>NC_052096.1:3081250-3415000 GCF_015852505.1 Tachyglossus aculeatus | reverse complement strand
AGGTTGTCCCACGTGGGGCTCACAGTCTTAATCCCCATTTTACAGATGAGGGAACTGAGGCCCAGAGAAGTGAAGTGACTTGCCCAAAGTCACACGGCTGACAACTGGCAGAGCCGGGATTTGAACCCATGACCTCTGAATCCAAAGCCCGGGCTCTTCCCACTGAGCCACGTGAGCCCCACGTGGGACAACCTGATCACCTTGTAATCCCCCAGCGCTTAGAACAGTGCTTTGCACATAGTAAGCGCTTAACAAAGGCCATTATTATTATTATTATAGTAAGCGCTTAACAGATTCCATAATTATCCATAATAATAATATAATTCTCATAATATAATATAATCTAAATTATATATAATTATTATATATTATAATATATTATTATGTATTATTATTATTACAGAGGGACCTGTGGGGTCCCAATTTCCTTTCAGCTTTCATTCCTTCCCTCTTTCTTGCTCTGAAGCAGTGCGCTCTCATCATCAATCACCATCAATCGTATTTATTGAGCGCTTACTGTGTGCAGAGCACTGTACTAAGCGCTTGGGAAGTCCAAGTTGGCAACATATAGAGACGGTCCCTACCCAACAGTGGGCTCACAGTCTAAAAGATGGACCCCAGGACTGGGCGTTGGGAGGCCAGGGTGCTAATCCCAGATTCGGGCGAGAAATAACAGCCGGAAGGACCGTGGTATTTGGTAAGCGCTTACTCTGTGCCGAGCACTGTATTAAGCGCCAAGGCAGTGACAAGACCATCAGGTCATTCACGGTCTCTGTCATCATCATCATCATCAATCGTATTTATTGAGCGCTTACTATGTGCAGAGCGCTGTACTAAGCGCTTGGGAAGTACAAATTGGCAACATATAGAGACAGCCCCTACCCAACAGTGGGCTCACAGTCTAAAAGGGGGAGACAGAGAACAAAACCAAATATACTAACAAAATAAAATAAATAGGATAGATATGTACAAGTAAAATAAATAAATAAATAGAGAAATAAATATGTACAAACATATATACAGATATACAGATATACATATATACATATGTCCCCCCAAGAGGCTCACAGTCTTAGTGGGAGGGAGAACAGGGATTGAATCTCAGCTCTGCCACTTGTCCGCTGTGTGACCGCGGGCAAGTCGCTTGACTTCTCTGGGCCTCAGTTACCTCATCTGAAGAACGGGGATTAAAACTGAGAGTCCCATGGGGGAAAGGGCCTGTGTCCAACCCGATTCGCTCAGATCTACCCCAGGGCTTAGTACAGAAGCAGCGTGGCTCAATGGAAAGAGTACGGGCTTTGGAGTCGGTGGTCATGGGTTCAAATCTGGACTCCGCCAATTGCGACCTTGGGCAAGTCACTTAACTTCTCTGTGCCTCAGTTACCTCATCTGGAAAATGGGGATTGACTGTGAGCCCCCCGTGGGGCAACCTGATCACCTTGTATCCCTCCCAGTGCTTAGAACAGTGCTTTGCACATAGTAAGCGCTTAATAAATGCCATTATTATTATTATTATTATTACAGTGCCTGGCACATAGTAAGCACTTAACAGATACCATAAAAAAGGAAGAAACTCAGGCTCAGAGAAGTGAAGTGATTCACCCCAGGTCCCACAGCGGGCAGGGATTAGAACCCAGATCCTCCAACTACCAGGCCCGGACTCTTTCCGCTAGGCCACAGTGCTCCTCCAACTCACTCTGCTCTGGGAAGTCTCTTTGCTTCTCCGTGCCTCAGTTTCCTCATAGCTAAAATAGGGATGAAATACCTGTTCTCCCTTCCTCTTCAACTGGGAAACCCGGGAGGGACAGGGACTGAATCTGATGTGATAATCTACCCCAGCGCTTAGCAGAGTGCTTGGCACAAAGGGAGCGCTTAATCAAGTCCCCCTCCCGCCCCCGCCAACTGTTCATTTCTTTTTCCTCTCTTTCCTCTCAGCCGATCAATCACCTAAATTTATTGAGCGTTTATTGTGTGCAGACCTCTGCGCTAAGCACTTGGAAGAGCAGGGAATGTGTCTACCTACTCTGCTGTATCAGAGTCTCCCAAACGCTTAGTACAGTGCTCTGCACATGGTAAGCACTCAATAAATACCTTCGATTGAAGAGGACAATGGGATAGAGTAGGAAGGCCCGATCCCTACCCACAAGGAGCTTATAGTTGAGGGCTTTTCTTCCACCCCTTTCTGACTTTTTCTCTCTTCTGTCTTTGTTTTCTCACCGATTCTTCTCCCCCCCTCGACTTTGACTCCTTCCCCTTTCTCTGCCTCTCTTCTTTCCCTCCCTCTTTTTGCAATAAAGCCCGAGCCTGGAAGCCAGAAGACCCGGGTTCAAATTCCAGCTCCGCCATTGGCCCACTGGGTGACCTGGGGTAAGTCACTTGACCTCTCTGTGCCTCTGTTTCCTCAAAAGCTCAATGGGGATTCAATCCCTGATCTCCCTCCTACTCCCTCCTTCTAGACTGTGAGCCCACTGGTGGGTAGGGACTGTCTCTCTATGTTGCCAACTCGTACTTCCCAAGCGCTTAGTCCAGTGCTCTGCACACAGTGAGCGCTCAATAAATACGATTGATGATGATGATATCTATTCTATTTATTTTATTTTGTTAGTATGTTTGGTTTTGTTCTCTGTCTCCCCCTTCTAGACTGTGAGCCCGCTGTTGGGTGGGGACTGTCTCTCTATGTTGCCGACTTGAACTTCCCAAGCGCTTAGTCCAGTGCTCTGCACACAGTAAACGCTCAATAAATACGACTGATTGATTGATTGATCAGGTTGTCCCACGTGGGGCTCGCAGTCTTCATCCCCATTTGCCAGATGAGGAAGCTGAGGCCCAGAGAAGTGAAGTGACTTGCCCAAAGTCACACAGCTGACAAGTGGCAGAATTGGGATTAGAGAAGCAGCGTGGCTCAGTGGGAAAGAGCCCGGGCTTTGGAGTCAGAGGTCATGGGTTCAAATCCCACCTCCGCCAATTGTCAGCTGTGTGACCTTGGGCAAGTTACTTAACTTCGCTGCGCCTCAGTTACCTCCTCTGTAAAATGGGGATGAAGACTGTGAGCCCTCCGTGGGACAACCTGATCACCTTGTAACCTCCCCAGCGCTTAGAACAGTGCTTGGCACATAGTAAGTGCTTAATAAAAATGCCATCATTAATCATTAACCCATTCATTCATTCAATTGTATTTATTGAGCGCTTACTGTGTGCAGAGCACTGTACTAAGCGCTTGGGAAGTACAAGTTGGCATGACCTCTGACTCCAAAGCCCGGGCTCTTTCCAAGCGCTTAGTACAGTGCTCTGCACACAGTAAGCGCTCAATAAATACGATTGATTGTTTGATTGATTTCCACTGAACCACACTGCCTCTGGACCGTAAGCTCGCTGCGGGCAGGGAATGCGTCTGTTCATTGTTCTAGTGTACTCTCCCAAGCTCTTAGTACAGTGCTCTGCACTCAGTAAGCGCTCAGTAAATAGGATTGCCAACTTGCCAACTGTTGCCAACTTGGACTTCCCAAGCGCTTAGTCCAGTGCTCTGCACACAGTAAGCGCTCAATACATACGATTGATTGATTGATTGATTGATTGATTGAATTAATGAACAGCTCAGTCACTTGGGTCGCCCTCTTTCAATCCCATCCATTGGTCTGTGGTATTTTCTGAGCGCTTTCTGTAGGCTTGGGGGAGGCCAACGGAGAAGGTAGGCGTGATCTCTGCCCTCAAGGATTTTACAGTCTACAGTGCCTGGCACACAGAGAAGCAGCGTGGCTCAGTAGAAAGAGCCCGGGCTTTGGAGTCGGAGGTCATGGGTTCGAATCCCGACTCCGACACATGCCTGCTGTGTGACCTCGGGCAAGTCACTTCACTTCTCGGAGCCTCAGTTCCCTCATCCGTAAAATGGGGATTCATTCATTCATTCGTATTTATTGAGCGCTTACTATGTGCAAAGCACTGTTCTAAGCGCTGGGGGGGATACACGGGGATCAGGTTGTCCCACGTGGGGCTCACAGTCTTAATCCCCATTTTACAGATGAGGGAACTGAGGCCCAGAGAAGTGAAGTGACTTGCCCAAAGTCACACGGCTGACAACTGGCAGAGCCGGGATTCGAACCCATGACCTCTGAATCCAAAGCCCGGGCTCTTCCCACTGAGCCACGTGAGCCCCACGTGGGACAACCTGATCACCTTGTAATCCCCCAGCGCTTAGAACAGTGCTTTGCACATAGTAAGCGCTTAACAAAGGCCATTATTATTATTATTATAGTAAGCGCTTAACAGATTCCATAATTATCCATAATAATAATACAATTATTATAATATAATATAATATAATAATATAATATAAATTATATATAATTATTATATATTATTATATATTACTGTGTATTATTATTATTACAGAGGGACCTGTGGGGTCCCAATTTCCTTTCAGCTTTCATTCCTTCCCTCTTTCTTGCTCTGAAGCACTGCGCTCTCATCATCAATCACCATCAATCGTATTTATTGAGCGCTTACTGTGTGCAGAGCACTGTACTAAGCGCTTGGGAAGTCCAAGTTGGCAACATATAGAGACGGTCCCTACCCAACAGTGGGCTCACAGTCTAAAAGATGGACCCCAGGACTGGGCGTTGGGAGGCCAGGGTGCTAATCCCAGATTCGGGCGAGAAATAACAGCCGGAAGGACCGTGGTATTTGGTAAGCGCTTACTCTGTGCCGAGCACTGTATTAAGCGCCAAGGCAGTGACAAGACCATCAGGTCATTCACGGTCTCTGTCATCATCATCATCATCAATCATATTTATTGAGCGCTTACTATGTGCAGAGCGCTGTACTAAGCGCTTGGGAAGTCCAAATTGGCAACATATAGAGACAGCCCCTACCCAACAGTGGGCTCACAGTCTAAAAGGGGGAGACAGAGAACAAAACCAAACATACTAACAAAATAAAATAAATAGGGTAGATATGTACAAGTAAAATAAATAAATAAATAGAGAAATAAATATGTACAAACATATATACATATATACAGATATACATATATACATATGTCCCCCCAAGAGGCTCACAGTCTTAGTGGGAGGGAGAACAGGGATTGAATCCCGGCTCTGCCACTTGTCCGCTGTGTGACCGCGGGCAAGTCGCTTCACTTCTCTGGGCCTCAGTTACCTCATCTGAAGAATGGGGATTAAAACTGAGAGTCCCATGGGGGACAGGGCCTGTGTCCAACCCGATTCGCTCAGATCTACCCCAGGGCTTAGTACAGAAGCAGCGTGGCTCAATGGAAAGAGCCCGGGCTTTGGAGTCGGTGGTCATGGGTTCAAATCCGGACTCCGCCAATTGCGACCTTGGGCAAGTCACTTAACTTCTCTGTGCCTCAGTTACCTCATCTGGAAAATGGGGATTGACTGTGAGCCCCCCGTGGGGCAACCTGATCACCTTGTATCCCTCCCAGTGCTTAGAACAGTGCTTTGCACATAGTAAGCGCTTAATAAATGCCATTATTATTATTATTATTATTACAGTGCCTGGCACATAGTAAGCACTTAACAGATACCATAAAAAAGGAAGAAACTCAGGCTCAGAGAAGTGAAGTGATTCACCCCAGGTCCCACAGCAGGCAGGGATTAGAACCCAGATCCTCCAACTACCAGGCCCGGACTCTTTCCACTAGGCCACACTGCTCCTCCAACTCACTCTGCTCTCGGAAGTCTCTTTGCTTCTCCGTGCCTCAGTTTCCTCATAGCTAAAATAGGGATGAAATACCTGTTCTCCCTTCCTCTTCAACTGGGAAACCCGGGAGGGACAGGGACTGAATCTGATGTGATAATCTACCCCAGCGCTTAGCAGAGTGCTTGGCACAAAGGGAGCGCTTAATCAAGTCCCCCCCCCCCGCCCCCGCCAACTGTTCATTTCTTTTTCCTCTCTTTCCTCTCAGCCGATCAATCACCTAAATTTATTGAGCGTTTATTGTGTGCAGACCTCTGCGCTAAGCACTTGGAAGAGCAGGGAATGTGTCTACCTACTCTGCTGTATCAGAGTCTCCCAAACGCTTAGTACAGTGCTCTGCACATGGTAAGCACTCAATAAATACCTTCGATTGAAGAGGACAATGGGATAGAGTAGGAAGGCCCGATCCCTACCCACAAGGAGCTTATAGTTGAGGGCTTTTCTTCCACCCCTTTCTGACTTTTTCTCTCTTCTGTCTTTGTTTTCTCACCGATTCTTCTCCCCCCCTCGACTCTGACTCCTTCCCCTTTCTCTGCCTCTCTTCTTTCCCTCCCTCTTTTTGCAATAAAGCCCGAGCCTGGAAGCCAGAAGACCCGGGTTCAAATTCCAGCTCCGCCATTTGCCCACTGGGTGACCTGGGGTAAGTCACTTGACTTCTCTGTGCCTCTGTTTCCTCAAAAGCTCAATGGGGATTCAATCCCTGATCTCCCTCCTACTCCCTCCTTCTAGACTGTGAGCCCACTGTTGGGTAGGGACTGTCTCTCTATGTTGCCAACTCGTACTTCCCAAGCGCTGAGTCCAGTGCTCTGCACACGGTAAGCGCTCAATAAATACGACTGATTGATTGATTATTATTATTATTATCAATCAATCGACTGAAAAATAAAATAGCGTTAATGGAGTGCCATTCTCAACTGCAAAGCGTAGAGGGCGCCACACGACCAGGGTAGGATAGTCATTTCCCAACCGTAGTATCCTCCCCTCCACCAAAAAACAAAAATACAAAAAAAAACCCACAAAATCTTCCAAACATGCTCCCAGTGGTTGTCCTCCTCTGTAGCCAACCCTTGCCCCTTGGGGAAGCAGCGTGGCTCAGCGGAAAGAGCCCGGGCTTTGGAGTCAGAGGTCGTGGGTTCAAATCCCGCCTCCGCCACCTGCCAGCTGGGTGACGTTGGGCAAGTCACTTCTCTGGGCCTCAGTTCCCTCATCTGGAAAACGGGGATGAAGACTGTGAGCCCCCCGTGGGACAACCTGATTACTTTGTACCTACCCTGGTGCTTAGAACAGTGCTTTGCACATAGTAAGCGCTTAACAAATACCAACATTATTATTATTACTATTGACCCCTCCAGATGGACAGGTGAGGCACGGGGCCGGGGAGCACTGGGAGGTACAGGGGGTGAAAGCAGGGTGCCTGGCCCTCAATTCAGCATCCCAGTGAGGCCTTGGTTCCGGCCTCTGCCGCCCCTGGACTCAAGGAACCCCTTCAAGCTTCCTGCTCCCACGAACCCTTCTGGCCCCAGGGGTCTCCCCACCCCATCAGGCAAAATCTCCTCACCCTGGGCTTCCAGGCTGTCCATCCATCCCCTCGCCCCCTCCTACCTCACCTCCCTTCTTTCCTTCTCCAGCCCAGCCCGCACCCTCCGCTCCTCTGCCGCTCACCTCCTCACTGGGCCTCCTTCTCGACCCCCGGCCCACGTCCTCCACCTGGCCTGGAATGCCCTCCCTCTGCCCATCCGCCAAGCTAGCTCTCTTCCTCCCTTCAAAGCCCTACTGAGAGCTCACCTCCTCCAGGAGGCCTTCCCAGACTGAGCCCCCTCCTTCCTCTCCTCCTCCTCCTCCTCATCATCAATCGTATTTATTGAGCGCTTACTATGGGCAGAGCACTGTACTAAGCGCTTGGGAAGTACAAATTGGCAACATCTAGAGACAGTCCCTACCCAACAGTGGGCTCACAGTCTAAAAGGGGGAGACAGAGAACAAAACCAAACATACTAACAAAATAAAATTAATAGAATAGATATGTACAAGTAAAATAAATAAGTAAATAAATAGAGTAATAAATATGTACAAACATATATACATATATACAGGTGCTGTGGGGAAGGGAAGGAGGTAAGATGGGGGAGATGGAGGGGGGGGACGAGGGGGAGAGGAAGGAAGGGGCTCAGTGTGGGAAGGCCTCCTGGAGGAGGTGAGCTCTCAGCAGGGCCTTGAAGGGAGGAAGAGAGCTAGCTTGGCGGATGGGCAGAGGGAGGGCATTCCAGGCCCGGGGGAGGACGAGGGCCGGGGGTCGATGGCGGGACAGGCGAGAATGAGGTACGGTGAGGAGATTAGCGGCGGAGGAGCGGAGGGTGCGGGCTGGGCTGGAGAAGGAGAGAAGGGAGGGGAGGTAGGAGGGGGCCAGGGGATGGACAGCCTGGAAGCCCAGGGTGAGGAGTTTCTGCCTCCTTCCCCTCCCCACAGCACCTGTATATACGTATATACGTTTGTACATTTTTCTTACTCTATTTATTTTACTTGTACATATTTACTATTCTATTTATTTTATTTTGTTAATATGTTTGGTTTTGTTGTCTGTCTCCCCCTTCTAGACTGTGAGCCCGCTGTTGGGTAGGGACCGTCGCTAGATGTTGCCAACTTGGACTTCCCAAGCGCTTAGTCCAGTGCTCTCCACACAGTAGGCGCTCACTAAATACGACTGAATGAATGACTGAATTCTCTGGGGTCCGCACCCCCCTCCCCCTGGCCCCCGGTCCCCTATCCATCCGTGCCCTTGGGCGGCTCTAATGGCACTCCGGGGCTTTGGTGCCGTGACTGCGTTGCCATGGTAATGGTCCTGCAGCACCCCTGCCGCCCCCCTACCGCCTCCCCCCGAAGCCCAGATCGGGGCCAGGGAGCAAGTGCCATCTCTAAGCAACCACAGTCCCCAACCTATAGGGAGGATGGGCGGGAGGGAGGGGATGGGGAAAAGCGGGAAACACTGGGATCGAGGGCCAGGGCACATCAGGCCCCGGGACATGGGGTAACAGAGCAGCTGGGGATGGAAGCCAGGGTCCTTTAAGGGTACCTCTTACCACCCAAACTCTGCACCTCTTCACACCTTTTTTCCTTATTTCATGGTATTTGTTAAGCACTTAATACATGCCAGGCACTGTACTAAGCGAGGAGGCAGAGCCAAGCTAATCAGGCTGGACGCAGTCCTTGTCCCGTATGGGGCTCATATCCTTAATCCCCATTTTTCAGATCCCAGACTGAGCCCCTCGTCCCCCTCTCCATCCCCCCCATCTTACCTCCTTCCCTTCCCCACAGCACCTGTATATATGGATATATGTCTGTACATATTTATTACTCTATTTATTTACTTATTTTACTTGTACATATCTATTCTATTTATTTTATTTTGTTAGTGTGTTTGGTTTTGTTCTCTGTCTCCCCCTTTTAGACTGTGAGCCCACTGTTGGGTAGGGACTGTCTCTATATGTTGCCAACTTGGACTTCCCAGGCACTTAGTACAGTGCTCTGCACGCAGTAAGTGCTCAATAAATACGATTGATGATGATGATTACTCTATTTATTTATTTTATTTGTACATATCTATTCTATTTAATTTTGTTAGTGTGTTTGGTTTTGTTCTCTGTCTCCCCCTTTTAGACTGTGAGCCAACTGTTGGGTAGGGACCGTATATGTTGCCAACTTGTAATTCCCAAGGGCTTAGTACAGTGCTCTGCACACAGTAAGTGCTCAATAAATACAATTGATGATGATGATGATGATGATGATTACTCTATTTCTTTTACTTGTACATATCTATTCTATTTATTTTATTTTGTTAGTGTGTTTGGTTTTGTTCTGTCTCCCCCTTTTAGACTGTGAGCCCACTGCTGGGTAGGGACCATCTCTATGTGTTGCCAACTTGGACTTCCCAAGCGCTTAGTACAGTGCTCTGCACACAGTAAGCGCTCAATAAATACGATTGATTGATTGATTGCTTGATTGAAACGGAGGCCCAGAGAAGCAAAGTGACTACCCCAAGGCCACCCAGCAGACAATTTGCAGAGCCAGGGTAAGAACCCAAGTCCTCTGCCTCCCAGGCAGGAGCTCTTTCCACCGGGCCAGGCTGCTTCCCACTTCCTCGTCCACGACTCACATAATAATAATAATGATGGCATTTGTTAAGCACTTACTATGAGGCAAGCACTGTCCTAAGCACTGGGGTGGATACAAGATAATCAGGCTGGACGCAGTCCCTGTCCCACACGGGGCTCACAGCCTCAATCCCCATTTTACAGATGAGGAAACGGAGGCCCAGAGAAGCAAAGTGACTCGCTCAAGGTCACCCAGCAGACAAGTGGCAGAGCCAGGGTGAGAACCCAAGTCCTCTGCCTCCCAGACAGGAGCTCTTTCCACCGGGCCAGGCTGCTTCCCACTTCCTCGTCCACGACTCCCATAATAATAACAACGATGGTATTTGTTAAGCGCTTACTATGAGGCAAGCACTGTCCTAAGCACTGGGGTGGACACAAGATAATCAGGCTGGACGCAGTCCCTGTCCCACACGGGGCTCACAGCCTCGTCCACGACTCCCATAATAATGATAACGATGGTATTTGTTAAGCGCTTACTATGAGGCAAGCACTGTCCTAAGCACTGGGGTGGACACAAGATAATCAGGCTGGATGCAGTCCCTGTCCCACACGGGGCTCACAGCCTCAGTCCCCATTTTACAGATGAGGAAACTGAGGCCCAAAGAAGTGAAGTGACTTGCCCAAGGTCATCCAGCAGACAAGTGGCAGAGCCAGGATAAGAACCCAAGTCCTCTGCCTCCCAGGCTGGAGCTCTTTCCACCGGGCCAGGCTGCTTTCCAATTCCTCGTCCACGACTCACATAATAATAATAACGATGGTAATTATTAAGCGCTTACTATGAGGCAAGCACTGTCCTAAGCACGGGGCTCACAGCCTCGTCCACGACTCCCATAATAATAACAATGATGGTATTTGTTAAGCGCTTACTATGAGGCAAGCACTGTCCTAAGCACTGGGGTGGACACAAGATAATCAGGCTGGACGCAGTCCCTGTCCCACACGGGGCTCACAGCCTCAGTCCCCATTTTACAGATGAGGAAACGGAGGCCCACAGAAGTGAAGTGACTCGCCCAAGGTCACCCAGCAGACAAGTGGCAGAGCCAGGGTAAGAACCCAAGTCCTCTGCCTCCCAGGCAGGAGCTCTTTCCACCGGGCCAGGCTGCTTTCCACTTCCTCGTCCATGACTCACATAATAATAATAATAATAATAACAATAATGGTATTTGTTAAGCATTTACTATGAGGCAAGCACTGTCCTAAGCACTGGGGTGGACACAAGATAATCAGGCTGGACGCAGTCCCTGTCCCACACGGGGCTCACAGCCTCGTCCACGACTCCCATAATAATAATAACGATGGTATTTGTTAAGCGCTTACTATGAGGCAAGCACTGTCCTAAGCACTGGGGTGGACACAAGATAATCAGGCTGGATGCAGTCCCTGTCCCACACGGGGCTCACAGCCTCAATCCCCATTTTACAGATGAGGAAACGGAGGCCCACAGAAGTGAAGTGACTCGCCCAAGGTCACCCAGCAGACAAGTGGCAGAGCCAGGGTAAGAACCCAAGTCCTCTGCCTCCCAGGCAGGAGCTCTTTTCACCGGGCCAGGCTGCTTTCCACTTCCTCGTCCATGACTCACATAATAATAATAATAATAATGGTATTTGTTAAGCGTTTACTATGAGGCAAGCACTGTCCTAAGCACTGCGGTGGACACAAGATAATCAGGCTGGATGCAGTCCCTGTCCCACACGGGGCTCACAGCCTCGTCCACGACTCACATAATAATAACGATGATGGTATTTGTTAAGCGCTTACTATGAGGCAAGCACTGTCCTAAGCACTGGGGTGGATACAAGATAATCAGGCTGGACGCAGTCCCTGTCCCAAACGGGGCTCACAGCCTCAGTCCCCATTTTACAGATGAGGAAACTGAGGCCCAGAGAAGTGAAGTGACTTGCCCAAGGTCACCCAGCAGACAAGTGGCAGAGCCAGGGTAAGAACCCAAGTCCCCTGCCTCCCAGGCTGGAGCTCTTTCCACCGGGCCAGGCTGCTTTCCAATTCCTCGTCCACGACTCACATAATAATAATAACGATGGTAATTATTAAGCGCTTACTATGAGGCAAGCACTGTCCTAAGCACGGGGCTCACAGCCTCGTCCACGACTCACATAATAATAACAACGATGGTATTTGTTAAGCACTTACTATGAGGCAAGCACTGTCCTAAGCACTGGGGTGGACACAAGATAATCAGGCTGGACGCAGTCCCTGTCCCACACGGGGCTCACAGCCTCAATCCCCATTTTACAGATGAGGAAACGGAGGCCCACAGAAGTGAAGTGACTTGCCCAAGGTCACCCAGCAGACAAGTGGCAGAGCCAGGGTAAGAACCCAAGTCCTCTGCCTCCCAGGCAGGAGCTCTTTCCACCGGGCCAGGCTGCTTTCCACTTCCTCGTCCATGACTCACATAATAATAATAATAATAACAATAATGGTATTTGTTAAGCGTTTACTATGAGGCAAGCACTGTCCTAAGCACTGGGGTGGACACAAGATAATCAGGCTGGACGCAGTCCCTGTCCCACACGGGGCTCACAGCCTCGTCCACGACTCACATAATAATAACAATGATGGCATTTGTTAAGCACTTACTATGAGGCAAGCACTGTCCTAAGCACTGCGGTGGACACAAGATAATCAGGCTGGACGCAGTCCCTGTCCCACACGGGGCTCACAGCCTCAGTCCCCATTTTACAGATGAGGAAACGGAGGCCCAGAGAAGTAAAGTGACTACCCCAAGGCCACCCAGCAGACAAGTGGCAGAGCCGGGGTAAAAACCCAAGTCCTCTGCCTCCCAGGCAGGAGTTCTTTCCAACAGGCCAGGCTGCTTCCCACTTCCTCGTCCACGACTCACATAATAATAATAACGATGGTATTTGTTAAGTGCTTACTATGAGGCAAGCACTGTCCTAAGCACTGCGGTGGACACAAGATAATCAGGCTGGACGCAGTCCCTGTCCCACACGGGGTTCACAGCCTCGTCCACGACTCCCATAATAATAATAACGATGGTATTTGTTAAGCGCTTACTATGAGGCAAGCACTGTCCTAAGCACTGGGATGGATACAAGATAATCAGGCTGGACGCAGTCCCTGTCCCACACGGGGCTCACAGCCTCGTCCACGACTCCCATAATAATAATAACGATGGTATTTGTTAAGCGCTTACTATGAGGCAAGCACTGTCCTAAGCACTGGGGTGGACACAAGATAATCAGGCTGGATGCAGTCCCTGTCCCACACGGGGCTCACAGCCTCAGTCCCCATTTTACAGATGAGGAAACTGAGGCCCAGAGAAGTGAAGTGATTTGCCCAAGGTCACCCAGCAGACAAGTGGCAGAGCCAGGGTAAGAACCCAAGTCCCCTGCCTCCCAGGCTGGAGCTCTTTCCACCGGGCCAGGCTGCTTTCCAATTCCTCGTCCACGACTCACATAATAATAATAACGATGGTAATTATTAAGCGCTTACTATGAGGCAAGCACTGTCCTAAGCACGGGGCTCACAGCCTCGTCCACGACTCCCATAATAATAACAATGATGGTATTTGTTAAGCGCTTACTATGAGGCAAGCACTGTCCTAAGCACTGGGGTGGACACAAGATAATCAGGCTGGACGCAGTCCCTGTCCCACACGGGGCTCACAGCCTCAGTCCCCATTTTACAGATGAGGAAACGGAGGCCCGGAGAAGCAAAGTGACTCGCCCAAGGTCACCCAGCAGACAAGTGGCAGAGCAGGGAGGAGAACCCACATCCTCTCACTCCCAGGCCCGGGCTCTTTCCACTGGGCCGTGCTGCTTCGCGGCCCCGGCTGATCCCCTAATGCCCAGTTCTTGCCCACCCGAGGCCTACGGGTGCTCACTCCTCGCCCTCTCCGGTCCTCCCCACCCACTCCGCTCCCCGGGGTACTCAAGACTCCCTTTTTCAGCCCTCTACTCGCCCACCCACCCAGGCTCGACGGCTCCCTGTCTCGTCCTCTTGCTGACGGCCTCTTGGCCCCGGGGTGCCCGCCGCCGCCGCCGCCGCCCCCGCCAGCCCTTTACCGGGCGATGTCGGCGTCGAAGGAGGAGACCGGGGGGTTGAGACGTTGGTAGCGGCGGATGAAGGAGTCCTTGTTGATCTCCCAGATCTCCCGGTACATGTCCCAGGTCTTCAGGTAGTTCTGCAGGAGGCTCACGTTGTTGGCGATGCCGGCCGTGATCTGGGCCTGGATCTTCTTGATGTCCTCGTCCCTCTCTGCCCAAGAGAGCGGCGGGTGACCGCCATTCGCCCACTCATCCGTCCAGTCGTATTTATTGAGCGCTTACCGTGTGCAGAGCGTTGTACTAAGCGCTTTTAACAATAGACACGTTCCCTGCCCACAGAGAGCTCCAGCACTCCCTAAACAGCTCGTCAATCACAACAATAATATTGTACATATTTACTATTCTATTTATTTTGTTAACGGTGTGCGTCTAGCTTTAATTCTATTTGTTCCGGTGACTTGACGCCTGTCCGCGAGTTGTTGCCAACTTGTCCTTCCCAAGCGCTTAGTACAGTGCTCTGCACACAGTAAGCGCTCAATAAATACGATTGATTGATTGATTGATCATGAACAAAATAAATAGAAGGGTAAATACGTACAAGAACGTCCAGGTCCTTCTGGATGCCGGGTCCGGGCTCTGTCCACTAGACCACACTCCCCCCTCTCCCTCCTGGGCCACGGGCGCCCCACGGCCCCGGGCCCCGACTCACCCACGAGGACATGAATGGGCTCTCGGTTGAACCTCCGTTTGATGAGCATCTCGGGGAGGTGGAGGAAGACGGAGATGGTGTCGATGAGGTGACTGGTAATGTCGGTGACCACCCCCGCCAGCTTCGGCAGTGTCGGCGAGAACTCCACCTACACGCAAGAGGGAGGGCTCGGACCCCCGGTCCCCCCCAAACCCCCACGGCGGGCCGGTGGGGCCTGGAAATCGGGGGGCCCCGGGTTCCAGTCCTGGCTCTGCCCCTTGCCTGCTGTGTGACCTTGGGCAAGCCACTTTGCTTCTCTGAGCCTCAGTTTCCTCCACCGCAAAACGGCCATTCACTATCTGTTCTCCCTCTTTCTCCCAAGGGCTCAGTAATAATATCATCATCAATCGTATTTAGTGAGCGCTTACTGCGTGCAGAGCGCTGGACTAAGCGCTTGGGAAGTACAAGTTGGCAACATATAGAGACAGTCCCGACCCAACAGTGGGCTCACAGTCTAAAAGGGGGAGACAGAGAACAAAACCAAACATACTAACAAAATAAAAGAAATAGAATAGATATGGACAAGTAAAATAAATAAATAAATAAATAGAGTAACAAATATATACAAACATATATACATATATAATAATAATGTTGGTATTTGTTAAGCGCTTACTATGTGCAAGGAACTGTTTCTAAGCGCTGGGGTAGGTACAAGGTAATCAGGTTGTCCCACGTGGGACTCACAGTCTTCATCCCCATTTTACAGATGAGGGAACCGAGGCCCAGAGAAGTGAAGTGACTTGCCCAAAGTCGCACAGCTGACAAGTGGCAGAGCCGGGATTTGAACCCACGACCTCTGACTCCAAAGCCCGGGCTCTTTCCACTGAGCCATGCTGCTTCCTCAGTACAGTGCTGTGCACACTGTAAGCATTCAATAAATACAACTGAATGAAGGAATGTATGAATTCTTAGACTTGCGAGCCCCATCTGGGACAGGGGCGGTGCGTGACCCGATTATCTTTCATTCTACCACAGCTCTTAGTACAGCGTTTAGCACATAGCACTTAACCAATGCCACAATCAATCAATCGTATTTATTGAGCGCTTACTGTGAGCAGAGCACTGTACTAAGCACTTGGGAAGTACAAGCCGGCACTTGTTAACTGTTAACTTGTTAATTGTTACAGTTTACTGATGAATGAATTAGTTATGGTACTTCTCAAGTGCTTCCCATGGCCCAGGCACTGTCCATTCATTCATTCAATCGTATTCATTCATTCATTCATTCAATCGTATTTATTGAGCGCTTACTGCGTGCAGAGCACTGTACTAAGCACTTGGGAAGTCCAAGTTGGCAACATATAGAGACGGTCCCTACCCAACGGTGGGCTCACAGCCTAGACGGGGGAGACAGAGAACAAAACCAAACATATTAACAAAATAAAATAAATAGAATAGATACGTACAAGCAAAATAAATAAATAAATAGAGTAATAAATCCATACAAAAATATATACGTATACACAGGTGCTGTGGGGAAGGGAAGGAGGTAAGGCCTGGGCTCGGTCTGGGAAGGCCTTCTGGGAAGGCTTACTGCACACAGTAAGCGCTCAATAAATATGATTGAAGGAAGAAGGAAGGAAGGAACTCAGGTCCTCTTTCTTCCAGGCCCAGGCTCTTTCCACTAGGCCCCACTGCTTCACCATCTAATTAGATGTTATTTATTATTTGTTCTCTGTCTCCCCCTTCTAGACTTCTTTCTCCCTGTATTTGTTCTCTGTCTCCCTTCTTCTAGCCTGTGAGCCCACTGTTGGGTAGGGGCCATCTCTATATGTTGCCAACTTGGACTTCCCAGGCGCTTAGTACAGTGCTCTGCACACAGTAAGCGCTCAATAAACACGATTGATTGATTCTAGACTGTGAGCCCACTGTTGGGTAGGGACTGTCTTTATATATAGTTGCCAACTTGTACTTCCCAAGTGCTTAGTACAGTGCTCTGCACACAGTAAGCGCTCAATAAATATGATTGATTGATTGATTCTAGACTGTGAGCCCACTGTTGGGTAGGGACCGTCTCTATATGCTGCCAACTTGGACTTCCCAAGCGTGCTCTGCACACAGTAAGCGCTCAGTAAATACGATTGATTGATTGATTGATTGATTGATTGAGCTGAAAACCCACAAGAATGGAAGAAGGGCAAGGAACCATCCTTGGGGCCAGAAGGCCAGCCAGAAGCAGAGGACTCTGGGGGGGGGACTGGAGACGAGGGGCCGGAGACAGGGTGGGGCCCCCCGGGGTCCCGGTCTCTACGCCAACCTACCTTGGCCACGTCCCCGGGGCCGTCGCTGTGTAGAACGACCATGACCCTGAAGAGCGGGTTGGGGGTGGTCTTGCCATCGCCGTTGATGGCCTTGGACAGCTCCAAGAGGGACCACTTGACGTTGAGGCGTAAGGCTTCCTCCACCATGCGATCCAGCCGGATCGTGTACGCTATCCACTGCTGCTGGATCTATGGGAGGAGGAGGAGGAGAAATCTCCAGTGGCTACCAATCAATCTGCGCATCAGGCAGAAACTCCTCACCCTGGGCTTCAAGGCTGTCCATCACCTCGCCCCCTCCTACCTCACCTCCCTTCTCTCCTTCTCCAGCCCAGCCCGCACCCTCCGCTTCTCTGCCACTAATCTCCTCACCGTTAGGCCTCGTTCTGGCCTGTCCCGCCATTGACCCCCGGCCCACCTCATCCCCCGGGCCTGGAACGGCCTCCCTCTGCCCCTCCGCCAAGCTAGCTCTCTTCCTCCCTTCAAGGCCCTGCTGAGAGCTCACCTCCTCCAGGAGGCCTTCCCACACTGAGCCCCTTCCTTCCTCTCCCCTTCGCCCCCCTCTCCATCCCATCTTACCTCCTTCCCTTCCCCACAGCACCTGTATATATCTATATATGTCTGTACATATTTATTACTCTATTTATTTTACTTGTACATATCTATTCTATTAATTTTATTTTGTTAGTATGTTTGGTTTTGTTCTCTGTCTCCCCCTTCTAGACTGTGAGCCCACTGTTGGGTAGGGACTGTCTCTATATGTTGCCATCTTGGACCTCCCAAGCGCTTAGTCCAGTGCTCTGCACATAGTAAGCGCTCAATAAATATGATTGAATAAATGTTATTTTACTTGTACATATTTATTCTACTTATTTTATTTTGTTAATATGTTTTGTCTCCTTCTCTGTCTCCCCCTTCTAGACTGTGAGCCCGCTGTTGGGTAGGGACTGTCTCTAGATGTTGCCAACTCGGACTTCCCAAGCGCTTAGTCCAGTGCTCTGCACACAGTAAGCGCTCAATGAATATGATTGAATGAATGAATAAATGAATAGTAAGGAGAGGGACTCCCCCAGGGCTCTGCCCACAATAAACTGTCCAAAAATAAATCGATGGATTGGAAGAGGACCAGGGGAAGGATGGCAGCTCCAGAGGAGTTGCCCCGTTGCCCGTTGAGAGCTATCGTCTCCCCCAGAGCGGCAGGCCTGGGGCCTGGAGGATGGGGAAGACCCAAGGGTCGGTCAATCAATCAATCAATCGTATTTATTGAGCGCTTACTGTGTGCAGAGCACTGTACTAAGCGCTTGGGAAGGACAAGTTGGCAACATACAGAGACAGTCCCTACCTAACAGTGGGCTCACAGTCTAGAACGGGGAGACAGACAACAAAACCAAACATATTAACAAAATAAAATAAATAGAATAGATATGTACAAGTAAAATAAATAGAGTAATAGATATGTACAGACATATATACATATATACAGGTGCTGTGGGGAAGGGAAGGGGGTAAGATGGAGGGATGGAGAGGGGGACGAGGGGGAGAGGAAGGAGGGGGCTCAGTCTGGTAAGGCCTCCTGGAGGAGGTGAGCTCTCAGCAGGGCCTT
Source organism: Tachyglossus aculeatus (assembly GCF_015852505.1). Classification (NCBI taxonomy): domain Eukaryota; kingdom Metazoa; phylum Chordata; class Mammalia; order Monotremata; family Tachyglossidae; genus Tachyglossus; species Tachyglossus aculeatus. Next base: position 3,396,500 of record NC_052096.1, on the reverse strand, counting down.
GAAGGGAGGAAGAGAGCTAGCTTGGCGGATGGGCAGAGGGAGGCCATTCCAGGCCCGGGGGAGGACGTGGGCCGGGGGTCGATGGCGGGACAGGCGAGAACGAGGCCCGGTGAGGAGAGTAGCGGCGGAGGAGTGGAGGGTGTGGGCTGGGCTTGGTGAGTCCCTCACCTCTGGGCTGTCGTTCTTGAAGACCTCGTAGGTCTCCTGCATGATGTCCACGATCTCGTGGTGCAGGCCCAGCAGCTTCTTCTGGATGACGGCCCGGTGCGCCCGCTGGTCCTCCTCAAACTCCAGGTCCTGGAACACCCGCTTGGCATTGATGGACACCAGCAGGGTCTCCGAGATCTCCTGGGCCCGCCAGCCCACCGTCAGGGAGGCCGTCTTGTACTCGTTCACGATGGCCTGCACCTGGGCCGGCGGAGACCCCGACCCGGAGGCGGCGGTGACTCCCGGGGGAAGCCGCGCTCGCCCCGGGCCCCGGCCCCGCTTGCCGATCCCATCCCCAGGCCCCCTAAGCCTCAAAACTCATCCATAAAAGAATAATGATAATGACGGTATTTGTTAAGCGCTGACTTCATGCCAGGCGGATACAAGCAAATCGTCAGGCAGATACAAGCAAATTTGTCCATATTTATTCTATTTATTTTGTTAACATGCTTTGTTTTGTTCTCTGTCTCCCCCTTCCAGACTGTGAGCCCACTGGTGGGTAGGGACCGTCTCTATATGTTGCCAACATTACTCTATTTTATTTGTCCATATTTATTCTATTTATTTTATTTTGTTAGTATGTTTGGTTTTGTTCTCTGTCTCCCCCTTCTAGACTGTGAGCCCACTGTTGGGTAGGGACCATCTCTACGTGCTGCCAACATTACTCTATTTTATTTGTCCATATTTATTCTATTTATTTTATTTTGTTAATATGTTTTGTTTTGTTCTCTGTCTCCCCCTTCTAGACTGTGAGCCCACTGTTGGGTAGGGACCGTCTCTGTATGTTGCCAACATTACTCTATTTTATTTGTCCATATTTATTCTATTTATTTTATTTTGTTAATATGTTTTGTTTTGTTCTCTGTCTTCCCCTTCTAGACTGTGAGCCCACAGTTGGGTAGGGATCGTTTCTATATGTTGCCAACATTACTCTATTTTATTTGTCCATATTTATTCTATTTATTTTATTTTGTTAATATGTTTTGTTTTGTTCTCTGTCTCCCCCTTCTAGACTGTGAGCCCACTGTTGGGTAGGGACCATCTCTATATGTTGCCAACATTCCTCTATTTTATTTGTCCATATTTATTCTATTTATTTTATTTTGTTAACACGTTTTGTTTTGTTCTCTGTCTCCCCCTTCTAGACTGTGAGCCCACCGTTGGGTAGGGACCATCTCTATATGTTGCCAACATTACTTTATTTGTCCATATTTATTCTATTTATTTTATTTTGTAAATACGTTTTGTTTTGTTCTCCGTCTCCCCCTTCTCGACTGTGAGCCCACTGTTGGGTAGGGACCGTCTCTCTATGTTGCCAACTTGGACTTCCCAAGCACTTAGTCCAGTGCTCTGCACACAGTAAGGTCCCTTGTTGGGACAGGGACTGTATCCAACCTGATTTCCTTGTATGCTCCCCTGCCCTTAGTACAGTTCCGGGCACATAGTAAGCGTTTAACAAATACCAGATATAATAATAATAATGGCATTTATTAAGCGCTTACTATGTGCAAAGCACTGTTCTAAGCGCTGGAGAGGTTACAAGATGATCAGGTTGTCCCACGGGGGGGCTCACAGTCTTCATCCCCATTTTACAGATGAGGTAACTGAAGCCCAGAGAAGTTAAGTGACTTGCCCCAAGTCACACAGCTAATTGGCGGAGCCGGGATTTGAACCCATGACCTCTGACTCCAAAGCCCGTGCTCTTTCCCACTGAGCCACGCTGCTTCTCAGTAGTAGTAGTAGGCGCTCAATAAATACGATGGAGTGAAAGAATGAATGAAAACCCCAGCCCCCACCTTGCTGGCGTACACCCGACACTCGCTGATGAATGAAGTGCTCGCTCCTTTCAGGGTCCAGTGCAGTTTCTTGAGCCCGGGGTGGATCTTCTTGTCCAAGAAACGGATCCTCTCCTTAAACAGGGCCCGCTCGTTGGCCGACAGCATGCCGATAATCCTGAGCGATGGGAAGAGGGTGGAGGGATCGGGCCGTGAGGACCGGCGGCCCCACGGCCGGCAAAGGGAGAGCAGTGCGGCCTAACGGAAAGGGCCCGGAGCCTGGGGGGTCACATGACTTGGGTCAATCAATCAATCAATCGTATTTATTGAGCGCTTACTGTGTGCAGAGCACTGTACTAAGCCCTTGGGAAGTACAAGTTGGCAACATATAGAGATAGCCCCTACCCAACAGTGGGCTCACAGTCTAAAAGGGGGAGGCAGGGAGACAGGGTCCATAATAATAATAATAACATCATTTCTTAAGCGCTTACTATGTGCCAAGCACCGTTCTAAGCTCTGGGGAGCTCCTCCTCCAGGAGGCCTTCCCAGACTGAGCCCCTTCCTCTCCCCCTCGTCCCCCTCTCCATCCCCCCCATCTCAACGCCTTCCCTTCCCCACAGCACCTGTATATATGTATATATGTTTGTACATATTTATTTATTCATTTTATTTGTACATATCTATTCTATTTATTTTATTTTGTTAGTATGCTTGGTTTTGTTCTCTGTCTCCCCCTTTTAGACTGTGAGCCCACTGTTGGGTAGGGACTGTCTCTGTATGTTGCCAATTTGTACTTCCCAAGCGCTTAGTACAGTGCTCTGCACATAGTAAGCGCTCAATAAATACGATTGATGATGATGATGATGGGGTAGGTACGAAGCAGAGTGGGAAGCAGCATGGCATACTGGACAGAGCGTGGGCCTGGGATTTAGAAGGTCATGGGTTCTAATCCCGGCTCTGCCATTTGTCTGCTGTGTGGCTTTGGGCAAGTCACTTCACTACTCTGTGCCCCGGTTCTCTCATCTGTAAAATGGGGATTAAGACTGTGAGTCCCATGTGGGACAGGGACTGTGTTCGACCTGAGTCGCTTATATTCATTCATTCATTCGACCGTATTTATTCATTCACTCAATTGTATTTATTGAGCGCTTACTGTGTGCAGAGCACTGTACTAAGCGCTTGGGAAGGACAAGTTGGCAACATATAGAGATGGTCCCTACCCAACAGTGGGCTCACAGTCTAGAAGCGGGAGACAGGCAGCAGAACAAAACATATTAACAAAATAAAATAAATAGAATAACTAAGCGCTTGGGAAGGACAAGTTGGCAACATATAGAGACGGTCCCTACCCAACAGTGGGCTCACAGTCTAGAAGGGGGAGACAGACAGCAGAACAAAACATATTAAATAGAATAGAAAATATGTACAAGTAAAATAAATAGAGTAATAAATCTGTACAAACACATATACAGGTGCTGTGGGGAGGGGAAGGAGGTAAGGTGGTGGGGAGCAGTGTGGCCAAGTGGAAAGAGCCCGGGCTTTGGAGTCAGAGGTCATGGGTTCAAACCCCGGCTCCGCCAATTGTCAGCTGTGTGACTTTGGGCAAGTCACTTAACTCCTCCGTGCCTCAGTCACCTCATCTGTAAAGTGGGGATTAAGACTGTGAGCCTCTCGTGGGACAACCTGATCACCTTGTAACCTCCCCAGCACTTAGAACAGTGCTTTGCACATAGTAAGCGCTTAATAAATGCTATCATTATTATTATTATTATGAGGAGGCGGAAGGGGGGGAGAGGAGGGACGGGACTCAGTCTGGGAAGGCCTCCTGGAGGAGGTGAGCTTATCATCATCAATCGTATTTATTGAGCGCTTACCGTGTGCAGAGCACTGTACTAAGCGCTTGGGAAGTACAAATTGGCAACATGTAGAGACAGTCCCTACCCAACAGTGGGCTCATCTACCCCAGCACTTGCTTCAGTGACTGGCACATAAGAAGTGCTTAAAAAATACATACATAGCCCCCTATCATCATCATCATCATCATCATCAATCGTATTTATTGAGCACTTACTGTGTGCAGAGCACTGTACTAAGCGCTTGGGAAGAGACTATCCCACATAGGGCTCCCAGTCTTCATCCTCATTTTACCAAGGAGGGAACAGAGGCCCGGAGAAGTGAAGGGACTTGCTCAAGGTCACCCAGCAGATACGTGGGGGAGGCAGGATGAGAACCCACATCCTCTGATTTCCAGGCCCGGGCTCTTTCCTGTATATATGTTTGTACATATTTATTACTCTATTTATTTTACTTGTACATAGCTATTCTATTTATTTTATTTTGTTAGTATATTTGGTTTTGTTCTCTGTCTCCCCCTTTTAGACTGTGAGCCCACTGTTGGGTAGGGACTGTCTCTATATGTTGCCGACTTGTACTTCCCAAGCGCTTAGTACAGTGCTCTGCACATAGTAAGCGCTCAATAAATACGATTGATTGATTGATTTCCGCCAGGCCGCACTGCTTCTCCATCCAATCCCGGCTCTACCCCTTGCCTGCTGGGTGGCCCGAGTGCTTCCAGAGGGTGACGGTCCCGGTGGGAGGTGAGGGCTGAGGCAGTGGGTGGGAATGGGGGAGACGTTCCCGGGTGGGGAGGGTCCTGGGGGGCCGGAGAGGGAGGGTCCCGGGCCCACCTGTTATAGTCCCGAGCGACGAGCAGCAGATTCTCTCGCAGGATGCGCAGCTCCTCAGCGTACTCGGCCACGTTGGCCACGTAGTGCGGGGTCTCGATGAGGAGCCGCTCCCAGTAATAGATCTCCACGAACAGGTTCAGCAGGCTCCTGCCCGGACACGGCAACAAGAAGAAGAAGAAGAGTTGCGCTATCTGTTAAGCGCTTCCTCTGTGCCAGGCACTGTTCTAAACGCTGGGATGGACGCAAGATAATCGGGGTTGGACACAGTCCCGGTCCCTCACGAGGCCCACAGTCTTCATCCTCATTTAACAGCTGAGGCCACTGAGGCCCAGCTAATTCCAGCTCCGCCATCTGTCTGCTGAGTGACCTTGGGCAAGTCACGTCACTTCTCCTTTTAGACTGTGAGCCCACTGTTGGGTAGGGACTGTCTCTATATGTTGCCAGCTTGTACTTCCCAAGCGCTTGGTACAGTGCTCTGCACACAGTAAGCGCTCAATAAATACGATTGATTGATTTCTTACTCTATTTATTTATTTATTTATTTTGCTTGTATATATCTATTCTATTTATTTTATTTTGTTAGTATGTTTGGTTTTGTTCTCTGTCTCCCCCTTTTAGACTGTGAGCCCACTGTTGGGTAGGGACGGTCTCTCTATGTGTTGCCAACTTGTACTTCCCAAGCGCTTAGTCCAGTGCTCTGCACATAGTAAGTGCTCAATAAATACGATTGATTGATTTGTTACTCTATTTATTTATTTATTTTACTTGTATATATCTATTCTATTTATTTTATTTTGTTAGTATGTTTGGTTTTGTTCTCCGTCTCCCCCTTCTAGACTGTGAGCCCACTGGTGGGTAGGGACTGTCTCTATATGTTGCCAACTTGTACTTCCCAAGCGCTTGGTACAGTGCTCTGCACACAGTAAGCGCTCAATAAATACGATTGATTGATTTGTTACTCTATTTATTTATTTATTTTACCTGTATATATCTATTCTATTTATTTTATTTTGTTAGTATGCTTGGTTTTGTTCTCTGTCTCCCCCTTTTAGACTGTGAGCCCACTGTTGGGTAGGGACTGTCTCTGTGTGTTGCCAACTTGTACTTCCCAAGCGCTTAGTCCAGTGCTCTGCACACAGTAAGCGCTCAATAAATACGATTGATGATGATGATGATGATTGATTGATTCTCTGGGCCTCAGTTCCCTCGCCTGAAAAATGTCGATGGAGACCGTGAGCCCCACGGGGGACAGGGACTATGTCCAACCTGATTAGCTTGGATCTACTCCAGCGCTTAGAACAGTGCTTTGCACAGAGTTGTCTATATGTTTGTACAGCTCTATTACTCTATTTACTTGTACATATTTACTATTCTATTTATTTTGTTAATGATGTGCATTTAGCTTTAATTCTACTTGTTCTGATCAATCAATCAATCAATCAATCAATCGCATTAACTGAGCACTTACTGTGTGCAGAGCACTGTACTAAGTGCTTGGGAAGTACACGTTGGCAACATATAGAGACAACCTGTCCACATGTTTTGTTTTGTTGTCTACCTCCCCCTTCCATCATCATCAATCATATTTATTGAGCGCTTACTGTGTGCAGAGCACTGTACTAAGCGCTTGGGAAGTCCAAGTTGGCAAAAGATAGAGACAACCTGTCCACATGTTTTGTTTTGTTGTCTACCTTCCCCTTCCATCATCATCAATTGTATTTATTGAGCGCTACAAGTTGGCAACATATAGAGACAACCTGTCCACATGTTTTGTTTTGTTGTCTACCTCCCCCTCCCATCATCATCAATCGTATTTATTGAGTGCTTACTGTGTGCAGAGCACTGGACTAAGCGCTTGGGAAGTCCAAGTTGGCAACAGATAGAGACAACCTGTCCACGTGTTTTGTTTTGTTGTCTACCTTCCCCTTCCATCATCATCAATCGTATTCATTGAGCGCTACAAGTTGGCAACATATAGAGACAACCTGTCCACATGTTTTGTTTTGTTGTCTATCTCCCCCTTCCATCATCATCAATCGTATTTATTGAGTGCTTACTGTGTGCAGAGCACTGGACTAAGCGCTTGGGAAGTCCAAGTTGGCAACAGATAGAGACAACCTGTCCACGTGTTTTGTTTTGTTGTCTACCTTCCCCTTCCATCATCATCAATCGTATTCATTGAGCGCTACAAGTTGGCAACATATAGAGACAACCTGTCCACATGTTTTGTTTTGTTGTCTATCTCCCCCTTCCATCATCATCAATCGTATTTATTGAGCACTTACTGCGTGCAGGGCACCGTACTAAGCGCTTGGGAAGTCCAAGTTGGCAACATATAGAGACAACCTGTCCACGTGTTTTGTTTTGTTGTCTATCTCCCCCTTCCATCATCATCAATCGTATTCATTGAGCGCTACAAGTTGGCAACATATAGAGACAACCTGTCCACATGTTTTGTTTTGTTGTCTATCTCCCCCTCCCATCATCATCAATCGTATTTATTGAGTGCTTACTGTGTGCAGAGCACTGGACTAAGCGCTTGGGAAGTCCAAGTTGGCAACAGATAGAGACAACCTGTCCACGTGTTTTGTTTTGTTGTCTACCTTCCCCTTCCATCATCATCAATCGTATTCATTGAGCGCTACAAGTTGGCAACATATAGAGACAACCTGTCCACATGTTTTGTTTTGTTGTCTATCTCCCCCTTCCATCATCATCAATCGTATTCATTGAGCGCTACAAGTTGGCAACATATAGAGACAACCTGTCCACATGTTTTGTTTTGTTGTCTACCTCCCCCTTCCATCATCATCAATCGTATTTATTGAGCGCTTACTGTGTGCGGAGCACTGTACTAAGCGCTTGGGAAGTACAAGTTGGCAACATATAGAGACAACCTGTCCACATGTTTTGTTTTGTTGTCCATCTCCCCCTTCCATCATCATCAATCGTATTTACTGAGGGCTTACTGTGTGCAGAGCACTGGACTAAGCACTTGGGAAGTACAAGTTGGCAACATATAGAGACAACCTGTCCACGTGTTTTGTTTTGTTATCTACCTCCCCCTTCCATCATCATCAATCGTATTTATTGAGCGCTTACTGTGTGCAGAGCACTGGACTAAGCGCTTGGGAAGTCCAAGTTGGCAACATATAGAGACAACCTGTCCACATGTTTTGTTTTGTTGTCTATCTCCCCCTTCTAGACTGTGACCTCGCTGTTGGGTGGGGACCGTCTCTATATGTCGCCAACTTGGACTTCCCAAGCGCTTAATATAACGCTCTGCACCCAGCAAGCGCTCAATAAATACGACCGACCGAACGAACGGCGAGCGCTTAACAAAGATCATCGGGAGGAATAAAAAGACCACCCGAAGAGGCAAGTCCTGGGGGCCGGGGGCTCACTTGTCAAAGTTGACGTCCAGCATGCTTGGTTTCTCGAGGCTCACGCGGAGGAGGGGGGTGTCCAGCCGGCGGATGCAGTCCTTGTCCAGGGTCTGGGTCCACTCGTGGAACGTCTTGCGGACGAACTCGTCCATGGCCTGCGTCAGCTGCTGGTAGGTGTGGATGCTCTCCTCCCCGGTGCCGATGTGAGGCAGGAAGTGGGCATTGGCCAGACACTGGGGAGGAAGGGAGACGGGGGAAAAACGGAGAGAAGGGGGCAAAGGAGCCCAGCTGAGGGTGAGGGCCAGCCTAATTGCTCCTCTCCTCACACTAATAATAATAATAATGGCATTTATTAAGCGCTTACTATGTGCAAAGCACTGTTCTGCTGGACTACTACTAGGGACTGTCTCTATATGTTGCCAATTTGGACTTCCCAAGCGCTTAGTCCAGGGCTCTGCACATAGTAAGCGCTCAATAAATACGATTGATGATGATGATGATGATACTACTACTGTACTACCGGACGGTAATAATAACAGCGGTACTTAATAATAATCTTAATCATCATCATCATCAATCGTATTTATTGAGCGCTTACTACGGGCAGAGCACTGGACTAAGCGCTTGGGAAGTCCAAGTTGGCAACATATAGAGACAGTCCCTACCCAACAGTGGGCTCCCAGTCTAAAAGGGGGAGACGGAGAACAAAACCAAACGTACTAACAAAATAAAATCATCATCGATCGTATTTATGGAGCGCTTACTATGTGCAGAGCACTGTACTAGGCTAAATAGAATAGATATGTACAAGTAAAATAAATAAATAAATAGGGAAATATGTACAAACAGATGTACATAGATACAGGTGCTGTGGGGAAGGGAAGGAGGTAAGATGGGGGGGATGGAGCAGGGGACGAGGGGGAGATGAAGGAAGGGACTCAGTCTGGGAAGGCTTCCTGCGTGGTATATTGTTAAGCTATGTACTAAGCACTGTACTAAGGGCTGGGGTCGATCCGAGCAAATCGGGTTGGACACAGTCCTTGCCTCATGTGGGGCTCCTGGTCTCAACCCCCATTTTACAGATGAGGGAACTGAGGCCCAGAGAAGCGAAGTAACTTGCCCAAGGTTACACAGTTAGGAGGCCTTCCCAGACTGAGCCCCTTCCTTCCTCTCCCCCTCGTCCCCCTCTCCATCCCCCCCATCTTACCTCCTTCCCTTCCCCACAGCACCTGTATATATGGATATATGTTTGTACAGATTTATTACTCTATTTATTTATTTATCTTACTTATACATAGTTATTTATTTTATTTTGTCAGTATGTTTGGTTTTGTTCTCTGTCTCCCCCTTCTAGACTGTGAGCCCGCTGTTGGGTAGGGACTGTCTCTATGTGTTGCTGACTTGTACTTCCCAAGCGCTTAGTACAGTGCTCTGCACACAGTAAGCGCTCAATAAATATGATTGATTGATTGAGAAATGGCATTTGTTAAGTGCTTACTATGTGCCAAGCACTATTCTAAGCGTTCCCCCCGCCTTACCTCCGTCCCTTCCCCACAGCACCTGTATATATGTTTGTACGTATTTATTACTCTATTTATTGATTGATTTTACTTGTACATATTTATTCTATTTATTTTACTCTGTTAATATGTTTTGTTTTGTTCTCTGTCTCCCCCTTCTAGACTGTGAGCCCACTGTTGGGTAGGGACAGGGACTATGTCCAACCTGAATAGCTTGGATCTACTCCAGCGCTTAGAACAGTGCTTTGCACAGAGCTGTATATATGTTTGTACAGATCTATTTACTTGAGCATATTTACTATTCTATTTATTTTGCTAATGACGCGCATTTAGCTTTAATTCTACTTGTTCTGACGACTTGCCACCTGTCCACATGTTTGGTTTTGTCCAACCTGATTAGCTTGGATCTACTCCAGCGCTTAGAACAGTGCTTTGCACAAAGCTGTATATACGTTTGTACAGATCTATTTACTTTACTCGAACATATTTACTATTCTATTTATTTTGCTAATGATGTGCATTTAGCTTTAATTCTACTTGTTCTGATGACTTGCCACCTGTCCACATGTTTGGTTTTGTCCAACCTGATTAGCTTGGATCTACTCCAGCACTTAGAACAGTGCTTTGCACAGAGCTGTATATATGTTTGTACAGATCTATTTACTTTACTTGAACATATTCACTATTCCATTTATTTTGCTAATGACGTGCATTTAGCTTTAATTCTACTTGTTCTGATGACTTGCCACCTGTCCACATGTTTTGTTTTGTCCAACCTGATTAGCTTGGATCTACTCCAGCGCTTAGAACAGTGCTTTGCACAGAGCTGTATATATGTTTGTACAGATCTATTTACTTGAACATATTTACTATTCTATTTATTTTGTTAATGACGTGCATTTAGCTTTAATTCCATTTGTTCTGACGACTTGCCACCTGTCCACATGTTTTGTTTTGTCCAACCTGATTAGCTGGGATCTACTCCAGCGCTTAGAACAGTGCTTTGCACAAAGCTGTATATACGTTTGTACAGATCTATTTACTTTACTCGAACATATTTACTATTCTATTTATTTTGCTAATGATGTGCATTTAGCTTTAATTCTACTTGTTCTGATGACTTGCCACCTGTCCACATGTTTTGTTTTGTCCAACCTGATTAGCTTGGATCTACTCCAGCGCTTAGAACAGTGCTTTGCACAGAGCTGTATATATGTTTGTACAGATCTATTTACTTTACTTGAACATATTCACTATTCTATTTATTTTGCTAATGACGTGCATTTAGCTTTAATTCCACTTGTTCTGACGACTTGCCACCTGTCCACATGTTTTGTTTTGTCCAACCTGATTAGCTTGGATCTACTCCAGTGCTTAGAACAGTGCTTTGCACAGAGCTGTATATACATTTGTGCAGATCTATTTACTTGACCATATTTACTATTCTATTTATTTTGTTAATGATGTGCATTTAGCTTTAATTCTACTTGTTCTGATGACTTGCCACCTGTCCACATGTTTTGTTTTGTCCAACCTGATTAGCTTGGATCTATTCCAGTGCTTAGAACAGTGCTTTGTACATAGCTGTATATATGTTTGTACAGATCTATTTACTTGAACATATTTACTATTCTATTTTATTTTGCTAATGACATGCATTTAGCTTTTAGCTTATTTAGCTTATTTAGCTTATTTAGCATTTAGCTTATTTTGCTAATGACGTGGGGAAGCAGCATGGCTCAGTGGAAAGAGCCTGGGCTTTGGAGTCAGAGGTCATGGGTTCGAATCCTGGCTCCACCACGTCTGCTGTGTGACCTTGGGCAAGTCACTTAACTTCTCTGAGCCTCAGTTCTCTCAACTGTAAAATGGGAATTAAGACTGTGAGCCCCACGTGGGACAACCTGATCACCTTGTATCCCCCCAGCGCTTAGAACAGTGCTTTGCACATAGTAAGCGCTTCACAAATGCCACCATTATTATTATTATTATTTAGCTTTAATTCTACTTGTTCTGATGACTTGCCACCTGTCCACGCGTTTGGTTTTGTTGTCTGCCTCCCCCTTCTAGACTGTGAGCCCGTTGTTGGGTAGGGACCGTCCCTCTATGTCGCCAACTTGGACTTCCCAAGCACTTAAGCTCAATAAATACGATTGATTGATGATTGATGGACTACCAAATACCATCAGCAGTTGTCTCCCTCCCCGTTAGAAAGGGAGGCCGAGCGCAGGAGGAGCCGGGGGCGGGTGGAGGGATGGATGGACGGAAGGACGGCGGGCACCTACGTTCATGGAGCGGTCCAGGCGGCGCCTCAGGGCCCTGACCCAGTGGGCCTGGCCCGCGTAGGGGCCCATGTGGGGCAGCACGAACGCCCGCTTCTTGTTGAGCTCCTGATTGACCAGAGCCAGCTCCCCGTTGAAGATCATGTACAGGTCCACTGCCTTCTTGTCAAATGTCCGCTTGATGGCCTGTTGGGGGGCGGGGGAGGTAGGGCCGACGGGAGGAAATGGGGTCCGGGGGCCCCGCCACGGTGCCCAGCCACCTGCCAGCCGGTCGTCACCAATCGCATTTACCGAGCGCTTACCGTGTGCGGGTAAGATGATAGAACAATATAACGGGCACGCTCCCTGCCCACAATGAGCTCACAGTCTATATAATAATAATAATAATGATGGTAGCTGTTAAGCAGAGAAGCAGCGTGGCTCAGTGGAAAGGGCACGGGCTTTGGAGTCAGAGGTCGTGGGTCCGAATCCCGGCTCCACCACAGGTCTGCTATGTGACCTTGGGCAAGTCACTTCACTTCTCCGAGCCTCAGTTCCCTCACCTGTAAAAATGGGGATTAATAATAATAATAATAACAATAATAATTGGCATTTATTAAGCGCTTACTATGTGCAAAGCACTGTTCTAAGCGCTGGGGAGGATACCGGGTGATCAGGTTGTCCCACGTGGGGCTCACAGTCTTAATCCCCATTTTACAGATGAGGGAACTGAGGCCCAGAGAAGTTAAGTGACTTGCCCAAGGTCACACAGCAGGCATGTGGCGGAGTCGGGATTCGAACCCATGACCTCTGACTCCAAAGCCCAGGCTCTTTCCACTGAGCCATGCTGCTTCTCTCGATTAAGACTGTGAGCCCCACGTGGGACAACTTGATCACATTGTATCCCCCCCAGCGCTTTGCACATAGTAAGCGCTTAACAAATGCCATCATTATTATGATTATTAAGCGCTTACTACGTGCCAAGCACTGTTCTAAGCGCTGGGAGGATCCAACTGTCCCACGTGGGGCTCACAGCCTGCATCCCCATTTTGCAGATGAGGTCACTGAGAGGCACAGAGAAGCGAAGCGACTTGCCCAAAGTCCCACCGCCGCTACGTGGCGGAGCCGGGATTAGAACCCACGACCTCTGACTCCCAAGCTCGTGCTGTTTCCACTGAGCCACGCTGCTTCTCTCTAAATACCACTGATGGCGATGATGGTGTTTGTTGTTAGAGTACTCGCCCAGGCGCTTTGTACAGTGCCTTACACACAGTAAGCGCTCAATAAATACGACTGAATGAATGAATAAGTGATGGGTCGACGATGAGGAAAAGGAGGCACAGAGAAATGCCTGATCAAGATCACCCAACGATCCAGGTTGAGACGGCGGGTCTGAGTCCCGCACGCCGAGGGTCCGAGATTGGGCCAGAGGGAAGGGATAGCAGCTACCCCTCCCAAATCCCAACCAGGAAAGGGACCATTTCCCACTGGGATGGAGCTTGGGGACCCCGGAGAAGTCGGGCTCACGGGCCGGATAAGGGCCGGGGGAACTAAGGTCGCTCACCTCGCGGGCCGAGAGCCGGTGGAAAGTGTCGAGGAGCTGCACCCCATCCCCGACGTCCCGCACGGTCTCAAAGGCCACGGTGACCAGATTTTGAGTCATCACCTCCAGATCCTTGACGCCGGCCCGGAACCTGAACCGGCCCGGGTTCGAGTCAGGGGACAGGGAGAGAGGACAGAGGGGGTTCGGTGAGATCATAATAATAATAATTATGGTACTTGTTAAATGCTTACTATGTCCCAAGCACTGTTCTAAGCACTGGAAGAGATACAAGTTAATCAGGTTGGACACAGTCCCTGTCCCAAGTGGGGTTCAGCGTCTCCATCCCCATTTTACAGATTCTACCATCATCATCATCAAACGTATTTATTGAGCGCTTACTATGGGCAGAGCACTGTACTAAGCGCTGGGGAAGTACAAATTGGCAACATATAGAGGCAGTCCCTACCCAACAGTGGGCTCACAGTCTAAAAGGGGGAGACGGAGAACAAAAACATACTGACAAAATAAAATAAATAGAATAGATATGTACAAATAAAATAAATAAATAAATAAATAGAGTAAAAAAATCAGTACAAACATATATACATATATACAGGTGCTGTGGGGAAGGGAAGGAGGTAAGATGCGGGGGATGGAGAGGGGGACAAGGGGGAGAGGAAGAGGACTGTGAGCCCACTGTTGGGTAGGGACTGTCTCTATATGTTGCCGATTTGTACTTCCCAAGCGCTTAGTACAGTGCTCTGCACACAGTGAGCGCTCAATAAATACGATTGACGACGATGAGGTCCCGAAGGCCCAGAGAATTAATTAATTAATTAATTTAATGGCATTTATTAAGCGCTTACTAGGTGCAAAGCACTGTTCTAAGCGCTGGGGAGGTTACAAGGCGATTAGGTTGTCCCATGGGGGCTCACAGTCTTCATCCCCATTTTACAGAGGAGGGAACTGAGGCACAGAGAAGTGACTTGCCCAGAGTCACACAGCTGACAATTGGCGGAGCCGGCATTCGAACCTCTGACCTCCGACTCCAAGGCCCGGGCTCTTTCCGCTGAGCCACGCTGCTCCTCTAAGAGAAGTGACTTGACCAAGGTCACGCAGCAGACAAGTGGCAGGGCTCTCCCACCCCGTCGCCGCTCCTCTCTTCCTCTAGCCCGATGGCTCGGCTTGGGCAGGGAATGTGGCCACCGACCCGGTGGCCACATTGTGGCCAAATTGTTGCCAATTTGTACTTCCCAAGCGCTTAGTACGGTGCTCTGCACATAGTAAGCGCTCAATAAATACGATTGATGATGATGATGGTATCGCTCTCTCCCAGGCATGCGGTGCGGCGCTCTGCACGCGGTGAGCGCTCAATACATACCGACGACGGATCCGTCGTGGGCAAGGATGGAGGTGGCCGCCCCGCCTTCCCCCCCATTCGCCCCCGTCCCGGACCCCCGCGGCCGGGGAAGGAGCGGACCGGTTGTAGTCCTCGTGCCAGGAAGTGTTTTTGACGTCCAGGATGCCTCCGTGCACAGCCCGCAGCATCATCAGGTTCTTGTGGAAGATGTCCTCGATCTCCAGCAGGTTCCGGCTGACCTGGGGGCCCTGGGCGCCGGAGAAGCAGGGCAGCGGGCCCTGTGTGCCATCCTCCCAGCGGGCGAAGTGATACTGGCAGTCGCACACCTGCGCCAGGCCCGAGAAGCGGGCGTCAACGCTCCCGTCGGGGCCGGGTGGAGGACACCAGAAGACCTGGGCTCTGAGACTCCCGGGGTGCCCCGTGTGGGGGGGCGGGAGGGCACGGCCAGAGATTTAAGAGATTAAGATAAGCGCTTAGTACAGCGCTCTGCACACAGTAAGCGCTCAATAAATACGATTGATTGATTGATTAGGAGGGCTTGGGGACCGCAGAGGGGTGAGCGGGGACGGTCCTCGCGGGATGGGCAGGTTTACGCGCTTATTAGGTGCCAGGCACCGTACTAAGTGCTGGGGCGGGTACAAGCTAATCTGGTTGTTCTCGCCTGTCCCGCCATCGACCCCCGGCCCCCGTCCTCCCCCGGGCCTGGCATGGCCTCCCTCTGCCCATCCACCAACCTAGTCTCTTCCTCCCTTCAAGGCCCTACTGAGAGCTTACCTCCTCCAGGAGGCCTTCCCACACTCAGCCCCCTCCTTCCTCTCCCCCTCGTCCCCCTCTCCATCCCCCCCGTCTTACCTCCTTCCCTTCCCCACAGCACCTGTATATACGTATATATTCTATTTTATTTTGTAGTATGTTTGGTTTTGTCTCCCCCTTTTAGACTGTGAGCCCACTGTTGGGTAGGGATTGTCTCTATTTGTTGCCAATTTGTACTTCCCAAGCGCTTAGTACAGTGCTCTGCACACAGTAAGCGCTCAATAAGATTGATGATGATGATATGTTTGTACATATTTATTACTCTATTTATTTATTTATTTATTTTACTTGTACCTATCTATTCTATTTATTTTATTTTGTTAGTATGTTTGGTTTTGTTCTCTGTCTCCCCCTTTTAGACTGTGAGCCCACTGTTGGGTAGGGACTGTCTCTATATGTTGCCAATTTGTTCTTCCCAAGTGCTTAGTCCAGTGCTCTGCACATAGTAAGCGCTCAATAAATACGATTGATGATGATGATGATGGTTGGACACATGTGGGGCTCACAGTCTGAATCCATTTTAAATAAATAAATAAATGTTGGCATTTGTTAAGCGCTTACTATGTGCAAAGCACTGTTCTAAGCTCTGGGGGGGGGATACAAAGTGATCGGGTTGTCCCATGTGGGGTTCACAGTCTTAATCCCCATTTTACAGATGAGGTCCCTGTGTCTCAGAGAAATTAAGTGACTTGCCCGAGGTCACGCAGCAGACATAATAATAACAATAATAATAATAATAATAATAATAATAATAATTGGCATTTGTTAAGCGCTCACTATGGGCAAAGCACTGTTCTTAGCGCTGGGCGGATACAAGGTGATGAGGTTGTTCCACGTGGGGCTCACAGTCTTAATCCCCATTTTACAGATGAGGTCACTGTGGCTCACAGAAATTAAGTGACTTGCCCGAGGTCACGCAGCAGACATAATAATAACAATAATAATAATAATAATTGGCATTTGTTAAGCGCTTAGTATGTGCAAAGCACTGTTCTAAGCGCTGGGCGGATACAAGGTGATGAGGTTGTTCCACGTGGGGCTCACAGTCTTCATCCCCATTTTACAGATGAGGTCACTGTGGCTCAGAGAAATTAAGTGACTTGCCCGAGGTCACGCAGCAGACATAATAATAACAATAATAATAATTGGCACTTGTTAAGCGCTTACTATGGGCAAAGCACTGTTCTAAGCGCTGGGTGGATAAAAGGTGATGAGGTTGTTCCACGTTGGGCTCACAGTCTTCATCCCCATTTTACAGATGAGGTCACTGTGGCTCAGAGAAATTAAGTGACTTGCCCGAGGTCACGCAGCAGACATAATAATAATAATAATAACGATGATGGCGATGTGGCGTATAAGGAGCGGGAGGGGGTTCTGGACCAGAGGGAAGATGGGGAAAAGGGGTCGAATTTGAGGCACAGTTAGCAAGTTGGTGCTAGAAGAGCCAAATGTGTGGGCTGTCCTCTCCCAAACGCTCTGAACAATCAATCAATCATATTTACTGAGCGCTTACTATGTGCAGAGCACTGTACTAAGCGCTTGGGAAGTACAAATTGGCAACATATAGAGACAGTCCCTACCCAACATTGGGCTCACAGTCTAAAAGAACAGTGCTCTGCACACAGCGAGTGCTCGAGGAAGGGCATCGACGCGGTGACTTGTGTCACCGGAGTGCAGGTCCCGGCAGAGGGCTGGGGCTGGGGAGGGGGTCCGGGCGGCCCTGGGCTCAGTTTCCCCCCGCACCTCGATGAGGTCCTTGCAGCGCTGCACGAAAGCGTCAACCTGGGCAAAGATGCTCGTCTGATCCAGGACCCAGCCCCGCGACGAGAACCTGCCCAGGGAAGAAGGACAGAATTCGGACATTTGTCGGCGGGGAGGGAAGGGGTGGGATGGGGTGGGTTGGTCTCTGAATCCCTGGGATGGACGGGGGCAGGTTGAGAGGAGATGCTTCTAGACTGTGAGCCCGCTGTTGGGTAGGGACCATCTCTATACGTTGCCAACTTGGACTTCCCAAGCGCTTAGCACAGTGCTCTGCACACAGTAAGCGCTCAATAAATACGATTGACTGATTGATGCTTCTAGACTGTGAGCCCTTCTAGACTGTGAGCCCACGGTTGGGTAGGGACCGTCTCCATATGTTGCCAACTTGGACTTCCCAAGCGCTGAGTCCAGTGCTCTGCACACAGTAAGCGCTCAATAAATACGATTGATTGATTGATTGATGCTTCTAGACTGTGAGCCCACTGTTGGGTAGGGACCGTCTCTATACATTGCTGACTTGGACTTCCCAAGCGCTGAGTACAGTGCTCTGCACACAGTAAGCGCTCAATAAATACAACTGATTGATTGATGCTTCTAGACTGTGAGCCCACTGTTGGGTAGGGACCATCTCTATATGTTGCCGACTTGGCCTTCCCAAGCGCTTAACACAGTGCTCTGCACACAGTAAGCGCTCAATAAATACGATTGACTGATTGATGCTTCTAGACTGTGAGCCCTTCTAGACTGTGAGCCCACGGTTGGGTAGGGACCGTCTCTATATGTTGCCAACTTGGACTTCCCAAGCGCTGAGTCCAGTGCTCTGCACACAGTAAGCGCTCAATAAATACGATTGATTGATTGATGCTTCTAGACTGTGAGCCCACTGTTGGGTAGGGACCGTCTCTATACATTGCCGACTTGGACTTCCCAAGCACTGAGTACAGTGCTCTGCACACAGTAAGCGCTCAATAAATACGATTGATTGATTGATGCTTCTAGACTGTGAGCCCACTGTTGGGCAGGGACCGTCTCTATACGTTGCCGACTTGGACTTCCCAAGCGCTTAATACAGTGCTCTGCACACAGCAAGCACTCAATAAATACAATTGATTGATTGATGCTTCTAGACTGTGAGCCCTTCTAGACTGTGAGCCCACGGTTGGGTAGGGACCATCTCTATATGTTGCCAACTTGGACTTCCCAAGCGCTGAGTCCAGTGCTCTGCACACAGTAAGCGCTCAATAAATACGATTGATTGATTGATGCTTCTAGACTGTGAGCCCACTGTTGGGTAGGGACCGTCTCTATACGTTGCCAACTTGGACTTCCCAAGCGCTTAATGCAGTGCTCTGCACACAGCAAGCGCTCAATAAATACAATTGATTGATTGATGCTTCTAGACTGTGAGCCCGCTGTTGGGTAGGGACCGTGGGCCAACAGTGGGCTCACAGTCTGGAAGGGCTCACAGTCTAGGAGCATCAGTCAGTCAATCGTATTTATTGAGCGCTGACTGTGTGCAGAGCACTGTGCTAAGCGCTTGGGAAGTCCAAGTTGGCAACATATAGAGACGGTCCCTACCCAACAGCGGGCTCACAGTCTAGAAGGGGGAGAAATGGTACTTGTCAAGCACTTACTATGTGCCAAGCACTGTTCTAAGCGCTGGGATAGACACAAGTTAATCAATATGGACCCGGTCCCTGTCCCACAGGGGGCTCACACTCTTAATCCCCCCTTTTCCAGGTGGAGTAACTGAGGCCCAGAGAAGGGAAGTGACTCGCCCAAGGTCACCCAGCAGACACGTGGCGGGGCCGGGATGAGAACCCAGGTCCTTCTGACTCCCACTAGGCCATCATCATCATCAATCATATTTATTGAGCGCTTACTATGTGCAGAGCACTGTACTAAGCGCTTCGGTAGTACAAACTGGCAACATATAGAGACAGTCCCTACCCAACAGTGGGCTCACAGTCTAAAAGGGCCACACTGCTGCTTATTACCGGTCCCTTCGCGGGGAGAGGGGGGGTCCCGGGACTGTATTGGCCCACCTACCGGGTGTGCAGCTGGACGGCCCGGAGGTAGCTGTCCTTCCAGGCCCGACAGCAGGCGATACAGCCGTACAGCCCCTCCTTGCTGGACGCCACGTAGCCCTCGAAGATGCGATCCAGGGAGATGTCCCGACAGCACAGCCGGATGATTTCGTTGCTCATCTAATTCCATCATCATCATCATCATAAATCGTATTTATTGAGCGCTTACTATGTGCAGAGCACTGTACTAAGTGCTTGGGAAGTACGGCGCTCACTAGGTGCCAGGCACCGTACTGAGCGCCGGGGTGGATACAGGCAAATCGGGGTGGACACGGTCCCCATCCCACGTGGGGCTCACGGTCTTCATCCCCATTTACAAACGAGGGGACTGAGGCGCAGAGAAGCGAGGTGACTGGCCCAAGGCCACACAGCAGGAGAGTGGCAGGCCAGAATTAGAACCCATGACCGCCTCCTGACTCCCAAGCTGGGGGAGACACAAGATCATTCAGGTCCCACCGGGGGCTCCTGGTCTAAGTAGGAGGGAGAACAGGCATTGAATCCCCATTTTTTGCAGAAGAGGGAACTGAGGTCAGAGAAGTGAAGTGACTTGGCCAAGGTCACACCACAGACAAGTGGCAGAGGTGGGTTTTTTTTTTAAATGGCATTTATTAAGCGCTTACTATGTGAAAAGCACTGTTCTAAGCGCTGGGGGGTTACAAGGTGATCAGGTTGTCCCACGGGGGGCTCACAGTCTTAATCCCCATTTTACAGATGAGGTAACTGAGGCACAGAGAAGTGAAGTGACTTGCCCAAAGTCACACAGCTGACAATTGGCGGAGCTGGGATTTGAACCCATGACCCCGGTGGTCCACGTTGCCTCCCCCCAACCAGTCAATCAATCGATCAATGGTATTGATTGAGCACTTCCCACGTTCAGGGAGCTATACCAAACTTCTCGCCTCCCTCATCTTTTTTTTTTTTTTGAATGGGCACTTGTTAAGCACTTACTACGTGCCGGGCACTGTACTGAGCGCTGCGGTAGATACACGCTAATCAGTTTGGACACAGTCCACGCCCCATGCGGGGCTCCCAGCTTTAATACCTGTTTTGCAGCCGAGGCAACGGAGGCCCAGGGCGCTGAAGTGACTCGCTCGGGGTCACAGAGCCAACAATCGACAGAGCTGGGATTAGAACCCAGCTCCCCTAACAACTCCCAGGCTCTTTCCACCGGGCCACACTACTTCCCATGACTCTGGGCCTCAGTTTCCTCCTCTGGAAAATCGGGGCTGACCGATCCATTTTCACAGGCCCCCGGCTCTTTCCCCTAGACCACGCCACTTCCTACGCCTCTGGGCCTCAGTTTCACCCCCGGGGGCTGCCTATCCATTTTCACAGGCCCAGGGCTCTTTCCATTCAATCAATCAATCAATCAATCGTATTTATTGAGCGCTTACAGTGTGCAGAGAACTGTACTAAGCGCTTGGGAAGTACAGGTTGGCAACATATAGAGACAGTCCCTACCCAACAGTGGGCTCATTCGGCCACGCCATTTCTCCCGGCCCTCGTCGGCACACCGCATGGCTCCCCGCCCCGATCCCGGCCCCCGGCACCTTGCGGAAGAGGGCCGTGAGCCTCTCGCGGGTGTTGTAGTAGGGGGAGTTGACCCAGATGATGCGGATGAGGTTGAGCAGCCCGGGGAGCTTATCGGGGATGTCCTTGGGCCGGAGGGCCGCCAATTCCTTGTAGGGCTCCTTCAGGATGGACAGGAAGGTCAGGTTGGACTGGGCCTGGTGTGACTCGTCCTGCAGAGCGAGGGGGACTGCGTCAGCCCCATCGGCGACGGGATGCGATGAGCGCTTACTACGTGCGGAGCCCTGGGGATCCAGCAATCCGATCTTCTTTATTGAGCACTTGCTCTAATATCATCATCATCAATCATATTTATTGAGCACTTGCTGTGTGCAGAGCACTGGACTAAGCGCTTGGGAAGTACAAATTGGCAACATATAGATACAGTCCCTGACCAACAGTGGGCTCACAGTCTAAAAGGGGGAGACGGAGAACAAAACCAAACATACTAACAAAATAAAATAAATAGAATAGATAGGTACAAGTAAAATAAATTGAGTAATAAATATGTACAAACATATATACAGGTGCTGGGGGGAAGGGAAGGAGGTAAGATGGGGGGGGTGGAGAGGGGGATGAGGGGGAGAGGAAGGAAGGGGCTCAGTGTGGGAAGGCCTCCTGGAGGAGGTGAGCTCTCAGTAGGGCCTTGAAGGGAGGAAGAGAGCTAGCTTGGCGGATGGGCAGAGGGATTGGGGGCATTCCAGGCCCGGGGGATGACGTGGGCCGGGGGTCGATGGCGGGACAGGCGAGAACGAGGCCTAATGGTGAGGAGATGAGCGGCGGAGGAGCGGAGGGTGCGGGCTGGGCTGGGGAAGGAGAGAAGGGAGGTGAGGTAGGAGGGGGCCAGGGGATGGACAGCCTGGAAGCCCAGGGTGAGGAGTTTCTGCCTGATGCACAGATTGATTGGTAGCCACTGGAGATTTTTGAGGAGGGGAGTGATATGCCCAGAGCGTTTCTGGACGTAATAGTACTAATAATAACTGCGGCATCTGTTAAGCTCTTACCACGTGCCGGGCACTGTACTAAGGGCCGCGGTGGATACAAGTTAGTCAGGTTGGACCCAGTCCCCGTCCCGTGTGAGGCTCACAGTCTCAATTCCCATTTTACAGATGAAGCAGCGTGGCTCAATGGAAAGAGCCCGGGCTTTGGAGTCAGAGGTCACAGGCTCAGATCCCTACTCTGCCAATCATCAGCTGTGTGACTTTGGGCAGGTCACTTCACTTCTCTGGGCCTCAGTTACCTCAGCGGGAAAATGGGGATTTAGAATGTGAGCCCCGTGTGGGCCAACCTGATCACCTTGTAACCTCCCCAGCGCTTAGAACAGTGCTTTCCACATAGTAAGTGCTTAATAAATGCCGTTATTATTATTATTATTATTATTATTATAAGCCCACTGAGGCACAGAGAAGTGAAGTGACTTGCCTAAGGCCACACAGCAGACAAGGGGCAGAGCTAGAATAAGAACTAGACTGTGAGCCCACTGTTGGGTAGGGACTGTCTCTATATGTTGCCAACTTGTACTTCCCAAGCGCTTAGTACAGTGCTCTGCACACAGTAAGCGCTCAATAAATACGATTGATTGATTGGTTGAGTGGGAGGAGAGGAAAGGAGGGTTTAGTCAGGGAAGGTGGAGGTGTGCCTTCAATAAGGCCTTGAAGCGGGGAGGAATAATTATCTGTCAGATACGAAGCGGGAGAAGCAGCATGATTTAGTGGCTACAGCCCGAGCCTGGGAGTCCGAAGGACCTGGGTTCTAATCCCACCTCCACCACTTGTCAGCTGTGTGACCCTGGGCAAGTCACTTTACTTCTCCGCGCCTCAGTTCCCTCACCCGTACAATGGGGATTCATTCATTCATTCAACCGTATTTATTGAGTGCCAACTGTGTGCAGAGCACTGGACTAAGCGCTTGGGAAGTCCGAGTTGGCAACATATAGAGTCGGTCCCTACCCAACAGTGGGCTCACAGTCTAGAAGGGGGAGACAGACAACAAGACAAAACATATTAGTGACTTGCCCAAAGTCACGCAGCTGACAATTGGCAGGGCCGGGATTTGAACCCATGACCTCCGACTCCGAAGCCCACGCTCTTTCCACTGAGCCAGAACTGTGAGCTCCACGTGGGACGGGGACCAACTCAATTTGCTTGTACCCATCCCAGTGCTTAGCACAGTGCCTGTCTCCCCTTCTAGACCGTGAGCCCACTGTTGGGTAGGGACCGTCTCTCTATGTTGCCAACTTGGACTTCCCAAGCGCTTAGTACAGCGCTCTGCACACAGTAAGCGCTCAACAAATGCGATTGATTGATTGATTGATTGGAACGTAGTAAGCGCTTAACAAATACCACTCTTATTAGAGAAGCAGCGTGGCTCAGTGGAAAAGAGCCCGGGCTTTGGAGTCAGAGGTCGTGGGTTCAAATCCCGACTGTGCCACTTGTCAGCTGTGTGACTTCAGGCAAGCCACTTCAATCAATCAATCAATCAATCGTATTTATTGAGTGCTTACTATGTGCAGAGCACTGTACTAAGCGCTTGGGAAGTACAAATTGGCATCACATACAGACAGTCCCTACCCAACAGTGGGCTCACACTTCACTTCTCTGGGCCTCAGTTCCCTCATCTGGAAAATGGGGATGAAGACTGTGAGCCTTAGGAAAACCCTTTTCTAAAGACCTGAAGCTCCTCCTCATCATCAATCGTATTTACTGAGCGCTTACTATGTGCAGAGCACCGTACTGTACTGTACTCACAGTCCTCCTCTGGACTGTGAGCTCCTTGTGGAGCTTCCTCCTTCCTCTCCCCCTCGTCCCCCTCTCCATCCCCCCCATCTTACCTCCTTCCCTTCCCCATATATATGTATATATGTTTGTACATGTTTATTACTCTATTTATTTATTTTACTTGTACATATCTATTCTATTTATTTTATTTTGTTAGTATGTTTGGTTTTGTCCTCTGTCTCCCACTTTTAGACTGTGAGCCCACTGTTGGGTAGGGACTGTCTCTATATGTTGCCAATTTGTACTTCCCAAGTGCTTAGTACAGTGCTCTGCACATAGTAAGCGCTCAATAAATACGATTGATGGATTGATGGATGAGCCCCCCGTGGGACAACCTGATCACCTTGTAACCTCCCCAGCACTTAGAACGGTGCTTTGCATGTAGTAAGCGCTTAATAAATGCCATCATTATTAGTAGTAGTAGTAGTAGTAGTAGTCGTTGGGCGTTCCGGGCCAGAGGCAGGACGTGGGTGAGAGGTCCCCACCACGGGTGGTCTCCCAGGCACCCCCCACCCACCCCGCCCGCCCTCCGGCACCTGAATCTGCCTGGCCAGTTTGAGGAAGGGTGTCATGTAGGACGACTTGGAGAGATTCAGGATGGACGCGATGTGCTTAACGCCCTTCTTGCTCAGCTGCTTGCTGATGCCCGACAGGTCGGCGCAGCGGTTCCGCCAAAACTCAATCTCCTCCAGAGGCCCCAGGCTCTCGCCCATCTCCATGGCCTCCTGGGCGCTCAGGACCTCCTTGATTTGGCGGGTCCAATGCACCATGGACGCTGGGGGAGGGGGAGCGGGGCGGCGGCCGGTCGGGCGTTCAGGACAGCCACCAGGCCCTGAAGACGCCCCTTCCCCGGCCCCGTGACAGCCCGGCGGGGATGGAGACGGGGTCCCCTGCCCTGGCCCCTCGGAGGGGTCAGCAGCGAAGGAGGGAGACCCAGCCCCTTCTCGGGGGTCTGCGGCCTGAATGCGGCCTAGTTCAGCCTTAGTCCTCTAGACTGGAAGCTCGTTCTGGGCAGGGAACGTGTCCGTTATATCGTTGTATCGTCCTCTCCCGACCGCTTAGTACAGTGCTCCGCACACAGTCGGCGCCCAATAAATGAGAAAGACCGACTGGCTTAGTGAGAAGCAGCGTGGCTCAGTGAAGAGCCCGGGCTTTGGAGTCAGGGGTCATGGGTTCGAATTCCGGCTCTGCCACATGTCTGCTGTGTGACTTTGAGCCCACTCTTCTAGACTGTGAGCCCACTCTTCTAGACTGTGAGCCCACTGTTGGGTAGGCACAGTCTCTATATGTTGCCAACTTGTACTTCCCAAGCGCTTAGTCCAGTGCTCTGCGCACAGTAAGCGCTCAATAAATACGATTGATTGTTTGATTGACTTTGGGCAAGTCACTTCACTTCTCTGAGCCTCGGTTACCTCATCTGTAAAATGGGGACAACTTGATCACCCTGTATCCCCCCCCAGCGCTTAAAACAGTGCTCTGCACATAGTAAGCGCTTAACAAATGCCATCATCATTATTATTATTATTACTGCTGGATCAGGGAGACGCAACTGGGCCTCGATCTTCTCAATCCCCTCCCCGTCCCCCCGCTCTCGGCCCCGATCCGGCCTCCCGCTCCGGCGGGAGAGGCTCCCATCCCTCGCACCCGCAATCCTGCTTCCGCATCGCCCCGCCCCGAAGCTCCGTGCTGGGGTTACTCACTCTCCAACCTCTGCACCAGTTCCTTGTCCTTCACCACCACCTCGGGATTCAGGCTCATGGCCTCCATTGGGATGTAAAGGACTGTGTGACCCTCCATTTTGTAGCGGACGTCTGAGGTGGGGGAGAGAGAGAAAGCGGGATGGGGGCGTGGAGTGTGCGGGACATCGGGGATGGGAAGGGAACGGAAGTTTCGAATCTGCAATTGTTGCCAATTGCCAATCTATGTTGCCAATTTGTACTTCCCAAGCGCTTGGTACAGTGCTCTGCACATAGTAAGCGCTCAATAAATACGATTGATGATGATGATGATGATCTGCAGGCCCCAACGCGGCTACCAATGGGGCTACCAATTCTGTTGTGCGGTACTCTCCCAAGCGCTTGGGACACAGTTAGCATCATCAATCGTCATCGTCGATGGCATTCATTGAGCGCTTACTATGTGCAGAGCACTAGGCTAGGGGCCCAGGAGAATCCAATCCAACAGAACCGGCGGTCACGTCCCCTGCCCACAGCGAGCTTACAGCCTAGAGGGGGAGACAGACATTAAGATGAATAAATAAATCCTAATATCAATTAATCAATCGCATTTATTGAGTGCTTACTGTGTGCAGAGCACTGTACTAAGCGCTTGGGAAGTCCAAGTTGGCAACATAGAGAGACAGTCCCTACCCAACAGTGGGCTCACAGTCTAATATATAATGTTATATATAATGTAAGCACTCAATAAATACCATTCATTCACTGACTGAGTTAGGGCAAGAAAGGGAAGAAGAATATAGACTGTATTCATTCATTCATTCATTCAATCATATTTATTGAGTGCTTACTGTGTGCAGGGCACTGTACTAAGCGCTTGGGAAGCACAGTTTGGCAACATATAGAAACGGTCCCTACCCAACAGTGGGCTCACAGTCTAATATATAATGTAATATATAATGCAAGCACTCAATAAATACCATTCATTCACTGACTGAGCTAGAGCAAGAAAGGGAAGAAGAATATAGACTGTATTCATTCATTCATTCATTCAATCGTATTTATTGAGTGCTTACTGTGTGCAGGGCACTGTACTAAGCGCTTGGGAAGCACAGTTTGGCAACATATAGAAACAGTCCCTACCCAACAGTGGGCTCACAGTCTAATATATAATGTAATATATAATGTAAACACTCAATAAATACCATTCATTCACTGACTGATTGAGCTAGGGCAAGAAAGGGAAGAAGAATATAGACTGTATTCATTCATTCGTTCATTCAATCGTATTTATTGAGCTCTTACTGTGTGCAGAGCACTGTACTAAGCGCTTGGGAAGCACAATTTGGCAACATATAGAAACGGTCCCTACCCAACAGTGGGCTCACAGTCTAGAAGGGGGAGACTGTAAGCTCTCTGTGAGCAGGGAACGTGTCTGCTAACTCTTGTAGGGGACTCTCCCAAGGGCTCCACACAGAGTAAGCACTCAATAAATACCACCGATTGAACGAAGAAGAAAATGGGGAGAAGGAAGAGGAGAATAATAATAATAGCAGGACTTAATAATCAATCATTAAATGATATTTATTGAGAGCTAACTCCGTGAGGAGCTCTGGACTAAGTATTTGGGAGAGTCCAGTGCAATTTAGTTGGCAAACTCGATCCCTGACCTCATGGTACTTGTTCAGCCCTTACTATGCATCAAGCACTGTGCTAATAATAATAATTGTGGTGTTTGTTAAGCTCTTTCAGTGTCCCAGAGCACCAGGGTGGAGAGAGGGTAAATCAGTTCAGACCCAGTCCCTGTCCCACACGGAGCTCACGCTCTAAGTAGGAGGGAGAACAGTTAGTGAATCCCCATTTGCCAGATGGGGAAACTGAGGCACCACGGCCACAGAGCAGGCAGGTGGTGGAACCAGCACTAGAACTCAGGTCTGCTGACTTTTTTTTTTTAATGGCATTTATTAAGTGCTTACTATGTGCAAAGCACTGTTCTAAGCGCTGGGGAGGTTACAAGGTGATCAGGTTGTCCCACGGGGGGCTCACAATCTTCATCCCCATAATAATAATAATGGCATTTATTAAGCGCTTACTATGTGCAAAGCACTGTTCTAAGCACTGGGAAGGTTACAAGGTGATCAAGTTGTCCCACGGGGGCTCACAGTCTTAATTCCCATTTTACAGAGGAGGTAACTGAGGCCCAGAGAAGTGAAGTGACTTGCCCAAAGTCACACAGCTGACAACTGGTGGAGCCGGGATTTGAACCCATGACCTCTGACTCCAAAGCCCGGGCTCTTTCCACCGAGCCACGCTGCTTCCAGTCTTCTGCTCTTTCCACTAGGCCACAACGTTTTTTCTTGGGAGGAGGAAGAGGAGGAGAATGAAGGAGAGAAGGAGGGGGAGGAGGAGAGAGAGAGAGAGGGAGGAGAAAGAGGGGTGGGAAGAGGAGGACAAGCAGGAGGAGGGATAAAGGAGGGGGGGCAGGGAAGGGGAAGGGGGGAGGTGTGGGGAGAGGAAGGGAAAGGTGTCAATATGAAATAATAAATGTGTAGAAATATGTGTGAATATATATATATAGACACACGAGCTATGTGGCTCAGAGCCTGTAAAACCTCAGACTTGTCACTCTATATGAGCACACAGTTTGGGCCTCAATAGTGACATCTGTTAGCTGTTTATATGCTGCCTTTACTCATCAACTCCTCCTTCACTATGGGAGCCAGCCTCGACAACTGGCGCTGATGAAAATCGCTTGCTGATCCGCTTCATCTCATCCCCCCCGTCGTCCCTCTACGTTCATCTCCCGGGATGGGTCCCCTTCCTGATCCGGCGGAGGTGGGGAGAGGGGGAGGGGGGGAGGCTGATTTTCCGGGGGGGCTCCCAATGGGCCGCCCCATAACCTCGGCCTGCTCCCATCGGGCTACGCAGAGGGAGGGGCGCTCCGGTCCAGTGCTCTGCACACAGTGAGCGCTCAATAAATACGATTGAACGAATGAATGAATGAATGGTCCCCGCAGAAACCGTGGGGGGACGAGGCGGAAGTCATCTTCGCTGACGTTAGGATGCGGGGACGGTTTGGCCTTTCCTCCCCAAGGACGCCCACTGATAAGCGTTCAGTAAATTACCGGTATTATTATCTTTACACTTGGTGAGCGCTTACTGTGTGCCAGGCACTTGACTAAGCACTGGGGGAGACGCATTGCTCTTGTTTGTTTGTTCACTTATTGAGAAGCAGCGTGGCTCAGTGGAAAGAGCCCGGGCTTTGGAGTCAGAGGTCACGGGTTCAAATCCCGTCAGCTGTGTGACTTACCTCCTTCCCTTCCCCACAGCACATGTATGTATGCTTGTACATATTTTTTACTCTATTTATTTATTTTACTTGTACATATCTATTCTATTTATTTTATTTTGTTAATATTTTTGGTTTTGTTCTCTGTCTCCCCCTTCTAGACTGTGAGCCCACTGTTGGGTAGGGACTGTCTCTATATGTCGCCAACTTGGACTTCCCAAGCTCTTAGTACAGTGTTCTGCACACAGTAAGCGCTCAATAAATTTGATTGATTGATTGATTGACAACTTCTCTGTGCCTCAGTTCCCTCATCTGTAAAATGGGGGTTAAGACTGTGAGCCCCCTGTGGGACAACCTGATCACCTTGTATCCTCCCTAGCGCTTAGAACAGTGCTTTGCACATAGTAAGCGCTTAATAAATGCCATCATCATCATCATCATTCCAACGGTATGAAGCGCTTACTATGTACCAGGCCACTAACTACATGCCAGGCACTGTACTAAGCGCTGGACTGGACACAAGATAATCAAGTTGGACACAGTCCATGTCCCACGTGGGGCTCGCAGTCTTAATCCCTAATTTACAGATGAGGTAACTGAGGCACAGTGGAAGTGAAGTGACTTCACACAGCTAATCCAGGACCTCTGCTTCCAGGCCTGGGCTCTGTCTGGTAGGCCACGCTACTTCCCCTGCTTATTTGATAATAATTGTGGTATTTGTTGAGCACTTACTACATGCCAAACACTATACTGAGTGCTGGGGAGGCTGGAGGTACAAGATCATCAGGTCGGACTTAAGTAGGAAGGAGACTAGGAATTGAATCCCCATTGAATCCCTTCTCTCCTTCTACTGCCCAGCCCACACCCTCCGCTCCTCCGCCGCTAATCTCCTCACCGTACCTCGCTCTCGCCTGTCCCGCCATCGACCCCCGGCCCCCGTCCTCCCCCGGGCCTGGAATGCCCTCCCTCTGCCCATCCGCCAAGCTCGCTCTCTTCCTCCCTTCAAGGCCCTGCTGAGAGCTCACCTCCTCCAGGAGGCCTTCCCAGACTGAGCCCCTTCCTTCCTCTCCCCCTCGTCCCCCTCTCCATCCCCCCCATCTTACCTCCTTCCCTTCCCCACAGCACCTGTATATATGTATATATGTTTGTACATATTTATTACTCA
This sequence comes from Tachyglossus aculeatus, assembly GCF_015852505.1. Lineage (NCBI taxonomy): Eukaryota > Metazoa > Chordata > Mammalia > Monotremata > Tachyglossidae > Tachyglossus > Tachyglossus aculeatus. The sequence continues at coordinate 3,366,627 of NC_052096.1, read as the reverse complement.
TTTATTTATTTATTTATTTTACTTGTACATATCTATTCTATTTATTTTATTTTGTTAGTATGTTTGGTTTTGTTCTCTGTCTCCCCCTTTTAGACTGTGAGCCCACTGCTGGGTAGGGACTGTCTCTATATGTTGCCAATTTGTACTTCCCAAGCGCTTAGTACGGTGCTCTGCACATGGTAAGCGCTCAATAAATACGATTGATGATGATGATGATTTTGCAGATGAGGGAACTGAGGCACAGAGAAGTGAAATGACTTGCCTAAGGTCACACAGCAGGAAAGTGGTGGGGCCGGGATTAGAAGGCAAGAGGCAGTGACAAGTTGGAGGGGGACAGGAGAACGACAGGAGAAAGAAGTTCCATCCTCAGCTTCTCCTCCAGAGGGGCAAGACGAGGCTGCGGGGTGGGAGGACCGGGGAGGGGGATTGGGGTCCCTCTCACCAGTCAGGCTGGCCAAGAACTTGTGCAGGTGGGCGGCGAAGTGGTTGCGGATACTCTCCGGCCAAGAGGTGGTACTGAAAATCTGCGGGGCGTAGACTCCGTTGATCAAGCGGAGCAGGGCCGTGATGTAGCAGCCGCGCACCGTCCCAAACTGCACGGTGGCCTCGAAGTTGTCCGGGGTGATGGGGACGGCCGCTTGCCGGATGAAGTAGGTCAGCTGGTTCTGAGTCTGGGGGGAAGCGGGGGGCGTGGAAGGGGTGGCTCGCGCCCATCCCCGCCGTGGCGGCAAGAAGGACGCTGGCCGGAGGGGAGTGTTGGATGCTTCTGGAAGCTGGGGGCGGGGAGGAGGGTTGCACCGAGCCGACATTCACGACGTATTTGTATTAAATGATAGACTGGGGTCTCAGGCCCCCGCCCACCCCGAATCCAGCACTGGGCAGACCTTCCCCAGACCCCCAATCAAGGGAGAGAGTCCAGGGCCTGGATCGGTCGCCTCGTGACCAAATGGATGGGGAGAAACTGGAGAGGAGTTAAGGGTCCTAGAAGGAGGCTTAAAAAAGGGGGATGGTGGGGAGGGATGGGGGGCTTTGGAAGCTGGGAAAAGGGCAGGGTCTGACCCTGGTGGGCAAGGATTTGAAACCATATCGGGAGGGAGGGAGCAAAGGATTGTTCGAAGGGAGAACGATAATGGCGTCTGTAAAACGCTATGTGCCAAGTGCTATTCTAAGTGCTAGCGTGGACACAAAATCAGCCGGTCTCACAGTCAAAGCAGGAGGGAGCGGAGGGATTGAATCCCCATTTTGCAGATGAGGGAACTGAGGCCCAGTGAGTGACTTGCTCAAGGTTCCACATCAGACACGTGGCAGAGCCGGGATGAGAACCCAGGTCCCCCGGCTCCCAGGCCCCCGAGCTCTATGCACTGGACCACGCTGCTTCTTGGGGGATAATGAATGGGTGGAGAGGGGCAGGGGAGATGGGCCAGGGGCCGGGTTGCAGGGAGGATTGTGGGAGGAGGCTGTTGGCCCTGAAACGGGCTCAGACGCTCAGAGCGAGGGGCGGAGGCCGGTGGGGGCAGCGGGAGGAGGGGAGTGATGAATGGGGCTACCTGCACGGGCATGCCCAGCTCCACCTTCAGCCCTGCATAGGGATCGATGAACACGCTGACCATGGGCTCCCGGGGGTCTTGAATGAAGCACTCCAGGACGGCATCGTGCTCCTCCGTCCACGAGGCCGCCGACAGGCCGCTCAGCACCGTTCGACAACGGAAGTAGGGCTTCTGTGAGGGCGCGGGCGGTGTGAGAGAATCATAGGGTGCATTAGGGTTGGGGACCTGGGGCCGGAGCGGGAGGAGAGAGGAGGCAGGTTCTTGGGATTCCCAAGCATGGAGCAGAGACAGGGGGAGGGGACAGGGCATGAAGCAGAGCCCTCCTTCTCCTTCTCCACCTCCTCATCCTACTCCTGCTCATTTTCCTCCTCCTCCTCCTCCTCTTTCTCCTTCTCTAAGCACATCAAACCACAGCTGGTATTTTGAGGACGATGGGGGGCACTGGGGGAGGTCAAGGAGGGAGGAGTGTGAACTCCGGTCACCTAGGGGTCCCCCAATCCTTGCCCATGGACCTGAGCCCAGTCCAGCATGCTCTCGAAGCAAAGCTGGAATAAGGGCAGGGTGGTCCTTCCAGGCTCCCTTATTTTGGCCCTCGGCCAAAGGTAACGGGCAGAATTCCCCCCTTCCAAGTGCCACCCTCCCTCGTGAGGGATGAAGAGCCAGTCCTGTGTGGAAGCCCCGGATGCTTCCAAGATGACAAAACCTACGATCTCCCAGAAGTTTCTGGGTAGGAGCAGCCCCAGCCCAGACAGGCCAGATTCAGGCTCTGCGCCCCTGGGGTCAGTTCCGACTGGGTGGACTCCCAGATTTTGGACCCATGCTGGGTTCTCTGTGAGCTTCCTTGGCGTTGGGGTTTGGAACAGCAACGGAGAGTCAGAAGGGCACCAGGATACTAGCTGGGAGGGAAAGAACTGGTCCAGTCCTCCGGCTGTGGGAGGGAGGGGCTGTGGAAAATAAGATCCAACTGAGGTGACATCTGGACACCCAACCAGATGTTCATCCAAACCGTCTGGTGGCCAGTTGCCAACTGGGCCAGGACGGGTGAAAGGAAGCAGGTGGGGGGACCTCCAACCCCCCATTCAGCCCTCCCCTCCTCTCTGCTCCCGAAGGGGATGGGGTCAGGGGAGGGGTGGTTTCTTGAGACGGGAGGGGAGGGGAGGTGAAGGCCCCAGGTTTTCCTGGCAGAGAGGATGGGGAGAAGTCGACTTGCGGTCCCAACTGTTCCCTCCCTGCCCCGTCATCCCCTCACCCCAGCTCGCCATGCTATTGTGATCCACCTGGGGCGGAGGGGCTTTGGGCACCTTACCACATCCACCACTTCCTCCAAAGGGAGCGTCTCTTCTTCTTCTTCCACCTCTTCGACAGACTCTATGACCTCTGAAGAAGGTCAAAGAGACAGTGGAGACGACTTGTCCTAGGCCAGCGAGTGACCTCAGCCTCCCGCTCTCCTTCCCCTGCCCCCTCCACAGGTCACCCACCTCCTCTCCTCCACCCGGGAAAACTGAGCCCACAGGCTCAGGCCCCCTTCCCCAGAACCCAGGCATCCTGACCCTCTCCCCTCTCCTATAAATGCTGCTCTAGAGGGCAAGTCACTTCACTTCTCTGGGCCTCAGTTCCTTCATCTGTAAAATGGAGATGAAGACTGTGAGCTCCATGTGGGACAGGGACTGGGTCCAACCTGATTAGCCTGTATCTACCCCAGGGCTTAGAAAACTGCCTGACACATAGTAAGCACGTAACAAATACCCTTAAAAAAATAAATAAATGAAGAAGCTCCTTGTGGGAAGAGAAAGGGTCTACCAATTCGGATTTGCACTCTCCCAAGCATTCCACTTAGTAAGCGCTCAATAAATACCACTGATTGACTAATTGATTGATTGATTGATTCTCCTGCCCACCTCACTCCAGGGTTTATCCCTTAACCTGGAGTTCCTCTTCGGGCAGCCGAGAGGTTGGTCGAGAGGTCAGGAGGTTTGAGTAATTGGATTTGTACCTTTTATTTATTTTACTTGTACCTATCTATTCTATTTATTTTATTTTGTTAGTATGTTTGGTTTTGTTCTCTGTCTCCCCCTTCTAGACTGTGAGCCCACTGTTGGGTAGGGACTGTCTCTATATGTTGCCAGCTTGTACTTCCCAAGCGCTTAGTACAGTGCTCTGCACACAATACGATTGATTGATTGATTGATTGATTGATTCCCCACTCCCTCAGCGTCATAGCACTAACGTGCACATCCATCACTTATTTCTATTAATATCTCTCTCCCACTCTAGACGGTAAGCTCCTTGTGGGCAGGGAACATTTCTACCAACTCTGCTATACTGTTGTACTCTCCGTCCCCAGCACTTAATGTGGCTTTTCGCACACAGTAAGTGCTCAATAAATATGATTGACTCATTCATTCATTCAGTCGTATTTATTGAGCACTTACTGTGTGCAGAGCACTAAGCTGATTGATTGACTTTGTCTCCAATTGGGTCTGGTCATCAGGAGAATTATGGAACTGGGTCATATTGTGCCCAGGGGGTGGAGGTGGGTTGCGGGGAGAAGGACCAGATAGCTGGGACTGCGGGACTGCTGGATTGGGAGCGGGCAGTGGAACGAGATTTAGCCTGAAGGAGAAGCAGTGTGGTCTAGTGGATAGAGCGCAGTGGCTTGCATCATCATCATCATCATCATCATCAATCGTATTTATTGAGCGCTTACTGTGTGCAGAGCACTGTACTAAGCGCTTGGGAAGTACAAATTGGCAACATATAGAGACAGTCCCTACCCAACAGTGGGCTCACAGTCTAAAAGGGGGAGACAAAACCAAACATACTAACAAAATAAAATAAATAGAATAGATATGTACAAGTAAGATAAATAGAGTAATAAATATGTACAAACATATATACATATATACAGGGGCTGTGGGGAAGGGAAGGAGGTAAGATGGGGGGATAGAGAGGGGGACAAGGGGGAGAGGAAGGAAGGGGCTCAGTGTGGGAAGGCCTCCTGGAGGAGGTGAGCTCTCAGTAGGGCCTTGAAGGGAGGAAGAGAGCTAGCTCGGCGGATGGGCAGAGGGAGGGCATTCCAGGCCCGGGGGATGACGTGGGCTTGCACACATTAAGCTCTCAATAAATACGATAAACTGATGGATTGACTAATGGTGTGGGTGCTAGAGAGATGAGAACCGAGACACCAAATTCCCTCAGCTGTAAAATGGGGATGAAGTTTGTGAGCCCCACCGTGGGACACTGGCCTATGTCCAACCTAATTACCCGATATCTACCCTAGTGCGTAGTGCAGTGCCTGGCACTTAGTAAGCACTAAACAAATGCCATTAAAAAAGACACAGTCCCTGCTCTTTATGGGGCTCATGGTCTAAGTAGGAGGGGGAGAACAGGTATTGAACCCCCCAATCAACAGATGAGGAATCTAAGGCACAGATTAATGACTTGGCCAAGGTCATACAGCAAGTAAGTGTTGGATAGTGGCACTTAGTAAGTGTTTAACTTACTAAGTTAAACTAAGCCCAGACTAAACACCCTCCTTCCTCTCCCCGTCGTTCCCCTCTCCATCCCTGCCGCCTTACCTCCTTCCCTTCCCCACAGCACCTATATATATGTATATATGTTGTACATATTTATTACTCTATTTATTTTACTTGTACATATCTATTCTATTTATTTTACTTTGTTAGTATGTTTGGTTTTGTTCTCTGTCTCCCCCTTCTAGATTGTGAGCCCACTGTTGGGTAGGGACTGTCTCTATATGTTGCCAACTTGTACTTCCCAAGCGCTTAGTACAGTGCTCTGCACACAGTAAGCGCTCAATAAATACAATTGATTGATTTAACGAATACCATAAAAAAAGCCTGTCCTCCCTCCTACTTAGCCTGGGAGCCTTGTGAGGGACAGGGACTGTATCTGACCTGATGATCGTGTACCTACCCCAGCGCTTAATACAGTGCTTGGCACCTAATCTGCCTTTACTCTGTGACCTTTGGACACTTGCTATTCACCCCATCCCCAACCCCTCAGCACTTATGTCCGTATTTTTAAATTCGACACTATAAATTATTTATTTACATTATCGTCTATCCCCCCCCTCTAGACTGTAAGCTTTTTATGGGCAGGGAACATATCTGCTGATTCTGTTGTATTGTCCCTTCCCAAACGCTTAGTCCAGTGAGACTGTGAGCCCGTTGTTGGGTAGGGACCGTCTCTATATTTTGCCAACTTGTACTTCCCAAGTGCTTAGTCCAGTGCTCTGCCCACAGTAAGCGCTCAATAAATACGACTGAATGAATGAATGAATGTTCTGCCCACAGTGAGCGCTCAATAAATACCATGGATTGACTGGTTGATTCTTGTAATTATATTTTTTATGGTATTTGTTAAGTTCTTACTACGTGTCAGGCACTATACTACGCGCTGAGGTAGATCCAAGCTAATCGGGTTGGACACAGTCCCTGCCCCACATGGGGCTCACACTCCTCACCCCCATTTTCCAGACGAACTGTGGCCCAGAGAAGTGAAGCGACTTGCCCGAGGTCCCACAGCAGACAGGTGGCGTAGCCGGGAATAGAACCCAAGTCCTTCTGACTCCAGTGATCAGTCCACCAGGCCAAGAGTTTTATGATTCCTTCCTGCCTTCCCCCAGCCCCTCCTTGCCTTGTGTCCCTTTTTTCTCTAGAATTAGCGGCAAATCGAAGCCCAGGAGACCCTCCCCCTCCTAACCGCCCCCCAGGAAACTCTAATTCTGGCCCAAATATTTGGGGGGGGCCGGCATGATGGGAAGGGAGCAGCTGCTACCACAACAGCTCCCCCGGGCCCATCACCATCCACTCACTTCTCCCCTACCCTGGCTCCGTCCCTGGCATCCAAGGGGGCATCCACGCCCACCTCTGCTGGCTCGTCCACTCCCCGGATCCTCCCGGATGCTCCCCATCCCAGGCGTGGGAGGCGGGAAGGCCGGGAGGTGCCAGGGGGACCCCATCATCGGGCCTCCTTTGGCTGGTACCCGAACAGATGAAGCAGCTCGTGGGTTCGGAATTTGCCGGGCGGTGGAGCGGGCCGGGTTTCCGTGGTAACGGGCTTCCCGGGGAAAAGAGATGCTGTTTGCTCTGCCACCCGGGGTGGGCGGGGGTTGAGGAAGGGGAGGAAGGGAGGGCTGGGCCATCATGGGGACCAGGAGGGGCTGGGAGAGCCGGTGGGCGCCTTTGCCCCATTTTACAGATGAGGGAACTGAGGCACCTCCTCCAGGAGGCCTTCCCAGACTGAGCCCCTTCTTTCCTCTCCCCCTCGTCCCCCTCTCCATCCCCCCGTCTTACCTCCTTCCCTTCCCCACAGCACCTGTATATATGTATATATGGTTGTACATATTTATTACTCTATTTATTTATTTATTTATTTATTTTACTTGTACATTTCTATCCTACTTATTTTATTTTGTTGGTATGTTTGGTTCTGTTCTCTGTCTCCCCCTTTTAGACTGTGAGCCCACTGTTGGGTAGGGACTGTCTCTATGTGATGCCAATTTGTACTTCCCAAGCGCTTAGTACAGTGCTCTGCACATAGTAAGTGCTCAATAAATACGATTGATTGATTGATTTGCCCCGGTGGAGAAACTGAGGCAGGTGGCGACTTTTAGACTGTGAGCCCAATGTTGGGTAGGGACTGTCTCTATGTGTTGCCAATTTGTACTTCCCAAGAGCTTAGTACAGTGCTCTGCACATAGTAAGCGCTCAATAAATATGATTGATTGATTGATTGATTGATTGACAAAGCCCTCACGCCTTGTGTTTCCCAGAGAGTCGGGCTGGGCAGAAAGGACTTCTCCGCACCCAATCCTCTCCTGAATCAATCAATGGGATTTATTGAGCACTCCTTATGTGCAGAGCCCTGGACTAAGAGCTTGAGAGAGTCCAATACAATGGAGTTGGGGGTCATGTTCCCTGCCCACAACGAGTTTACAGTCTACAGGGGGAGACTGACGTTAATATCAATACTTAACTGACACATGTGCTGTGGCATTGAGGGTGAATATCCAGCGCTTAAAAGGTTCAGAACTAAATCAATCAATCAATCAATCAATCAATTGTATTTATTGAGCGCTTACTATGTGCAGAGCACTGTACTAAGCACTTGGGAAGTACAAATTGGCAACACATAGAGACAGTCCCTACCCAACAGTGGGCTCACAGTCTAAAAGGGGGAGACAGAGAACAGAACCAAACATACCAACAAAATAAAATAAATAGGATAGAAATGTACAAGTAAAATAAATAAATAAATAAATAAATAGAGTAATAAATATGTATAACCATATATACATATATACAGGTGCTGTGGGGAAGGGAAGGAGGTAAGATGGGGGGATGGAGAGGGGGACGAGGGGGAGAGGAAGGAAGGGGCTCAGTCTGGGAAGGCCTCCTGGAGGAGGTGAGCTCTCAGCAAAACTAAATGAAACCTGAAGCTGCCATTCAGACTCCCCCTCTCCCGAATCCCGGTCTGCATCAATCAATCAATCAATCAATTAATCAGTCGATGGTATTCATTGACCTCTTACTCCTCCCTGAAGGTCGTGTTCTACCGCCTCTGTTGTTCAGTATTCTTCCAAACGCTTAGTCCAGTGCTCTGCACACAGTAAGCGCTCAATAAATACCATTGATTGACTGCTAATAGTAATGATAATGGTACTTGGTAATAATAATAATAATGGCATTTATTGAGCGCTTACTATGTGCAAATCACTTTTCTAAGCGCTGGGGAGGTTACAAGGTGGTCAGGTTGTCCCAAAGGGGGCTCACAGTCTTCATCCCCATTTTACAGATGAGGGAACTGAGGCACAGAGAAGTTAAATGCCCAAAATCACACAGCTGACAACTATGGCAGAGCTGGGATTCGAACCCCTGACCCCTGACTCCAAAGCCCCTGCTCTTTCCACTGAGCCACGCTGCTTCTCTATAATGATGGCATTTTGTTAAGTGTTTACTATGTGCAAAGCACTGTTCAAAGCGCTGGGGAGGTTACAAGGTGGCCAGGTTGTCCCAAAGGGGGGTCACTGTCTTCATCCCCATTTTACAGATGAGGGAACTGAGGCACAGAGAAGTTAAGTGACTTGCCCAAAGTCACACAGCTGACAATTGGCAGAGCCAGGATTTGAACCCATGACCTCTGACTCCCAAGCCCGGGCTCTTTCCACTGAGCCACGCTGCTGCACTTGGTGCTTTCTATAATAATTAGTAATAAGTGTGGTATTTGTTAAGCACATAATATGTGCCAGGCACTGTACTAAGCGCTGGGGTAGGTACACGTTCATCAGGTCGGATACAGTCCCTGTCCCTCACAAGGCTTCCAGGCGAAGTAGGAGGGAGGATGGGCTTTTTTATGGTATTCATTAGACACTTACTAAGTGCCACTATCCAACACTTACTTGCTGTATGACCTTGGCCAAGTCATTAATCTGTGCCTTCGATTCCTCATCGGTTGATTGGGGGGTTCAATACCTGTTCTCCCCCTCCTACTTCGACCATGAGCCCCATAAAGAACAGGGACTGTGTCTTTTTTAATGGCATTTGTTTAGTGCTCACTACGTGCCAGGCACTGTACTACGCACTAGGGTAGATATAAGGACCCAGTCCCTGTCCCACATGGGGCTCCCAGCCTTCATCCCCATTTAAAAGATGAGGTAGCTGAGGCCCAGAGAAGTGAAGTGACTTGCCCAAGGTCACCCAGAAGACAAGTGTCAGAGCCAGGATTAGAACCCAGGTCCTTCTGACTCCCTCATGGGAAGCAGCGTGACTCAGTGGAAAGAGCCCGGGCTTTGGAGTCAGAGGTCATGGGTTCAAATCCCGGCGCCGCCAATTGTCAGCTGTGTGACTTTGGGCAAGTCACCTCACTTCTCTGGGCCTCAGTGACCTCATCTGTAAAACGGGGATTAAGACTGTGAGCCCCCTGTGGGACAACCTGATCACCTTGTAACCTCCCCAGCGCTTAGAACAGTGCTTTGCACATAGTAAGCGCTTAATAAATGCCATCATCATCATCATCCCCAGGCTCAGGCTGTATCCATTTGGCCACGCTGCTTCCCAATTGGCTAAGTCCAGAACACCGTATTAGCACCTGGGAGAGTCCCAGTTCAATACAATGGGTAGGCCGGATCCCAGCCCTCAAGGAACTTCCAGTCGAGAGTGTCTACTTAGGTCTCCCCTCGGTTCCTATGCCAATATCAAGACTTAGTGGCCTCCCTTTGACTCCCAGCTCTCCCTCACCAAATAAACACCAAAGTCCAAGTCTCCTGCCCGCCGGAACTGTGGGGCTTCTTTAGTGCTTACTATTTGTGAAGCGCTGTTCTAGGAACTGGGGGTACTTACAAGAGGAGCAGATCAGAAACAGTCTCTGTCCCATATACGGGTTCAGAGCCTAATGGGCCTAATTTTATCCCCATTTTACAGTTGAGGAAACTGAAGCTCAGAGGGGCCTTCCCAGACTGAGCCCCTTCCTTCTTCTCCCCCTCGTCCCCCTCTCCATCCCCCCATCTTACCTCCTTCCCTTCCCCACAGCACCTGTATATATGTATATATGTTTGTACATATTTATTACTTATTTATTTTACTTGTACATATCTATTCTATTTATTTTATTTTGTTAGTATGTTTGGTTTTGTTCTCTGTCTCCCCCTTTTAGACTGTGAGCCCACTGTTGGGTAGGGACTGTCTCTATGTGTTGCCAACTTGTACTTCCCAAGCGCTTAGTCCAGTGCTCTGCACACAGTAAGCGCTCAATAAATACGATTGATGATGATGATGATGATGATGAAGCGTGGGCCCTGCCCAAAGTCATGCAGCAAGAGAGTGAGAAGCAGCGTGGCCTAATGGCTAGAGCCCAGGAGTCAAAGGACAGGGGTCCTGGTCCCGGCTCTGCCCTTTGACTGCTGTGTGACCCTGACAAAGTCATTTTGCTTCTCTGGGCCTCAGTTCCCTCATCTGGAAACTGGGGATGAAGACCACGAGCCCCACGTGGGACAAGGTCTGATTAACTTGTATCCTCTAGACTGTAAGCTCATTAAGGGCAGGGAATGTGCCTTCTAATTCTGCTGATTGTCCTCTCCCAAGCATTTAGTACAGTGCTCAGCATAAACCTGTGAGCCCCATGTGGGACAGGGACTCTATCCAACCAGATTACCTTGTATCTACTCCGGTGCTTAGTACAATGCCTGGCACATAGTAATAATAATAATAATGTTGGCATTTGTTAAGCGCTTACTATGTGCAAAGCACTGTTCTAAGCTCTGGGGGGGGGATACAATGTGATCAAGTTGTCCCACGTGGGGCTCACAGTCTTAATCCCCATTTTTACAGATGAGGGAACTGAGGCTCAGAGAAGTTAGCACTTAATACATTGTTGTTATTATAATAAGCATGCAATAAATATGAATGATTGATCATGGCAGCGTGGCTCAGTGGAAAGAGCCCGGGCTTTGGAGTCAGAGGTCCAAATCCCGGCTCCTCCAAAGGTCAACTGTGTGACTTTGGACAAGTCACTTGACTTCTCTGTGCCTCAGTTACCTCATCTGTAAAAAGGGGATTAAAGCTGTGAGCCCCCCCCCCCCCCCCCCCCCCCGCGGAACAACCTGATCACCTTGTAACCTCCCCAGCGCTTAGAATAGTGCTTTGCACATAGTAAGCGCTTAACAAATACCACCATCATTATTATTATTATTATTATTATTATCTACCCCTGTGCTAGCACAGTGACTGGCACATAGCAAGCGCTTATCAAATACCATAAAAAAAAATTAAGAGCTATAATCGCCCCTCCCTGCCCCCCAGATCCAACAGTGATGTTGGCAAGGTACTTACTGAGCTCTTCCTGCGTGGGAGTGGGCAGGGGTGGGGGTTCCAGCTGTGGCCCCGATGGGGTCCTGGTTTTTTCCGCAGCTTGGGAGGCAGCTCGGCGCTTCTTCTCCGTGCCGGAACGACCAGACATGGCGCATGCCGGGCCTGGGGCTCACCGAGGGTTGGGAGCAGCAGTGGGGAGCAGGGTGGGATCAGGGGGACGGAAGCGGGGTGGGCCCCTCGATCCTCTTCTCAATGTCCTCCCTGGATATCAACATTACCTTCAATCAATCAATCATATTTATTGAGTGCTTACTGTGTGCAGAGCACTGTACTAAGCACAATATAACAAAGTTCATAGACGCATTCCCTGCCCACAGTGAGTTCTGGTATTTATTAAGCACCTACTATGTGCCAGGCACTGTGCTAAGCGCTTTGGAAAGCACAGTATAACAAAGTTCATAGACACATTCCCTGCCCACAATGAGTTATGGTATTTATTAAGTGCCTACTATGTGCCAGGCACTGTGCTAAGTGCTTTGGAAAGCACAATATAACAAAGTTCATAGACACATTCCCTGCCCACAGTGAGTTATGGTATTTATTAAGCAAGCACCTACTATGTGCCAGGCACTGTGCTAAGCGCTTCGGAAAGCACAATATAACAAAGTTCATAGACACATTCCCTGCCCACAATGAGTTATGGTATTTATTAAGCACCTACTATGTGCCAGGCACTGTGCTAAGCGCTTTGGAAAGCACAATATAACAAAGTTCATAGACACATTCCCTGCCCACAATGAGTTATGGTATTTATTAAGTGCCTACTATGTGCCAGGCACTGTGCTAAGCGCTTTGGAAAGCACAATATAACAAAGTTCATAGACACATTCCCTGCCCACAGTGAGTTATGGTATTTATTAAGTGCCTACTATGTGACAGGCACTGTGCTAAGTGCTTTGGAAAGCACAATAGAACAAAGCTCATAGACACATTCCCTGCCCACAGTGAGTTATGGTATTTATTAAGTGCCTACTATGTGCCAGGCACTGTGCTAAGCGCTTTGGAAAGCACAATATAACAAAGTTCATAGACACATTCCCTGCCCACAGTGAGTTATGGTATTTATTAAGTGCCTACTATGTGACAGGCACTGTGCTAAGTGCTTTGGAAAGCACAATAGAACAAAGCTCATAGACACATTCCCTGCCCACAGTGAGTTATGGTATTTATTAAGCGCCTACTATGTGCCAGGCACTGTACTAACTGCCGGGATAGGTACAATCTAGTCAGGTTGGACACAGTCCCTGTTCCACATGGGGCTCACAGTCTTGATCCCCATTTTACAAGATGTGGGAACTGAGGCCCAGAGAAGTGAAGTGCCTGGCCCAAGGACACCCAGCAGACAAGTTGGGGAGCCGGGATTAGAAACCAATGCACACAGTAAGCGCTCAATAAATACGATTGATTGATTGATTCTGATTCCCAGGTCTGGGCTCTACCCACTAGGCCACTAGATTAGTCTACTAGACTGTAAGTTCCTGGTGGACAGGGAATGAGTCTACCAACACTGTTATAGGGCACTCTTGCAAGCACTTGGTCCAGTGCTCTGCATCCAGTAAGCGCTCAATAAATTCAACTGATTGATAGATAAGATTACACTGTTCCTCTACCAGAGAAGCAGCGTGGCTCAGCGGAAAGGAGCCTGGGCTTTGGAGTCAGAGGTCATGGGTTCAAATCCCGGCTCCGCCACTTGTCAGCTGTGGGACTTTGGGCAAGCCACTTCACTTCTCCGGGCCTCGGTTGCCTCATCTGTAAAATGGGGGTGAAGACTGTGAGCCCCACGTGGGACAACCTGACCGCCTCGTAACCTCCTCAGCGCTTAGAACAGTGCTCTGCACATAGTAAGCGCTTAATAATATTATCATTGCTAATATGATGAGAACTGAGGGGTTGTTTTCCGGAGGAGGGTGCGCAAAATGGGAGGAAAGCGGCTGATCTGGGATCCTGAAAGGGACCTGTCGGTCAAGAAAGCTGGCGGGAAGGGGGCACCTGCCCTCCTGCCATTCTCTGATCACCTGGCCAAGGTAGGGATGAGGAATCCTTGCCAGAGCAGGGGAAAGGATGGGTTTCATTCTCCTACATCCCCTCTGTCCGTCCGGGCGGCCTTGCTCCCTCGGTTGAGATGGCAGCCTCCCAGTACCACCTGTTGCTCACCGCTCTCTTCCCTCCCCGGGGCCGCCGGGGGTATTGATCGTGGGTTTTGGATTTCCTAGTTGGAGGATTTGTAGGGCGCTCGGAGTGAAATTGTTCGGTTAAGCCGACACATCAATAAAACCAACTTCCCCGCTGCCCAGCTTTCTCAGCCAACCCCCTTGGGAGGTCTATCCAGTCTCCGGCTGCCTCAGAAAGCTCCTGGAACATGGCAGCTCCCCATTCCCCCCGGCATCACCGGTCACTTATTCCTCTCTGCATTTCTGCCCCTCACCCTCACTCCCCTCCCTGCATCATCACAGACAACAGTCTTGCTTTTTCTGCTTCTACCAAGGTGGGTCTCATTTTTTGCCTCCTAACTTACCCATCCCCCCCGAGGTGGCTCATCTCCCCAGCTCATCCTCTGGCTCCTTGAAAAATATCTCTCCCTCCAAGGAGGTCTTTTGTGCCCCTTTCATTCATTCATTCAATCGTATTCATTCATTCATTCAATCGTATTTATTGAGCGCTTACTGTGTGCAGAGCACTGGACTAAGCGCTTGGGAAGTCCAAGTTGGCAACGTATAGAGACGGTCCCTACCCAACAGCGGGCTCACAGTCTAGAAGGGGGAGACCGACAACAAAACATAAACCAAATAAAATAAATAGAATAAATATGTACAAGTAAAATAGAGTAATAAATATGTACAAAGATATAATAATAATAATGATGGCATTTATTAAGCGCTTACTATGTGCAAAGCACAGTTCTAAGCGCTGGGGAGGTTACAAGGTGATCAGGTTGACCCACATCGGGCTCACAGTCTTAGTCCCCATTCTACAGATGAGGCAACTGAGGCCCAGAGAAGTGAAGTGACTTGCCCAAAGTCACACAGCTGACAAGTGGTGGAGCGGGGATTTGAACCCATGACCTCTGACTCCAAAGCCCGGGCTCTTTCCACTGAGCCACGCTGTATATATATATACAAGTGATGTGGGGAGGGGAGGAGGTAAGGTGTGGGGGATTCATTCATTCAATCGTATTTGTTGAGCGCTTACTGTGTGCAGAGCACTGTACTAAGCGCTTGGGAGGGGGGGAGGGAGAGAGGAAGGTACCTCTCTCCTTTCTCCTCAGAACTCCCTGCTTCACCTGCTTTATCTCTGTTCCCTCAATATTACCCCTCTCCTCCCAGAAATGTTCACTCTCCCACAGCATTGCCCTTCTACACTGTTGGGTAGGGACCGTCTCTATATGCTGCCAACTTGGACTTCCCAAGCGCTTAGTACAGTGCTCTGCACACCGTAAGCGTTCAATAAATACGATTAATTGATTGACTGACCGTCTCTATATGTTGCCAACTTGGACTTCCCAAGCGCTTAGTACAGTGCTCTGCACACAGTAAGCGCTCAATAAATACGATTGATTGACTGACCGTCTCTATATGTTGCCAACTGGGACTTCCCAAGCGCTTAGTACAGTGCTCTGCACACAGTAAGCGCTCAATAAGTACGACTGAATGAATGAATTGCCCGTCTCCTCTTCAGTACTCCCCCTCTTCCCCTCTCCCTCAATACGGCCCCCTCCCCTCAGTACTGTCCCCAACCTTCAATATTCTCATCTGGAAAATGGGGATGAAGACTGTGAGCCCCCCGTGGGACAACCTGATCACCTTGTAACCTCCCCAGCGCTTAGAACAGTGCTTTGCACATAGTAAGCGCTTAATAAATGCCATTAAAAATATATATATATATTGCTCTCTCCTCAATACTGCCTTCTCCCTCCAGTATCAACCCTCCTGCCCCCTAAGTACCACCCAGTCACCTCAATATTGCCCCTCTCCTCTTAGTATTGCCCTCAGAACTGCTTCCTCCCCTCATTATTTCCCCTTCACTACCGACCTCTCAGCACTACTCCCGCCCCTCAGTACTGCCCCATCAGCACTGTTCCCTTCCCTCCGCATTTCCTCCTTAATAGAGTAATAAATTCCTTCGAGACTGTGAGCCCAGTGTTGGGTAGGGACCGTCTCTATATGTTGCCAACTTGGACTTCCCAAGCGCTTAGTCCAGCGCTCTGCACCCAGTAAGCGCTCAATAAATATGATTGAATGAATGAATGAATGACTATTGCCCCCTCACACCTGATCCCTCCCCTCACTATTGCCCCTTCACTGTTGTCCTCAGCACAGCTCCCTCCCCTTAGTATTTCCTCCTCAGTATTGCCCCCCCAGCACTACTCCCTCTCCTCAGTATTTTCCCCTCAACGCTTCTCCCTTCCCTCAGGATTGCCCCCTTCAACGCTGTTCCCTCTCCTCAGAATTTGCCCCTCAGTATTGCTCCCTCAGCATGGCTCCCTCCCCTCAGTATTTCCCCCTTAACACTGCTCCCTCCCCTCAGTATTCCCCCCCTCAACACTGCTCCCTCCCCTCAGTATTTCCCCCCCCCAACACTGCTCCCTCCCCTCAATATTTCCCCCTCAACACTGCTCCCTCCCCTCAGTATTTCCCCCTCAACACTGCTCCCTCCCCTCAGTATTTCCCCCCCTCAACACTGCTCCCTCCCCTCAGTATTTCCCCCTCAACACTGCTCCCTCCCCTCAGTATTTCCCCCCCTCAACACTGCTCCCTCCCCTCAGTATTTCCCCCCCTCAACACTGCTCCCTCCCCTCAGTATTTCCCCCCCCTCAACACTGCTCCCTCCCCTCAGTATTTCCCCCTTGGTCCTGCTCCCCCCTCAGTAAATACTAAGGATGCCATTTCTTAAGCGCTTAATATGTGCAAAGCACTGTTCTAAGCGCTGGGAGGGATACAAAGTGATCAGGTTGTCCCCACGTGGGCTCACAGCCTTCATCCCCATTTGACAGATGAGGTAACTGAGGCTCAGAGAATAATAATGATAGCATTTATTAAGCGCTCAATATGTGCAAAGCACTGTTCTAAGCGCTGGGAGGGATACAAAGTGATCATCAATCGTATTTATTGAGCGCTTACTGTGTGCAGAGCACTGTACTAAGCGCTTGGGAAGTACAAGTTGGCAACACAAGTGATCAGGTTGTCCCCACGTGGGGCTCACAGCCTTCATCCCCGTTTGACAGATGAGGTAACGGAGGCTCAGAGAATAATAATGATAGCATTTATTAAGCGCTTAATATGTGCAAAGCACTGTTCTAAGCGCTGGGAGGGATACAAAGTGATCAGGTTGTCCCCACGTGGGGCTCACAGCCTTCATCCCCATTTGACAGATGAGGTAACGGAGGCTCAGAGAATAATAATGATAGCATTTATTAAGCGCTTAATATGTGCAAAGCACTGTTCTAAGCACTGGGAGGGATACAAAGTGGTTGTCCCCACATGGGGCTCACAGCCTTCATCCCCATTTGACAGATGAGGTAACGGAGGCTCAGAGAATAATAATGATAGCATTTATTAAGCGCTTAATACGTGCAAAGCACTGTTCTAAGCGCTGGGGAGGTTACGAGATGATGAGGTTGTCCCACTGGGGAATCACAGTCTTCATCCCCATTTTACGGATGAGGGAACTGAGGCCCAGAGAAGTGAAGTGACTTGCCCAAAGTCACACAGCTGACAAGTGGTGGAGCTGGTATTTGAACCCATGACCTCTGCCTCCCAAGCCCAGGCTCTTTCCACTGAGCCACGCTGCTTCTCAGTACTGCTTCCTCCCCTCAGTATTGCCCCCTCAACAAAGCTCCCTCCCCTCAGCATTTCCCCCTCAGTATTACTCCACTTTCAGTATTTCTCCTTGAGTACTGCTCCCCGACTCAGTATTTCCCCTTCAGAACTTCTCCCTGACTCAGTATTTCCCCTTCAGAACTGCTCCCTCCCCTCAGTACTACTCCCTCCTCAGCACTGCTCCCTCCTCTCAGTATTTCTCAATCAGCACTGCCCCCTCCTCTCAGTATTGCTCCCTCAGTACCACCCCCTCAGCACTGCTCCATCAGCACTGCTCCCTCCTCTCAATGTTTCTCCCTCAGCACTGCCCCCTCCTCTCGATATTTCTCCCTTAGCACTACCCACTCAACACTGCTCCCTCCTCTCAATATTTCTCCCTCAGAACTGCCCCCTCCTCTCAATATTCCTCCCTCAGCACTGCCCCCTCCTCTCAGTATTTCTCCCTCAGCACTGCCCCCTCCTCTCAGTATTTCTCCCTCAGCACTGCTCCCTCCTCTCAATATTTCTCCCTCAGCACTGCTCCCTCCTCTCAATATTTCTCCCTCAGCACTGCTCCCTCCTCTCAATATTTCTCCCTCAGCACTGCCCCCTCCTCTCAGTATTTCTCCCTCAGCACTGCTCCCTCCTCTCAGTATTTCTCCCTCAGCACTGCTTCCTCCTCTCAATATTTTTCCCTTAGCACTGCCCCCTCCTCTCAATATTTCTCCCTCAGCACTGCCCCCTCAGCACTGCTCCCTCCTCTCAATATTTCTCCCTCAGCACTGCCCCCTCCTCTCAATACTTCTTCCTCAGTATTGCCCCCTCAGCACTGCTCCCTCCTCTCAATATTTCTCCCTCAGCACTGCCCCCTCCTCTCAATATCTCTCCCTCAGCACTGCTCCCTCCTCAATATTTCTCCCTCAGCACTGCCCCCTCAGCACTGCTTCCTCCTCTCAGTATTTCTCCCTCAGTATTGCCCCCTCAGCACTGCCCCTCCTCTCAATATTTCTCCCTCAGCACTGCTCCCTCCTCTCAATATTTCTCCCTCAGCACTGCTCCCTCCTCTATTTCTCCCTCAGTATTGCCCCCTCAGCACTGCTCCCTCCTCTCAATATTTCTCCCTCAGTATTTCCCCCTCAGCACTGCTCCCTCCTCTCAATATTTCCCCCTCAGCACTGCTCCCTCCTCTCAATATCTCTCCCTCAACACTGCCCCCTCCTCTCAGTATTTCTCCCTCAGCACTGCTCCCTCCTCTCAATATTTCTCCCTCAGCACTGCCCCCTCAGCACTGCTCCCTCCCCTCAATATTTCTCCCTCAGCACTGCTCCCTCCTGTCAGTATTTCTCCCTCAGCACTGCTCCCTCCTCTCAGTATTTCTCCCTCAGCACTGCTTCCTCCTCTCAATATTTTTCCCTTAGCACTGCCCCCTCCTCTCAATATTTCTCCCTCAGCACTGCCCCCTCAGCACTGCTCCCTCCTCTAAGTATTTCTCCCTCAGCACTGCTCCCTCCTCTCAGTATTTCTCCCTCAGTATTGCCCCCTCAGCACTGCTCCCTCCTCTCAGTATTTCTCCCTCAGCACCGCTCCCTCCTCTCGGTATTGCCCCCTCAGCACCGCTCCCTCCTCTCAGTACTTCTCCCTGAGTATTGCCCCCTCAGCACTGAACCCTCCCCTCGGTATTTTCCCCTCAGTACTTGCCCCTTGGGCACTGCTCGCTCCCGTCATCATTGCCCCCTCAGGATGTCACCCTTCTTATTGCCCTCGGCGGCACCGCTCCCACCCCTCAGCATTACCCCCCCCCCCAGCACTGCTCCCACCCCTCAGTATTTGCCCCCTCAAGACGGCTCCCTCCCCTCAGTATTGCCCCTCACAGCCCTGCTCACCCCCCACCCCCTAATATTGGTTCCCCTGTCTCTCCAGCCCCGTCCCTTTCCCCTCACCCCCTCTCCCTCCGCCGCCATCCCCTCAGGTTTGCCCCCACTTGCCCCCGGGGCCCCCTCCTCTCACCGGCGGTTGGGAGAGTCGTTCAAGACTCGGAGGGGGCTCCGCGGGGCGGGTACCGACGCGCGCACACACCACGCGTCGCCATGGCAACCCCCGACGTGCGCGCGACCGGTCAAGCCGGGCGCGTGAACCCAGTAAGGATGGGGGCGGAGGGAGCGACCCAAGGTGAGCGTCACGTGGTCCCAGTGGGGTGGGGGAGGGGCGCGAAGGCGAGGCGAGCGTCGCGCGCCCCGACACGCTCCCCCCACCCACGCTGCGCCTGCGCAGAAGCCGCCGCCTCAGGCTCCCAGCTTGTCCATCAAGGCGAAGCGAGAGGTTTGATTGGCCAGAAGGAGGAAAGGGGCGGGAACAGGGAGCGTTTCTCCCCGCCCCCCCCTCCTGTGGAAAGAAATTGGAGGGAATGGACCTACCCACTTTACAGAGGGGGAAACTGAGGTCCAGGGAGTGTAGAGTGACGAGGGTAAAATGAAGAAGGAAAGCATTGGGGCCTGGGAGTCGGAGGACCCGAGTTCTAATCCCGGCTCTGCCACTTGTCTGCTGTGTGACCTTGGGCCAGTCACCTCACTTCTCTGGGCCTCAGTGACCTCATCTCAATCGATCGTATTTATTGAGCGCTTTCGGTGTGCAGAGCACTGGACTAAGCGCTTGGGAAGTATATAGAGACAGTCCCTACCCAACAGTGGGCTCACAGTCTAAAAATCATCTGCGTAATGCGGTTTAAGACTACGAGTCCAAAGTGGGACAGGGACTCTGTTCAACCTGATTATTCCAGTTTAGTGCCTAGCACGTAATAAGCTCCTAACAAATGTCACTTAAAATAAAATGAGGGGGGCTGATTGGGGCTCAAGGCTGTGGCCCCTTACACATATATTTAAGGTATTTGCTAAATGCTTATCTATGTGCCAAGCACCAACCAAACACTGGAGTAGATACAAACTAATCAGGTTGGACACAGTCCAGGTAATAGTAATACTTATTAATATGTATTTGTTAAGCGCTAACTAAAAATAATAATAATTGTTGTATTTGTTCAGCATTTACTGAGTGCCAGGCACTATACTAAGCACTGGATACAAGCAAATCGGGTTGGACAGTCTGTGTCCCACCTGGGCCTCACAATCTTAATCTCTATTTTCATTCATTCATTCATTCATATTTATTGAGTGCCAGGCACTATACTAAGCACTGGATACAAGCAAATCGGGTTGGACAGTCTGTGTCCCACCTGGGCCTCACAATCTTAATCTCTATTTTCATTCATTCATTCATTCATATTTATTGAGTGCCAGGCACTATACTAAGCACTGGATACAAGCAAATCGGGTTGGACAGTCTGTGTCCCACCTGGGCCTCACAATCTTAATCTCTATTTTCATTCATTCATTCATTCATATTTATTGAGTGCCAGGCACTATACTAAGCACTGGATACAAGCAAATCGGGTTGGACAGTCTGTGTCCCACCTGGGCCTCACAATCTTAATCTCTATTTTCATTCATTCATTCATTCATATTTATTGAGTGCCAGGCACTATACTAAGCACTGGATACAAGCAAATCGGGTTGGACAGTCTGTGTCCCACCTGGGCCTCACAATCTTAATCTCTATTTTCATTCATTCATTCATTCATATTTATTGAGTGCCAGGCACCATACTAAGCACTGGATACAAGCAAATCGGGTTGGACAGTCTGTATCCCACCTGGGTCTCACAATCTTAATCTCTATTTTCATTTATTCATTCATTCATATTTATTGAGCACTTACTGTGTGCAGAGCACTGTAGTAAGCGCTTGGGAAGTACAAGTCGGCAACATATAGAGACGATCCCTACCCAACAACGGGCTTACAGTCTAGAAGGGGGAGACAGACAACAAAACAAAATATGTAGACAGGTATTTTACAGATGAGGTAACTGAGGCCCAGAGAAGTGAAGTGACTTGCCCAAGGCCACACAACAGACAAATGGCAGAGTCTGGATTAGAACCCATGACCCCACTCGCAGGCCTGGGCTATGCTGCTTCTCATGCAGCGCTATGCACAAGGCACTGTCATTCATTCAATCGTATTTATTGAGCGCTTACTGTGTGCAGAGCACTGGACTAAGCGCTTGGGAAGTATATAGAGACAGTCCCTACCCAACAGTGGGCTCACAGTCTAAAAATCATCTGTATAATGCGGTTTAAGACTATGAGTCCAAAGTGGGACAGAGACTCTGTTCAACCTGATTTTTCTAGTTTAGTGCCTAGCACGTAATAAGCTCCTAACAAATATCACTTAAAGTAAAATGAGGGGGGCTGATTGGGGCTCAAGGCCGTGGCCCCTTACACATATTTTTAAGGTATTTGCTAAATGCTTATCTATGTGCCAAGCACCAACCAAACACTGGAGTAGATACAAACTAATCAGGTTGGACACAGTCCAGGTAATAGTAATACTTATTAGGATGTATATGTTAAGCGCTAACTAAAAATAATAATAATAGTGGTATTTGTTAAGCATTTACTGAGTGCCAGGCACTGGATACAAGCAAATCAGGTTGGACAGTCTGTGTCCCACCTGGGCCTCACAATCTTAATTTCTATTTTCATTCATTCATTCATTCATATTTATTGAGCACGTACTGCGTGCAGAGCACTGTAGTAAGCGCTTGGGAAGTACAAGTCGGCAACATATAGAGACGATCCCTACCCAACAACGGGCTTACAGTCTAGAAGGGGGAGACAGACAACAAAACAAAATATGTAGACAGGTATTTTACAGATGAGGTAACTGAGGCCCAGAGAAGTGAAGTGACTTGCCCAAGGCCACACAACAGACAAATGGCAGAGTCTGGATTAGAACCCATGACCCCACTCGCAGGCCTGTGCTATGCTGCTTCTCATGCAGCACTATCTGCAAGGCGCTGTCATTCATTCAATCGTATTTATTGAGCCCTTACTGTGTGCAGAGCACTGGACTAAGCGCTTGGGAAGTCCAAGTTGGCAACATATAGAGACGGTCCCTACCCAACAACGGACTCACTGTCCTAGCGTGGCTCAATGGAAAGAGCCCGGGCTTTGGAGTCAGAAGGTCATGGGTTCAAATGCCAGCTCTGCCAACTGTCAGCTGTGTGACCTTGGGCAAGTCACTTAACTTCTCTGTGCCTCAGTTGCCTCATCTGTCAAATGGGGATTAAGTCTGTGAGCCCCACGTGGGACAACCTGATCACCTTGTATCCATCCCAGCACTTAGAACAGTGCTTTGCACATAGTAAGCGCTTAACAAATACCGTCCTTATTATTCATTCATTCAATCGCATTTATTGAGCACTTACTGTGTGCAGAGCACTGTACTAAGCGCTTGGGAAGTACAAGTTGGCCACATATAGAGACAGTCCCTACCCAACAGTGGGCTCACAGTCTATTATTATTATTATTCTCTGTGCCTCAGTTACCTCATCTGTAAAATGGGGATTAAGTCTGTGAGCCCCAAGTGGGACAATCCATCATTCAATCAAGCATATTTATTGAGCGCTTACTGTGTGCAGAGCACTGTACTAAGCGCTTGGGAAGTACAAGTTGGCAACATATAGAGATGGTCCCTACCCAACAGAGGGCTCACAGTCTAGAAGGGGGAGACAGAGAACAAAACAAAACATATTAACCAAATAAAGTAAATAGAATAGATATGTACAAGTAAAATAAATCAATAAATAGAGTAATAAATACGTACAAACATATATACAGGACAACCTGATCACCTTGTATCCATCCCAGTGCTTAGCATAGTGGTTTGCACATAGTAAGTGCTTAACAAATGCCAACATTATTATTATTATTGTTACTGCCCCATGTCTCAGGTGGGGCTCACAGTCTTAATCCCCCATTTTACATATGAGGGAACTGAGGCGGAGAGAATCAATCAATCAATCGTATTTATTGAGCGCTTACTGTGTGCAAAGCACTGTACTAAGCGCTTGGGAAGTACAAGTTGGCAACATATAGAGACAGTCCCTACCCAACAGTGGGCTCACAGTCTAGAAGGGGGAGACAGAGAACAAAACCATACTAACAAAATAAAATAAATAGAATAGATATGTACAAGTAAAATAGAGTAATAAATATGTACAAACATATATACATATATACAGGATAAATTAATGGCATTTATTAAGTGCTTACTATGTGCAAAGCACTGTTTTAAGCGCTGGGGTAGATACAAGGTAATCAAGTTGTCCCACGTGGGGCTCACAAACTTAATCCCCATTTTACGGATGAGGTAACTGAGGCACAGAGAAGTCAAGTCAGCGTGGCTTAGTGGAAAGAGCCTGGGCTTGAGAGTCAGAGGTCATAGGATCAAATCCCGGCTCCGCCACTTGTCAGCTGTGTGACTTTGGGCAAGTCACTTCACTTCTCTGGGCCTCAGTGACCTCATCTGTAAAATGGGGATGGATTGTGAGCCCCACATGGGACAATCTGATCACCTTTTTTTTTTTGATGGCATTTATTAAGCGCTTACTATGTGCAAAGCACTGTTCTAAGCGCTGGGGAGATTACAAGGCGATCAGGTTGCCCCACAGGGGCTCACAGTCTTCATCCCCATTTTCCAGATGAGGGAACTGAGGCCTAGGGAAGTGAAGTGACTTGCCCAAAGTCACACAGCTGGCAGTTGGCAGAGCCGGGATTTGAACCCGTGACCCCTGACTCCAAAGCCGGGGCTCTTTCCACAGAGCCACGCTGCTTCTCGTGATACAAGGATCACCTTGTATCCTCCCCCAGCGCTTAGAACAGTGCTTTGCACATAGTAAGCGCTTAACAAATACCGAACTTACCAAAATGATTGAGTGACTTGCCCAAAGTCACCCAGCAGACCTGCGGAGGAGCGGGATTAGAACTCAGATCCTCGGACTCTGGGGCCCGGGCTCTTGCCACTGGGCCGCGCTGCCCAGGGTGAACAATAGGTGGCGCTCCGGCCACTTCGATCCGTGCTGGGCGGGAATCCGGCCCGGGTTTTCCGGCCCACCTGGCAGCCCCACCTGGCCGCCCGCGGGCCAGCGGGAAAACCTGGAACCGGATTCCTCAATCAATCAATCAATCAATCAATCTATCAATCAATCTATCGTATTTATTGAGCGCTTACTGTGTGCAGAGCACTGGACTAAGCGCTTGGGAAGTCCAAGTCGGCAACACATAGAGACAGTCCCTACCCAACAGCGGGCTCACAGTCTAGAAGGGGGAGACAGACAACAAATCAATCAATCAGTCAATCAATCAATCGTATTTATTGAGCGCTAACTGCGTGCAGAGCACTGTACTAAGCGCTTGGGAAGTCCAAGTTGGCAACATATAGAGACGGTCCCTACCCAACAGTGGGCTCACAGTCTAAAAGGGGGAGACAGAGAACAACACCAAACATACTAACAAAATAAAATAAATAGAACAGATAGGTACAAGTAAAATAAATAAATAAATAGAGTAATAAATATGTACAAACATATACACATATATACAGGTGCTGTGGGGAAGGGAAGGAGGTAAGATGGGGGGATGGAGAGGGGGATGAGGGGGAGAGGAAGGAAGGGGCTCAGTCTGGGAAGGCCTCCTGGAGGAGGTGAGCTCTCAGTTTATTGAGTGCTAACTGTGTGCAGAGCACTGTGCTAAGCGCTTGGGAAGTACAAGTTGGAAACATATAGAGGCGGTCCCTACTCAACAGTAGGCTCACAGTCTAGAAGGGGGAGACAGACAAAAATCAATCAATCAATTGTATTTATTGAGTGCTTACTGTGTGCAGAGCACTGTGCTAAGCGCTTGGGGAGTACAAGTTGGCAACATATGGAGGCGGTACCTACCCAACAGTGGGTTCACAGTCTAGAAGGGGGAGACAGACAACGAAACCAAACATATTAACAAAATAAAATAAATAGAATAAATATGTACAAATAAAATAAATAAGTAAATAGAGTAATAAATAAGTACAAACATATATACATATATACAGGTGCTGTGGGGAGGGGAAGGAGGTAAGATGGGGGGGATGGGGATGTCTGTCTCCCCCTCTAGATGGTAAGCGCACTGTGGGCAGGGAATGCGTCTGTTCTATTGGCACTCTCCCAAGCGCTTAGTACAGTGCCCTGCACACAGTAAGCACTCCATAAATATGACTGACTGACATGGGTAGGGACTGTCTCTATATGTTGCCAATTTGTACTTCCCAAGCGCTTAGTACAGTGCTCTGCACATAGTAAGCGCTCAATAAATACGATTGATGATGATGATCCCCATTTTACAGATGAGGGAACTGAGGCCCAGAGAAGTGAAGCGACTTGCCCACAGTCACACAGCTGACGGAGCCGGGCTTTGAACTCATGACCTCCGACTCCAAAGGCCGTGCTCTTTTCCACTGAGCCACGCTGCTTCCCTGCAGGAAAGAGAAAGCGGAAAGAGCCCGGGCTTTGGAGTCGGAGGTCATGGGTTCGAATGCCGGCTCTGCCAGTTGTCAGCTGTGTGCCTTTGGGCGGGTCGCTTCACTTCTCTGGGCCTCAGTTACCTCATCTGGAAAATGGGGGTGAAGACTGTGAGCCCCACGTGGGATAACCTGATCACCTTGTAGCCTCCACAGCGCTTAGAACAGTGCTTTGCACATAGTAAGTGCTTAATAAATGCCATTATTATTATTATTATTATTAAGGGGGGCTGGGGGGGAGAGGGGAACGATAATAATAATAATTATGGTACTCATTAAGCACTTACTATGTGCCAAGCACTGTTCTAAGCGCAGGGGTAGTTACGAGTTAGGTGGGACACAGGGGCTTGCACTCTTAATCCCCATTTTACAGATGAGGGAACTGAAGTCCAGGGAATTGAAGTGACTTGCCCGAGGTCACACAGCAGACATATGGCAGTGTGGCTCAGTGGAAAGAGCCCGGGCTTTGGAGTCAGAGGTCATGGGTTCGAATCCCCGTGCCACCACTTGTCAGCTGGGTGACTTTGGGCAAGTCACTTCACTTCTCTGGGCCTCAGTTCCCTCATCTGGAAAACGGGGATTAAGTCTGTGAGCCCCACGTGGGACAACTTGATTACCTTGTATCTACCCCAGCGCTTAGAACAGTGCTTTGCACATAGTAAGCGCTTAATAAATGCCATTATTATTATTATATGGTGGAGCCTAGATGAGAACCCATGACCTAACTCTCAGGCCCGGGCTCTGTCTGCTAAGCTGCACTGAGTCATTCATTCATTCATTCAATCTTAGTTATTGAGCGCTTACTGTGTTCAAAGCACTGTACTAAGCACCTGGAAAGTACAATTCAGCAATAAAGTCAAGGGCTGAAGGGCAGGACCCCCTGAACTCTCCTGGCCTTCCAAACTCTGCCCCCAACCCTTTCATTCATTCAGTCAGTCAGTCAGTCATATTTATTGAGTGCTTAATGTGTGCAAAGCACTGTACTAAGCTCTTGGGAGAGTGCAATACAACAATAAACAGACACATTCCCTGCCCACAATGAGTTTTTCACTCCTCCCTCTCCAGACCCCTCTCTTTCCCAGGCCCTGTCCTTTGCCGAATGCCCTCCCTCTTCATATCCGACAAATAATCACTCTTCCCCCTTCAGCTTTATTAATGGCACATCTCCTCCAAGAGGCCTTCCCTGACTACGCCCTCCTTTCCTCTTCTCCCACTTCTCCCCCTTTGAGACTGTGAGCCCACTATTGGGTAGGGACTGTCTCTATATGTTGCCAACTTGTACTTCCCAAGCGCTTATTACAGTGCTCTGCACACAGTAAGCGCTCAATAAATATGATTGATGATGATGATGATGACTTCTTTATCACTCTGACTTGCTCCCTTTATTTATCCCCTCTCCCAGCCCCACAGCACTTATGTCCCTATCCAACATTTATTTATATTAATGTCTGTCTCCCCCTCTAGTAATAATAACTGTGGTATTTGTGAAGCCCTTCCTATGTGTCAGTCACCGAACTAAGCGCCGGCATGAATAAAAACAAACCGGGTTGGACACCATCCCTGCCCCACATGGAACTCACAATCTTGATCTCCATTTACAGACGAGGAAACTGAGGCTTAGAGAAGTGAAGTGACTTGCCCAAGGTCACACTGCAGACAAGCGGCAGAGCCATAATTAGAACCCAGGACCTTCCAAATTCCAGGTCCGGCTCTATCCACTAGGCCATGCCGCAGCAGGGTATGTATCAGCTTTATTGTTATATTATACTATATATAGTATATATAATATACCATATAATATAGTATATTATACTATATATTATACTTCTTTCCTCTCCCCCTCGTCCCTCTCTCCATCCCCCCCATCTTACCTCATTCCCTTCCCCACAGCACCTGTATATATGGATATATGTTTGTACATATTTATTACTCTATTTATTTATTTTATTTGTACATATCTATTCTATTTTGTTAGTATGTTTGGTTTTGTTCTCTGTCTCCCCCTTTTAGACTGTGAGCCCACTGTTGGGTAGGGACTGTCTCTATATGTTGCCAATTTGTACTTCCCAAGCGCTTAGTACAGTGCTCTGCACATAGTAAGCGCTCAATAAATACGATTGATGATGATGATGATGATATACTCATACAGTGCCTGACACATAGTAATGATAATAATAATAAAGATGGCATTTGTTAAGTGCTTACTAGGTGCAAAGCACTGTTCTAAGCGCTGGGGAGGATACAAGGTGATCAGGTTGTCCCACGTGGGGCTCACAGTCTTCATCCCCATTTTACAGATGAGGTAACTGAGGCACAGAGAAGTGAAGTGACTGGCCCAAAGTCACACAGCTGACAAGTGGCAGAGCCGGAAAGTAAAGTGCTTAACAAATACCATAATGATTATTATTATCATTCATTCATTCATTCAATCGTATTTATTGAGCGCTTACTGTGTGCAGAGCACCGTACTAAGCGCTTGGGAAGTACAAATCGGCAACATACAGAGACGGTCCCTACCCAACAACGGGCTCACAGTCTAGAAGGGGGAGACAGACCACAAAACAAAACATGTAGACAGGTGTCAAAATCATCAGAACAAATAGAATTACAGCTATGTGAGTTAAAATGTATCTGTTTATTGTTATATGGTACTCTCCCAAGCGTTTAGTACAGTGCTCTGCACACAGTAAGCACTCGGTAAATGCAATCGATCAATTGATTGACCGATTTCCATTCGCCTCGCCCCTCCACCCCGTGCCCACCTCCCAGCCCTGCCTCCTCATTCCTCGTTCCCGCTTTCCCATCAATAGACACTAATTACGACAAAGACAGAGGCTGCCTCTGATTGCATTTCCATGAGGAGCAGAGCTGATGACATTTTTTCTTCCCTGGATCAGAGGGGCCTGGCAGGGGAGGGCGGTGTCACCTCTACTCCTCATGTCAGCGTCTCTCTGGGCCTCTTCACAGCTCATTGCCGCCTGCTAAAAGGAGGATCTCTGGAGAGAATAATAATAATAATAATGACATTTTTTTATTAAGCGCTTACTATGTGCAAAGCACCGTTCTAAGCGCCGGGGAGGTTACAAGGTGATCAGGTTGTCCCACTGGGGGCTCACAGTCTTAATCACCATTTGCAGATGAGGTAACTGAGGCACAGAGAAGTTAAGTAACTTGCCCAAAGTCACACAGCTGACAATTGGCGGAGCTGGGATTTGAACCCATGACCTCTGACTGCAAAGCCCGGGCTCTTTCCACTGAGCCGCACTGCTCCTCTAAGGGAGGTTTGGAGGGTTTGGGGGGTCTCTGTCCCTTTAACTGTAAAGTTGTGGTGGGCAGGTAACCTGTCTGAAGCAGCATGGCATAGTAGATGGGGCCCGGGCCTTGGTAAATCAATCGTATTTATTGAGTATTCTGCACACAGTGAGTGTTCAATAAATACCACTGATCGATTGGGTTAGAGAAAGAAATTCGGCCTTTGGCCGTGCCGAGAGAAGACTGGGCCATCTTTCACTGTGGAAGGCAGGGAGGAGAATCTTGGATCTCTACCCTGTTGTTAGTCACCCTCCTCCAGTCCCATAGCATCGATCAATCAATCAATAAATGGTATTTATTGAGTGCTTAATACAAGCAAGAGCACTGTACTAAGTGCCTGTGAGAGCACGATACAGCAGAATGAGCAGAAACATTCCCTGCCCCTAACGAGCTTGCGGTCTGTATCCATCCGTGATTTCTTTTTAACCTCTGATCCCCCCTCTGGTCTGAAAATAATAATTGGGGTATTTGTAAAGCGCTTACTATATATACCAGGAACTGTGCTAAACACTGGGGTGGATGCAAGCAAATCGGGTTGGACACAGGCCCTGTCCCACAGGGGACTCACGGTTTTGACCCCCATTTTACAGATAATAGTAGTTTTGGTATTTGTTAAGCACTTACTACGTTCAAAGCACTGTTCTAAGCGCTGGGGTGGTTACAAGATGATCAGATTGTCCCACAGAGGGGCTCACGGTTTTAATCCCCATTTTGCAGATGAGGTCACTGAGGCCCAGAGAAGTTAAGTGACTTGCCCAAAGTCACACAGCTGACAGTTGACAGAGCCGGGATTTGAAGCCATGATTTGAATAAGTACGATTGAATGAATGAATGGTGGACTTTCCCAATAATAATAATAATGATGGTATTTGTTGAGCACTTACTACGTTCAAAGCACTGTTCTAAGCGCTGGGGTGGTTACAAGATGATCAGGTTGTCCCATGGGGGGGGCTCACGGTTTTAATCCCCATTTTGCAGATGAGGTAACTGAGGCCCAGAGAAGTTAAGCACCTGTATATATGTATATATGTTTGTACATATTTATTACTCTATTTATTTATTTATTTATTTATTTTACTTATACATATCTATTCTATTTATTTTATTTTGTTAATACGTTTGGTTTTGTTCTGTGTCTCCCCCTTCTAGACTGTGAGCCCACTGTTGGGTAGGGACTGTATATGTTGCCAACTTGTATTTCCCAAGCGCTTAGTACAGTGCTCTGCACACAGTAAGCGCTCAATAAATACGATTGATTGATTGATTGATTAAGTGACTTGCCCAAAGTCACACAGCTGACAGTTGGCGGAGCCGGGATTTGAAGCCATGACTTCGGGACTCCAAAGCCCGAGCGCTTTCCACTGAGCCACCCTGCTTCCTCAAGAGTTTAGTAGAGTGTACTGGGCCCCATAAAAACTCAATAAATTCCACTGATGGATTGATCGGTTGATTGGAGGAGTTCGGGCCCAGAATAGATGAGAAGGAAGCCCGAGGAGAGCGGGGTGGGGGGCTGAACCGGGGTCTCGACCCTGACAGCTCAGCCCCCCACATTATGCTAAATGGCTCATCAAACATCTCACTTGGCTAATTACCGCTCAATCGGATTAGGAACTATAGAAGCTCATCAACGCGGGGCGGAAGGTAAGGGTGGGGAGGAGGGGAAGGGGGAATAGAGGAGATCCGAGGCTGGGGGCCCACTGTTGGGTAGGGACTGTCTCTATATGTTGCCAACTTGTACTTCCCAAGCGCTTAGTCCAGTGCTCTGCACACAGTAAGCGCTCAATAAATACGATTGATTGATTGATGGGGGGGGCGGGGGGCTGGATCCCAGGGGGCCCGGCCTGACAGGTGAGAGGGGGGTCCCCAGAAGGCACCAAAAAGCCCTGGGCTCCTTCTCCATCCCCCCTTCCCTCGGGGATACAGGCGGGATCCCCCCCACAAAGTCACCCCCCTCTGAGACCCAGGCACCCAGCCATCCCCCCAACTACCCACCCCTCACATTTAATAAGCTCTTTCCTCACTGTCAATATTTGATTTCTCAGAACCGTCTCCCCGGAGAAGAGAGAGGGGGCCCCCCCAACACCCCCCTCCCCGATCCCCCTCCTCCAGCCTTTTGTCAACCCCACCATCGCCCTCCCACCACACCTCTGAGACTCGCTGATTTAATGAAATGATATTAAAGTCCAGAGCAGCTCGGGGAGAGCGGTTGTTATGGTAAAGTGGGAACGGGCAGGACGCCTGGGTCCCTGAGGAGAACTGAGGAGGGTGGGCGAGGGGGAGGATGCAGGATGCCCTGGGATGGGCTGGGAGTGGAGGGGGCTGGGGTCCTCTTGGAGGGGGGGGGAGAGGAAGGGGTTGGGGTCCTAGAAATCGAGGAGGGGGGAGAGAGAATTGGGCCAAAGTCGGGGGACTTTGATTTGTAGCCGTGGCTCCCCAGGATGGGCTGGGGCCTGGCCCGGCTGATTCATCTGCAGGCCCAAGGATGGTCAGGGGGGTGGGGGGGGACACACTGCTGGGGGTGGGGGGGCGCCTCCCGGGTAACCAGGCCGCCCCCCTCCCCATCCTTCAGTCCGGCTCCCACCAGGGACCCAGGCGTCCGGCTCCTGGCTCTCTCCCACGTCCTCCCACGGGGCCAGGCCTGCTGCCCGTCCCTCCCGTCCCCCCATCCTCCCACGACCCCTCCCCAGCCCCTCGGGGCTGTGGGAACGAGGGGATGTTTCCCCGGACGGTGATGAATGGGGAGCGACTGAGGCGGCGGCCCTCCCTGTTTGCCGAGCACACAGAAGCCCCCCGCCCCCCGGGGACCCCTCCCCAATCCAGGCGGCTGCTGGGGAAACGGGACCCGCCGGGGACGGGAGGGAGTTCGGAGGCTGGGGAGTGGTGGGGAAGACCTCGTGGGGCCCCAGGCGTCCGGGCGCCCGTCCTCCCCGCAGCCCCCCTCGCCTGTTCACACCTTTCCACTCGGGTTTAATTAGCAGCTCGAAGCGCCCACCCTCACCCCTCGCCGCCCCCACCCAAAACCCTTTCCCACCTTGACACTCCACATCTCTCGCCCCCCATCCCTACCGTCCTCTACCTCTTCAATCAATCAATCAATCAATCGGATTTATTGAGCGCTTACTGTGTGCAGAGCACTGGACTAAGCGCTTGGGAAGTCCAAGTTGGCAACATCGAGAGACGGTCCCTACCCGACAGTGGGCTCACAGTCTAGAAGGGGGAGACAGAGGACGGAACCAAACATATTAACAAAATCAAATAAATAGAATAGGTATGTACAAGCCAACCAGGTGAGAAGCCGCGTGGCCCAATGGAAAAAGCCCGGGCTTTGGAGTCAGAGGTCATGGGTTCAAAGCCCGGCTCCGCCAATGGTCAGCTGTGTGACTTTGGGCAAGTCACTTCACTTCTCTGGGCCTCAGTTCCCTCATCTGTAAAATGGGGATGAAGACTGTGAGCCCCCCATGGGACAACCTGATCACCTTGTAACCTCCCCAGCGCTTAGAACTGTGCTTTGCACATAGTAAGCGCTTAATAAATGCCATCATTATTATTATTATTTGGAGTCAGAGGTCATGGGTTCAAAGCCCGGCTCCACCAATGGTCAGCTGTGTGACTTTGGGCAAGTCACTTCACTTCTCTGGGCCTCAGTGACCTCATCTGTAAAATGGGGATGAAGACTGTGAGCTCCCCGTGGGACAACCTGACTGATCACCTTGTAACCTCCCCAGCATTTAGAACAGTGCTTTGCACATAGTAAGCGCTTAATAAATGCCATCATCATCATCATCATCATCACCAGGCATCCTCCTCTCCGTCTTCCCACTACCCTCCTCCCCATCTCTCCATCACCCTCCTCCCCATTCTTCAGTCCCAGCTCCCACCAGGGACCCAGACGTCCGGCTCCTGAGTCCGTTGTTGGGTAGGGACTGTCTCTGTTGCCGAATTGTACTTTCCAAGCGCTTAGTGCAGTACTCTGCACACAGTAAGCGCTCAATAAATACGATTGAATGAATGGATCTTTCCCACTGCCGCCAATGCACACGCTCCCCTCCCACTTTCTGTTTCAGTCCCTGTTCTCCCTCATACTTAGACTGTGAGCCCCATGTGGGACAGGGACTTTGTCTGACTTGATAAATTTGTACCTACCCCAGTGCTTAGAATGGTGTTTAGCACAGAGTAAGTGTTTAACAAATACCATTACTAGTAGCAGTAGTAGTAATAGTAATAGTCCTTCTGTGGCTTTGCTAATAGAGGGTCATCTTACTAAAGAAAATCTTCTTCAAACCCCCTCCTACGGCCCACTACTCTCCTCCAGGCTAAATCTTGTTCCCTCTCCCCCCCAAACACACACATACACACACACACACACACACACACACAATCACACACTACACTAGACACAGAGAATCTGATCCAGTTCCGTAATTCTCCAGATGACCAGACCCAGTTGGAGACAGGATCGGTCGATCAATCCATTGTATTTATTGAGCGCTCAATTGTATAGAGCACTAGACTGAGCGCTTAGGAGGGTGCAATACAACAGAGATGGTAGACACGTTTCCTGCCCGCAAAGAGCTCACAGTCTAGTGAGGGAGACAGGCATTAATATGAATAAATAAATAAACGAGTAGGGACATAAGTGCTGTGCGGCTGAGGGTGGGGTACTTAAAGGGTTCAAATCCAAGTGCAAAGGTGATGCAGAAGGGAGTGGGAGAGGGGAAAATCAGGGCTTAGTCTGGGAAGGCCTCTTGGAGGAGATGTGTTTTTAAAAGCACATTGGCTTTGAAGGTGGGGAAAAATGGGTAGAGAGATAGGATGAATGGGTCCCAGGATTCGGAGAGTCCTGGGGGACACTCTGACCCCTACATCCTCTTCATACCTTGGGTTGGGGGGCCCTGATGGGAGAGAGAGTGTCTGCAGTTGGGTGGAATCTATGAGACCTCCCCCCGTGAGAGTTATAAGCTCCTTGAGGGCACGTGTCGTGTATATTTACTGGATTGTGCACTCCCAATGCATTTATCTAGCGCTTAGTACTGTACTAAGCGCTTGAGAGAGTACACTGCAACAGCAGACAGGTTCTGTGCCCACAACGAGCTGACAGTCTAGAAGACCTGAGTGTTCTGCACGGAGGAAGCGCTCAATAAATGCAGTCGATCGATGGGTTGACTGAATGGGGGAGGCGGATCAATACGTCCCAACCAAGGGGTTGGTTGGGCTATGGGAAGATTTGTGTGGGTTTTATAAAGGTGATGTTGTTTCTGTGGGGTGTTTGTCTCTGAGTGTACGTGTGTGTGTGTGTGTGTGAGAGAGAGAGAGAAAGAGAGAGAGAGAGAGGGGCGGTCCCCAAAGGGTTGGGATGTGGTTCTCCCTCGGTTTGGGGGTCCCATCTGCCCTTTTCTCCCACCCCACTCCCATTTCTCCCCATCCCTAGCAGCGTCCGGCCGTCTTCGTAGTCCCCTGCGTTCCACAGATGTGGACACATTGGGGGAGTCCAGAAGGTGGGGGCCAGAGAGGTCCAGCAGTTCCCCTTCCCCTCATCCCCTCACCCCAGGGCCCCTCCCCTCCTCAGCGAGCCTGTTGCTGGGCGACCGGTTGCTGTGGCGATGGTTGCCAAGTCACCAGGGCTGATAGCCAGCGATGGGGCGGGTCCCATCTCCATCAGAGCGGGAGGTGTGTGTGTGAGTGTGTGAGTGTGTGTGTGTGAGTGTGTGTGTGTGTTTGGGAAGAGGGGGCTGTCACCATGACAACTGACCCCCCCAGTAGGGGGCAGGACGCCCCACTCTGCCTCTGAAGAGCCAAGGACCCGGAGTCAGGCGAATGGGCACCACCCACCCACTCACCCCCCACACCACCCCATCCCGATTTATCCGCTCCAAGCCTCGCTTGACTTAGGGAGGTCTCCCCTGACCCTCAGCCTCTGAGTCTTCTCCCTCTTGGGTCCCCACTCCGTTCAGGGACCCAGGAATCCTGCTTCCCAGCCCCCCCGCCCCATTGTCTACCCCACAATAGCTGCCTTCCCGGGCATCACTAGAGCCTGTCCGGTGGGGCCCTGACCCCTGCCCTCCCCCTCCTCTCTCTGCCCTTAAGGGGCCTCTCTGGCCGCCTCCCATCTGCCCGGAGGTCATGAGTTCCCTGCTGCCACCCCCAGCCCCTCCACCATCCTCAGAGAGCCCCCCCAGCCCTTCCCTTCTGCTTTCTCCCTCTCCTCTCCCACCCTCAGTCCTCAACCCGGTAGTTCCTCCAGGAGTGGATTGGAACTGAAACTGTGTAGGTCTGGATCCCAGAGACACCCGGATCCCGAGAGCCTCCTAGATTCCAGACTCAGAGACACCTGTATCCCAAGAGATGCCTGGATCTCAGAGACACTCAGATCCCAGAGAAACCTGGACCCAGAGACACCTGGATTCCAGAGATGTCGGACCCCAGAGAGGCCTGGATCCCAGAGACACCTGGATTCCAGAGATGCTGGATCCCAGAGACACCTGGATCCCAGAGATGACTGGACTTAGAAACACCTGGATCCCAGAGATGCAGGACCTCAAAGACACCTGGATCCCAGAGACACCAGCCCCTAAAGACATCTGAATCCCAGAGAGGTCTGGATCCCGAATTCCCCACAAAAAGGGAGCAGGAGCATCTGGGAGTGGAACTGATGCCTGGAGGATGGGACCCACGGCTTCTTCCACTCAGATCTCACATCACTTGACTCTGGATCAGGGGTTTTGCAATTTTTCGCTCTTTGAGGAACCAGAATTCTCACTCTCCCTCTTGTCGCCAGAGCTGACCGGGCCGTCCTAGAGCCGTCGGGTCTTTCGCTTTTCTATTTTACCCGGTCCGTGCCAACAGGAGTTTGGGAAAGGAGGCATCCCAATCTGGCTCTTTTTTAGTGGTATTTGTTAATAATAATTATAATAATAATAATGATGGTACTTGTTAAGCGCTTACTATATGCCAAACATTGTTCTAAGCGCTGGGGTAGATACAAGTAATCAGGTTGTCCCACGTGGGGTTCACAGTCTTAATCCCCATTTTGCAGATGAGGTAACTGAGGCGTGGAGAATTAAGTGATTTGCCCAAAGTCACTAAGCTGACAAGTGGCGGAGCTGGGATTAGAATGGTATTTGTTGAGTGCTTACTATGTGCTAAGCACTGTTCATGCCAGGGAGTGTACTAGTTGCTGGGATAGATACAAGCTCATCAGATTGGACCCAGCCCATGGGGCTCACAGTCTTAATCCCCATTTGACAGGGGAGGGAACTGAGGCAGGGAGAAGTTCAGAGGTCACCCAGCAGACAAGTGGCGGAGGCGGGATTACCACCCGGGTCCTCCGACACCCAGGTTCTTTCCACTAGGCCATGCTGCTTCTCTCCTCACTTCCCTGCAGCGGGAAGTCCTCCCTGAGGTTGATTCTTGTGGTCTCCTGCCGCAATGTGTTCCACTCACCCGGGGAACTGGGGCCTGGGCAATTTTCCGATCGCAGAGAACGCCCAGACCAGCTCTGTTCATCTCCCCACCCATCCTGCCATGACCACCAGCAATTTCCCTCCTCCCCTGCCTGCCCCCGACCCCGACCTCCCCCACAAACCCCCCAAATTTTCTTTCATCCGCCTCCCCCCCAGCCCCGACACACGCACTGGACCCGAGAACCACCTCCTTCGTCAGGACCAGCATTTTAGCTTTTTCTCCATTCAGCTTAGGGGATGCTCTGACCCCTAACTTCTCCTCTACAACCTGTTGCCGAGTCACCAATTTTCCACCTCAGGTTTCTTTTCTGGTTTTTTTTTTTTATTCTGTGTTTTTTTGTTTTTTTTTTTTCATTTCCCTTTACAGCAAAACTAGCATCAACACGACCCCAAACAGATCCCCCTCCCTCTCCAAATTCCCGTTTCCTCTAGGGGAGGGGGAAAAGGGGCACAAAAACCAGAAGGGGCACTGGGGGCAGGAGGGACGTGGCTAGGGCGGCCTCTTTGGTTGCTAAGGGAGGCCGCGAGGATCACTAAGGAGCTCCTGATGGAGTGGAGTTGAGTCCAGTAGGGAGAGGGAGAGAGAGGGTGGGTAGTGGGGACAGCTATGACAGGATGGAGCTGTATTCTAGGAGGGGTGGGAAGGGCGGAGTGGGTCAGAAGGGGCCTCTCCACTCCCCAACCTAAGCCTCAGCTGATGGCTCAGCTTGAGGGCCACCAAAGTTGGCTCTTGGGCCCATTCTGGCCCTAACCGGTTGCTGGGGGGGGTGGGTTTTTTTTTCGTTGCTAAGGCACAGCCCTGGTGACTTCTCAAGAGGAAGGGGGAGAGAGAACACAGTTGAGGTTGGGAGTGGGAGAGGGGAGTGATTCGGCAGCTATCCTGTTGCCAGAAAGTTCATTCCAGTGGCCTCATGGGGTGGGGTTTTGTCGTCGGAGGGGGCTACTCCCCCCTTCTCTGGAGCTGGTAGCCAGGGAAGCCCCCGGTTTGGGGGCCGGAGAGGGGCACCGGTCGCATTCGCCCTCCACGGCAGAAGGCGACTTCTGTGCAGAAGTTTTGCGCCGTTCCCCCTTCCCCCGTCCCGACGGATGTTTCCAGGAGAAATGGAACGAGGCAATGAAATAAGGGATAGTTCAGCAGATATGGAGGCACGGGAAGGGTTGGGGAAAAGAGAAAAAACGGAGACTATCGCGGGGGGGTGACCGGGGTTGCCATGGAAGATGGAAGGGGGCTGATGGAAAGATGGCGGTGGGGAAGGCCAACACCATTGTCTACACCCCGGGGCCTTCGTGGAGGGAATCCGACTTTTCAGCCCTCGGCTCCTTCCCGTCTTGGTTCCAATTAGCCAGCCCTTGATTTCCTCCCGACACCTGAAATCCCACCCTCACCTCCCCTAGAGAAGGACCATCCTCCAAGGCTCTCCCACTTCCCGTCCCAGCCACATCACTTCCAGTCCCAAAAGGATCACTTTCTTTTCTGGCTTAAAGGCACTTCCTGTTCCAGTTGAATCGTTTCCTGTCCTGTCAGAGGTCGTGTCCGTCCGGGCCACTCCGCTTCCTGTCCAAGAGTGGATCGCTTCCTCTTTCAGCGGTGGCCAATTCAGTCTTGAGATGGGTAACTTCCCGTCCAGCTCAACTCAACTCACTTCCTGCCCTGACCAAGCCACTACCTGGACAAACCGAGTCAACTTCTTGTGGCAGTGGCCGTCTTCCTTTAGCTTCCCGCCCCGCCTCAATAAAAAATAATAACTGTTGAATGTGGGGATGTAGTGGGCTAAGGCCTTTCCCCTCTGCTCTCCCCAGAAGCTGGGGCGTGGTGGTGGGGGGCGCCTCAACTTGGGGGTCCCTCCGAATTCCGGTCAGAGGGAAAGGAGAAACCCAGAGCCGTGGGAGGGAAGGGGCCGGGGTAGTTGTGTCACCCGAACTCGTGAGGAAGAGGGGAGAGGGGCAGGGAGAGGGACTAGAGGGAAGGAAATTGGAGAAAAGGAGTGAAGCGGCCGGAAGCGGAGCGGGAGAGAGCCAGCCAGAAGACCGGCGGAAAGAGACGCCCCGGGTGGGCCGGGGACGGAGAGACAATCAAGAGATGCGGAGACGGGACGAAGTCACAAACGTTCCAAGCAATGGCTCCTCAGGCACCGAGTTCTGGGTTTCTCCACAACCTGGTCCCGCAAAAAAATCTCAGGCCCGGCCGGGCGTGGAGGCCCAGCGAGTTGGGGGGAGTTTGCAGGGAATTCCGAGAGAAACCGGACGAGCCAAAGCAAGGGGTTGGGACAGGATGGAGAGGCTTGGAGAGCAGGAGCGTGAGGACAGTCGAAGATGGAAGTTGAGGGTCGGAGGCCTGGTGGACCGGAGGCCTGGTGGACTGGGAGATGGGGTCCGGGGAATGTGTGTGTGTGTGTGTGTGTGTGTGTGTGTGGTGGGGTGAAGAGGGGGTTGGAGATTGGAGGGGAGGGTCAGGAAGGAGCTGGGAGAGGGGAAGGGGGGGCAGGAGAGAGTCTGAGGAGTCGGGGATGGCTTTGAAGGAAGTCAGAAGATGGGGAGAGGGCAAAACTGGAGTTCAGGGCCCTAAGTTGGGCGGTTAGGAAGCTGCCAGGTCACTCTAGGGAGGGTGGGAAGTTAGAGGGGTTCTCGGGGTCAAGTCTGGGGAAGGCTCTGGGTTCCTTTGTGGGGAGAGGGGAGACAAAGTCCCCCCTGACCTGGAGAGAATCAGGGGGGCTTCTGATGCCTCTTCAGTGTCTTGGACTGGAGAGGGGCCTGGAGATTCCAGGCGGCCGGTGCCGGCTCTGGGAGCGGGTGGGGGGCTGCAGGAGGGTCCAGGAGCCAGTTGGGGGGCGGGGGGGGCGGGGGTTCGTGTGGGAGAAGATCCAGGAGTGGGGGCCGGGGCCGGGGGCCCCTCATACCTTGTAGTAGATGTTAGCGGGGCTCTGGGGGGGCCCATCCTGGACGATGTAGACCGGGTGGCCATAATCTCCGCTCACCTTCTCGTAGTGGGGGCAGAAAGGGGGGTCCCCGGCGCCCCTGAGCGGGATGCCCAGCTCCCCGGGCTCCGCCCCGTTGTTGTTCCCCGGGCCCGGGGGGCGGGGGCCGGCGGCGGCCCCCGGCGTTGGCGGCGGCGGCGGCGGCCCCCCCGGCTTGGCCCCCGGCCCCCCGATGCCGCTCCCCGCGATGATGCTCCCCCCGATGATGCTGCTCCCCCCGATGATGGTGCCCCCGATGCCCCCGCGTCCGGAGCCCCGGGCCGGCGGCGGGTCCGGGTGCCGGGTCTCGGAGGGCTTGGCCCGGCGCCGGCGCCAGCACAGGGCGCCCCCCGCCCCGGCCGCCCCCAGCAGCAGCAGCGCCGCGCCCCCCGCCGCCCCCGCCACCGCCGCCAGGCTCGGGGCCGCCAGGGCGCCGCCGTCCGCACCGCCGCCCGTCACGTTCCCGGACGGCCCACCTGGGGGGGGGGGGGGACACGGGGGACACGGGGGACACGGGGGGACACGGGGGACACGGGGGGGGACACGGGGACACAGACAGGGAGAGACGCGCGCTGAGCACCGGGGCCCGGCACCCCCAGCCTCTCCTCCCCGGGACCCCCGGACCGCCCCCAATCCAGATCGTCGTTATCGTCCCCCTAACCCCAAATCCAGGCCCCATTCCCTCACTGGGAGGCCGGGCGCCTGGCTCCTCCCGGGGACCCC
The DNA here is from genome assembly GCF_015852505.1 of Tachyglossus aculeatus. Lineage (NCBI taxonomy): Eukaryota > Metazoa > Chordata > Mammalia > Monotremata > Tachyglossidae > Tachyglossus > Tachyglossus aculeatus. The sequence continues at coordinate 3,326,499 of NC_052096.1, read as the reverse complement.
CTAATCGTCGTTATCGTCCCCTCCACCTCAAATCCAGGCCCCATTCCCTCATTGGGACGCCGGACACCTGGCTCCTCCCGGGGACCCCCGGATCGTCGTCACCGTCCCCCATCCCAAATCCAGGCCCCATTCCCTCACTGGGAGGCCGGGCGCCTGGCTCCTCCCGGGGACCCCCGGATCGTCGTTATCGTCCCCTCCACCTCAAATCCAGGCCCCATTCCCTCACTGGGAGGCCGGGCGCCTGGCTCCTCCCGGGGACCCCCGGATCGTCGTTATTGTCCCCCATCCCAAATCCAGGCCCCATTCCCTCACTGGGACGCCGGACACCTGGCTCCCCCCAGGGACCCCCGGATCGTCGTTATCGTCCCCTCCACCTCAAATCCAGGCCCCATTCCCTCACTGGGACGCCGGACACCTGGCTCCTCCCGGGGACCCCCGGATCGTCGTCATCGTCCCCCCCACCCCAAATCCAGGCCCCATTCCCTTAAGTGGGACGCCGGACACCTGGCTCCTTACCGGATTGTCGTCATCGTCCCCCTCACCCCAAATCCAGGCCCCATTCCCTCACTGGGACGCCGGGCACCTGGCTCCCCCCAGGGACCCCCGGATCGTCGTCACCGTCCCCCACCCCAAATCCAGGCCCCATTCCCTTACTGGGACGCCAGACACCTGGCTCCTCCCAGGGACCCCCGGATCGTCGTTATCGTCCCCTCTACCCCAAATCCAGGCCCCATTCCCCTACTGGGACGCCGGACACCTGGCTCCTCCCCACATCTCCTCCCGGGGACCCCCGGATCGTCGTCATCGTCCCCCACCCCAAATCCAGGCCCCATTCCCTCACTGGGACGCCGGGCACCTGGCTCCTCCCGGGGACCCCCGGATCGTCGTCATCGTCCCCCACCCCAAATCCAGGCCCCATTCCCTTACTGGGACGCCAGACACCTGGCTCCCCTCCAGGGACCCCCGGATCGTCGTTATCGTCCCCCACCCCAAATCCAGGCCCCATTCCCTTACTGGGACGCCGGACACCTGGCTCCTCCCCACATCTCCTCCCGGGGACCCCCGGATCGTCGTCATCGTCCCCCACCCCAAATCCAGGCCCCAGCCGGACCCCTGGCTCCTCTCCACATCTCCCGGGGACCCCCGGTTCGTCGTCAGAGTCCCCCAGCCCAAATCCAGGCCCCTACAAGAGACCCCCGGGGCGCCCCCCCCCCCCCCCCCCCACCCCAGTTCCCGACTCTCTGCCCCTACAGGCTGAGGCCCGTCCCGGGGCCCCGGTGTCCGGGCTCCCAGCTCCCAGCCTCGGGCCCCTCCCTCCCCTCCCCTCCCCGACGCCGAGCAGAGTGCTAATTAAAGCAGTGACGGCACTAATTAGCTCTAATTGAGCCTGTTTCTCGTTTGGCTCCCATCCCCGTCTCCCTCCTCGCAACAACCGCCGCCCCCCGCCCCAAACTGCTGTCTCTGCAGCTGGACCGCGGGGGGTGGGGAGATGGAAAGAAGGGGGCTTTGGAGGGTGGGAGGGGGGGTAGGGGGCCCGGACGCCTGGGTCCCTACCTGCCGGGTTCTCTTTCCCGGGAACCGTTCCAGGAGACGATCCCCGCTCGCCGAGGGTCTCGGAGATGGGTTTTCGGGGAGCGTTGCCCACTCGGGGGTCTGGGCGGGGGAGACACAGGGTGGGAGGGAGAGAGGGAGCAGAGCAGGGGAATTGGCACATCCCCCCAATGCTGCCATTAACGCCCAGCCTGCCCCCACATCCCCACCCCTCCAGCTCCGAACCCCCTGCTCCCCTGGGGGTCCCAGGAATCCGGGGACCCCCTCCCCCAGCTCCAACTCACTCTGTCCCACGCGCAGTAGGACTTTCATCCCTCGGGTGAGGCAGACCCCTCCTTGTAGGCTTTCCAGGCCCTCTCGGGTCCCGTCCGACGTGGCTTGTAAAGAGAGGGAGGAGGTCGGGGGGCAGGGAAGGGGGGACGGGGGAGGGGAGAGTGAGGAGGGGGGGCTCCTGGGTCCCTGAGGGGAGAGGGGTCCCGGACGGGAGGCTGTCAGGCTAGCTCATCTCCACTCGGCTGAATCCTCTCCCTCCAGGGCAGCGAGGAGGGGGCTGAGATTTCCCCCCACCCATCACCCCCTCGCCCCTCGCTGACATCTAGGGGGTGAGGACAGGCAGAGAGATCTCCTCTGCGAGAGACCAAGGCCGAGACACACACATGGGGAGAGGGGTCCCGGACGGGAGGCTGTCAGGCTAGCTCATCTCCACTCGGCTGAATCCTCTCCCTCCAGGGCAGCGAGGAGGGGGCTGAGATTTCCCCCCACCCATCACCCCCTCGCCCCTCGCTGACATCTAGGGGGTGAGGACAGGCAGAGAGATCTCCTCTGCGAGAGACCAAGGCCGAGACACACACATACACCCAGGGGGGTGAAGACCCGGTTTTTCCGCGGCCTGTCCTTGGCCCCCAAGGGTCTCCACGCCTGTCACTGAAGATCAAGTCCCCTCTTGCTGTCACTCCCACATCATCAGCTCCTCTGTCGGCCCCGAGACCCTCCCCAACCCCTCAGCCTCTTCCCATTAAATCGCACTCGCTCCCCACTGAACCGACAGTCCCTCTGGCCAGTCCCGCTCCCTAAAGGAACCCAGTCGTCTGCCATCCCAGCTTCTTCCTTCCCTATCCTACTCCCCCTTCCCAGGCCCCAGCCCACCTCCCCTGAATCACGCCTGCCAGTTCTATTGAACTGACCTCTCCCCAGCGCTTAGGACAATGCTCAGCACACGGTAAGCGCCCAGTAAATACCTCTAGGCTGGAAGCTCTCTGTGTCTCCTGATTCTCTGTATTGGACTCTCCGGAGCGCTGACCACAGTACTCTGCACACGATAAGTGCTCAATACATACCTTTAGACCGTAAGCTCCTTGCGGGCAGAGAACGCGTCTGCTGATTCTGTTGTACTGGACTCTCCCGAGCGCTGACCGCAGTGCTCTGCACACGGTAAGCGCTCAATACATACCTCTAGATTGCAAGCTCGTTGTGGGAAGGGAACGTGTCTGCTGATTCTGTTGTACTTTCCCAAGCTCTTAGTCCAGTGCTCTGCACACAGTAGGCACTCAATAAATACCATTGATTGACTCCTTGATTTTTACTCACCACCTTTATTCACGGTTCCCTCACCCGCCCAGCCCCCACAGTACTTACGTCCGTATCCGTAATTTATTTATTTATATTAAAGTCTGTTTCCCCTCTAGACGGTAAACTCATTGTGGGCAGGGAATGTGTCTGTCATATTGTTTCATTGAACTCTCCTAACTGCTTAGTACGGTGCTCTGCACACAGTAAGCACTCAATCAATACAATTAATTGATTGATCGATGGATACCACTGATAGATTCATTGGATGTTTAGGAAAAATTGATTGACTGAATCAGCTACCTTACTGATCCTAACCCACCTGGATTATTGCATCAGTCTCTTCGCTGACCTCTCCACCTCCTGTCTCTCCCCACTCCAGTTCATACTTCGCTCTGCTGCCCGGATCATTTTTCCACAAAAATGTTCAGTCCACATCTCCCCACTCCTCGAGAACTTCCAGCAGTTGCCCGTCCACCTCCGCATCCAACAGAAACTCCTCACCATCGGCTTTAAAGGCCCCCTCCTACCTCACCTCGCTACTCTCTTAGTCCAACCCAGCCCACACATTTTACTCTTCTAATGCCAACCTTCACGCTGTGCCTGGATCTCATCTCTCTCGCCGCCGACCCCTCACTCACCTCCCTCCTCCGGCCCCCTTCACATCCATCAGCCCACCGCTCTCCCCACCTTCAACACCTTATTAAAATCCCAACTCCTCCAAGAGCCCTTTCCCGACTAAGCCTTCCTTTCCCTACTCCCTCTCATTCATTCATTCATTCAATCGTATTTATTGAGCGCTTACCGTGTGCGGAGCACCGTACTAAGCGCTTGGGAAGTACAAGTTGGCAACATATAGAGACGGTCCCTACCCAACAGCTGGCTCACAGTCTAGAAGGGTGGGTCTTCTGAGCTTGGATCTGTCCCCTCTAAACACTTGATATCGCCCCGCAACCCTTAGCCCCCTTCACTTATGTCTAAATCCTTGAATATCTGTCTCCCCACTCTAGACCGCAAGCTCCTAGGGACCAGGAAACGTGTCTACCAGGTCTGTGGTATCGGACTCTCCCAAGAGCTTAGTCCAGTGCTCTGAACAAAGTAAGCACCCGATAAATACCATTGATTGATCATCATCATCAATCATATTTATTGAGCGCTTACTATGTGCAGAGCACTGTCCTAAGCGCTTGGGAAGTACAAATTGGATGGATCCCCTCATGGTCCCCTCATGATTCCTCCAGGACCTCACCTCCAACGACGTATCTATAATTTCTTTCTTTATATTAATATCTGTCTCCCCTTCTAGACTCAAGTTTACTTTGCGAAAGGAAGCAAGTGTAAACCACTTCTGTATTTCTACCAAGAAAACTCTATGGCTCCACTACCAGAACGATTGCAGATGGAGGTGGGTCGGAGACGACCCGACAGCATAAAATGAGACCCCTTTTGGTCTGTAAGTTCCTTGGACGAGGCCCACGTCTATCAACTCTGTTGTACTGAACTCTCCCAAGTACTCAGTAAATTGCTCTGCACACACTAAGCGCTCAATGAATACCATTGATTGATGTCGTAGATGCCAAGACCTGCTTTGAGCTCCACCCCCACCCGGGACCTCTCCACCTCTCCAGTGTTAGCCGACGGATCAGAATATGAATTATTCCATCTGGGGATTTTCTAGGCTCTGGACTGAACATCGTGGGTATTATGTGGGCTGTGGATCGTCAAAACAGATGCCTGCCCCTGATACCCGGGGTGTAGATGAGCCAGCCTGTGGATTAACTAGAGGGTCAGCCCTTCATCGTGTGGGAGCCAGGGTGGGGACATAATGATGGCATTTATTAAACACTTACTATGTGCAAAGCACTGTTCTAAGCGCTGGGAGGATACAAGGTGATGAGGTTGTCCCACGTGGGGCTCACAGTCTTCATCCCCATTTTACAGATGAGGGAACTGAGGCCCAGAGAAGTGAAGTGACTTGTCCAAAGTCACACAGCTGACAAGTGGTGGAGCCGGAATTTGAACCCATGACCGCTGACTCCAAAGGCCGGGCTCTTTCCCACTGAGCCACGCTGCAAGGGGTGGTTTCTTCTTGACTGTCAGTAATGGGGAAGATTTGGACTATAGAAGACATCAGCTCTAGACTATCAACCTGTGAATGATCTGGGCTGTGGTTTTTCCAGAGTGTGAATGATCCAGTTTGACCGTGTGTTCTCCTCCTGGAGGGAGATTATCCAACAGGTGGCTGGAGATGGGCCAGTCAATCATCATCATCATCATCATCATCAATCGTATTTATTGAGTGCTTACTATGTGCAGAGCACTGTACTAAGCGCTTGGGAAGTACAAATTGGCAACATATAGAGACAGTCCCTACACAACAGTGGGCTCACAGTCTAAAATCAATCAATCCATCAAGGGTACTTATTGAGCACTGACTGCATGCGGGGCACTGTACTAAGCGCCTGGGAGAGGACGATACAACCGAGTTGGTAGACCCCAGTTGGCAGAGTTGGTACAGACGCAGTGTGGTCTAGTGGCTACAGCCCGGGCCCGAAAGTCAGAGGACCTGGGTCCTAATGTCAGCTCCGCCACTCACCTACTGTGAGACCTTGAGCCAGTCACTTCGTTTCTCTGTGCCTCAGTCACCTCATCTGCGAAACGGGGATTCAAAAAGCCTGTTCTCCCTCCTACTTGGACCGTAAGCCCCATGCATCTACCCCCGCGCTAAATCCACTGCTTGGCACATAATAAGTACTTAACAAATACCACGGTTATTATTTTCGGACACGGTGTGTGCCCACCGTGTCTAGACGTCTTAGTTTATCCAGATTTGCGTAGGGGAGCAAGGAGGTAGTGGATCCATCATATGGATTATTTGAACGGTGAATTGTTTGAATTGATGATTTTCCATACACCTGGTGATCCATTCTAACCCTTTCCCCCTCCACTACCCACTTTTTCTCAGTCAGTCAATGGTATTTTTTGAGTGCTTACTGTGTGCAGAGCACTGGACTAAGCGCTTAGGCTAGGACAATAGAACATATAACAGACACATTCCCTGCCCACAACGAGCTGACGGTCTAGAGGGAGCTTACAGTCTAGCTGCTCACAGTTACTCCTCCAATCAATAGGAAGAAGCAGCAATCAAGGAGCAGAGCGGGGCTCCATGTGAGCGGGGAGAGGAGGGAGACGGGTGAAAAAAAGGAGGATAGGGTACCCTCTCCCCCTCCCCTATCTCTAGGTGGAACGGGAGAAGGGTCTTCAGCCATCCCCTGCCTCTTCCTTAAATCGAAACTCGATCCCTTTATTATTATTATTATTATTATTATTATTATATTTACTTACTTGCTTACTTATACTTACTTACTGGCTTACTATGTGCCAAGCACCATTCTAAGCACTGTTTGTAGATTCAAGGTAATCAAGTTGGACACAGACCCTGTCCACACTTGGAGCTCACAGTCTTAATCCCCACTTTATAGATGAGGTAACTGAGGCACCGAGAAGTTAAGTGATATGCCCAAAGTCACACAGCAGACAAGAGGCAGAGTGAGATTAGAACCCATGCCCTCTGACTCTCAAGCCCGGGCTCTTGCCGATAGGCCGTGATGCTTCGCCGGCAACGAGGGGTTCAACCTGTGTGTTCTGCTCCCCGAGCCCATCCCCGAGTCTACCCCTGTTCCCAACCCCTCCCTTCTCTCTGACCCCCTCATCTTGCTTCTTGCCCCACCCCTTACCCCCATTCCTTCCCCAGGCTAGTCCAGCCCCTTCCTTCCACCTTCTAGCTCCTCTGCTACCCTGGCTCCTCCCTAATTTAATAATAACGGTACTTGTTTAAGCGCTTACTCTGTGCCAGGCACTGTTCTAAGCGTTGGAGTCGGTACCAGTTAGTCAAGCTGGGCACGGTCCCTGTCCCCCATGGGGCTCACAGTCTAAGCAACGGAAGAATCTGCTCTGAAAAACTTGGAGAATCAGCGTGGCTCGGTGGCAGGAGCCCGGGTTTGGGAGTCAGAGGTCGTGGGTCCTAATTCCAGCTCTGCCACTTGTCTGCTGTAGGACCTGGGGCAAGCCACTTCACTTCTCTGTACCTCAGTTCCCTCATCTGTACAATGGGTTTTAAAACTGTGGGCCTCATGTGGGACAATCTGATTACCTAGTATCTACCCCAGTGCTTAGAACAGTGCTTGGCATGTAGTAAGCACTTAAATACTGTTATTATTATTATTATTATTATTATTAATAAATAGGAGGGAGAAGGATTGAATCCCCATTTTACAGAAGAGGGAACTGAAGCCCAGGGAAGTGATTTGCCCAAGGTCCCAGAGCAGATTAAGTAATAATAATAATTGTGGTATTTGTTAAGGGCTTACTATGTACCAGGCACTGTACTAAGTACTGGGGTAGATATAGGTAATTGGGTTGGACACAGTCCCTGTCCCACATTGGGCTCACACTTTTCATCCTCATTTTACAGATGGGCACAGAGAAGTGAAGTGACTTGGCCAAGGTCACACAGCAGACAAGGGGCAGAGCCGGGATTAGAAAACCCAGGACCTTCTGACTCCCGAGCCCATGCTCTATCCATTACGCCAGGCTGCTTCTCTGCCGGCGCAAAGGGCCGGGGATGGCCACGCAGTGGACAAGTGATGGAGTCAGGATTAGAATTTGGGTCTTTCTAACTCCCAGCCCCATGTTCTTGTCAGTTAGGCCATGCCCACTTGCAATCCTTCACCAGCTTGTGGCTTCTCCCTCAGCTGTGCTCCCCCTTCTAACTCCCTCAGCCTCCCCTCATCTACCCCCATGCCTCAGCTGGGCCCTACCTCCCCACCCCTCATCTGACTCCCGGCCTTCCCCAACGCCCCGTTCCCACCCTTTGAGCCCCCACCCCCCTCCTTCCCCGCCTTCCCACCTCCATAAGGGTCCCCGCCCTCCCCACTTCCCCATCCCTCCCACCTCCCCAACCCCACAGGAGTCCTCTCCTTGACTACTCCCCTGGCTCCAACCTCCCCATCCTAGGAGTCCCCTCTTTCCCCACCTCCCCATCCCCAACCCCCTGGATGCCCGCCCTCCGACCCCCGGACCTCCCCCCGGCTACCTACCGATGATATAGTAGTCCTGGTTGCTGCGGAACTCATGGCCCCAGAGGTTGGGGCTGTACTCCTGGAACTTGATGGTGAAGCGCAGGTCCAGGTCCGGGCGGTCGCAGGTGAGGAGCAGGTTGGGGGCGGGGGGCGCCTGACAGCGCCGGCCCTGGGCGGCCCCCACCAGGTACAGCTTGTAGAACTCGTAGTCCGGGGACGAGTGGGGGCCGGGGGGCCGGGCCCGGGGGCACAGCAAGTCCAATCGGTCCCCAATCTGGGGGTAGATCACGTAGCCACCCTCTGCTTGGAACCTGGGGAGAAGGCGGGTGGCTGGGGGTGAGGACCCCGCCCCGTAACCCACCCCCCCAACCCAATAGGCCTCTCCCGGGGTGCCAGAACCGGCTCCAGTCTCTCCCTGGTGTCCCCCATCTCCCGAAGGCCCTCCGGCCTTGCCCTCTCCTCCAGAACCTGGAATCCCCCCAAATGCTTGGCCGAGAATGGACCGAGGGGCGCGGGGCGCCTCCCACACCCTGAGAGGCACATCCTACGACCAACATCAAACACACACACACAGACACAGAGCCAGGCCCAAGATGGCACCGCCCTCAGGAACTGAGTGAAAGGAAAGTGGCCACCGAAGTAGGAGAGAGCTGGGGGACGCCTGGGACACCTGGGTCCCTCAAAGGAGCGGGGGCTGGACGGAGGGAGAGCTGGGATGGTCGGACAGCGGGGCCCGATGGCCGAGCCCCAGCTCCGCACCCGACCCCATCGTCCCACTGGCTCTCGCCTTCCCCATCACCTGGGCCGTTACCATGGCAACAGGATGCTAGTTGCCAAGGAGCCCGCCTCCCTGAAGCCAGGGGGACCACCTCCCGCTGGTGACTTCATCGCCGTCACCATGACAACCAGCTCTGAGCTCAGCCGGTCCACCCCTGTCTTCGCTGGGGCAACCGCCGTGATGTCACTGCCCCACGAGTGACCTCACCCCCTCCCAGCCCCATCTCTATGGCATCCGGGGGTGAGGTCACCGCTCCCTGCTGGTGACATCACAGGGACTGCCATCATGAGCTGAGGGAGAGAATCATTCAGGGTTTGGCCAGTGGACCCGCCTGAGGGAAGTAGGGGCTTTTCCTCAGTTTCCCCGATGTCATTAGACTTCCCCCAACTCCCCTCCGTGACCCAGGCAACCTGCCCTCCAGCTCCCATTTCCCTCAGGATCTCAGCGCCCTGTTCACACTTCTACTCCAGAGTAAACGTCATCTCAGCCAACGAGCGACAGGAGTCCTGGACTTTTCATTCTCAGGTCACCCACCTCTCCTCCTGCCTCAGCCTCGCCTGCTCCCTCCACCTGCCCTCCTCTCCTTCTCCTCGTCCCCCTTCTTCCCCTTAGCTGGAACTTCTTCCTGAAGTCTACCGCCACTCCCTCCGGCTGCACTTTCAACCCCTCTCCTTCGATTGGATTCTGCAGCAGGAAGGATGGAGGTTGGACAAAAGGAAGAAGTTTCTGAGTGTGATGAAGACCACACCCTCTGACCTCTCTAGACTGGGGCAGGAGATCAGACAGGAGGCTTTCGATCAATCGATGCTATCTATTGAGCGCTGATTTTTTCACGGCACTTATGTGCTTACTATGTGCCAGACACTGTACTAAGCGCTGGGATAGAGACAAGAGAAGCCGGTTGGACACAGTCCCTGTCCCACATAGGGCTCACAGTCTTCATCCCCATTTCCCAGATGAGGGAACCGAGGCACAGAGAAGTGCCCAAGGTCACGCAGCTGACAGGTGGCTGAGCCAGGATTAGAACCCAGATCCCAGGCCAAGGCTCCATCCACTTGATGGAGAGCACTGGACTAAGAGCTCGGGGAGAGTCCAATATAATACAGTCGGTAGACACGTTCTCTGCCCACCGGGAGCTTGCCCTTAACCATCAATTGTATTTATTGATTGCTTATTTATTGCATATTTATTGAGCGCTTAACTCTCTTCTTCAGCTGCTTGGGGTCTCCTCTGACCCTCTACCCTTTTTCTCATCTATGGGTAGGTCATCCCCGCTCCTTCCAGCCAGGCATTATTGAAAGAGAGAGACCAGACACAAAAGGGCTCTTTTGGGGGGCTAATTTGGGAGGGAGGGAAGGTAGCTTCCAAGGGGAGGGAATGCCAGTGGACTTGGAGGGGAGGGACGGGCCCTGCGGTAAGGAGGAGTGTGGCTAGACTGGGAGGAACCCTGCCCGGAAGGGCTGGGGAAGGGCATCCTCTGGCCACAAAGTTGGGGGGTGATCCCGGGGACAGGTCTGGGCACCCAGGGAGAGGAAGTTAAAGTCCAAGTCACTTGCCCGCCCCGTGACCTCTTGGCTTCGCTGGGCCTCAGTCTCCTCATCTGTAAAGTGGGGATCCAGTGCCTGCTCTCCTGCTTCGGCTGTGAGCCTCATGTGGGACAGGGACTGTGTCCCACCTGCTGGCACAGGTTCTACCCCAGCGTCTAGTACACGGTCAGTACTTGTCGAAGACCATCATTATTAATTCTTGTCACTGTCGCCAAGGCCTTTCATCCTTCTTAACCCCCCTTCGGTGGCCGCTTCTTCACCTCGCGAAGTGGGAGTGGAAGCGATTCCCACCTAGCGATGAGTCCGGATCGCCTGACCCCTCCCCGGGCCCGGGGACCCCGCCCCCGATCCCCCACCAATCTCCAGCTCGCCCCCCTCTTCAGCCTGCCACCCCCCGAATCCCCCTTCACCTCGGGGCGGGCCGGGTGACTGCCAAGTGGGTGAACGAATCCGGAGGGCTGGTTGTGGGCAGGGAAGGCGTCTGCCAACTCGATGGCTTTGTCCTCTCCCCCAAGCGTTTAGTCCAGTGCTGTGCCCATCGTCAGCGCTCAGTAAATACCAAGGATGCTGCTGCTCACCCCGACCCGCCCAGCCCGCCGGCTTTTACCCTCTGTCTTCCCCTGCTTCCCGGCCCCTTCTCCCCGTCAAACTTGCGGCTCCCTCTCCCCAGCGCTTCTCCCTTCCAAAGCCCGTCAACTTTTTCTCCCCGGCCTCCCCAGCTGGGGTTAACCCGTTGCCCGCTGACCCCGCTCCCCCCGCCCAGCCCCCTCCGGCCGAACCGTTGCCCTCCACTCCCTCCTGTCCGCCCCGCCCGTCCCCCCACCTGTTTCCCTTTCATCTTCGCTCCAACCTGTCCATTTTCCTCGCACCCTTCCCTTCGCCCCACCTCCCCTCTCCCCGCCTCCCGCTTGAGTTTCTCCCGGATTTTGAGGCGTCTCCCGCCGGCCCCGGTTGTCCAGAATCTCTCCCCCGCCAGTCCTCTCCTTCCCTCTCCCCCGTTTCTCTAACTTCCTTCATCCCCATTTCAAAGCGACTGGGATTTCCCCCATCCCTCTTTTCTCTCCCTCCCCCTCCCCCGGAAAACTCTACCTCCCCCGGGTCCCACCGTCCCAGCCCCTCTCCCTTTCCCCTCGGCGTTACCTCCCCCACACCCATCTTTCCCTCTCCCCTCCGCCCCCCTCCCACCCCCTCTTTCAAGGGGGCCCGGGACGCCCCCCTCCCCCAAAACAGAGACTCAACCCCTTCTCTGCCCCTGCCCCCCGGGGAGACCTTTCCCCTCCCTCCCCGCCCCCCCACCCCAAATTGCCACCCACCTCTTGTTAGCTGTATTCCAGTACACGGGCTCCAGACTGAGCCCCGACACCAGGCACAGGTCCAGGGTGGTCAACAGAAGCCCCCCAAGGCTCATGCCCCCCCATCCGGGCTGCGGGACCCCCATGCCCCCGCCCCAGTGTCCTGGGGGGGCGGGGCAGGCGGCGGGGGGGGGACTCCCCTGAAGGCACAGACCCCCTCCCGCCACCCCCCCAAGCCCTCTCAGCTCCCCTCTTGCTGCCCCAGCACCCCAACTCAACTCCCCCGGGTCAGGCCCCAGCCCCCCAGGCGTCTGCCGCCCCCTCCCCCCCAAGAGGACCCCCCTTCCCGCCGCTCGCCTGCACCCTGAGGTTTTTTGGGGGTGGCGGCTAGAAGGGGCTGGGGGGGGGCCGGGGGAGGGGGAGCGGGGCCCCGGGCCGGGGTGGCATGGGGGGGATCCTGAAGGAGCCCCAGGGCTGGGAAGGAAAAGGAGAGACGCAGCGAGGGACACAGGGGGAGAGAGGGAGGCAGAGAGCTGGAGCCGGGGAGAGCCGGAGAGGAGGAGGAGGAGGAGGAGGAGGAGGAGGAGGAAGAAGAGCAGGAGGAGGAGGAGGAGGAGGAGCAGGAGCAGGAGCAGCAGCAGGAGCAGGAGGAGGAGGAGGAGGAGGAGACCGAATCCCGGGCTCAGGGAGGGAGGGCTCCAGTTAAAGGGGAGGCGTGGAGAGGGAAGGAGGGAGGGAGGGAAGGAGGGAGGGAAGGAGGGAGGGAAAAAGGGAGGGAAAAAGAGAGAGGGAAGAGCCGGAGCCGGAGCCAGGCCGGGGACAGAGCCAGGATCCCCTCTCCCCGCCCACCACACTGTCTGTCACTCTGCGCGCTCCGGCCCGTCTGTCTCTCCGCCGCGCTCGCCGGCTCTCTGCCTGCCTGTCTCTGACAGTCTGTCTCTTGCAGTCTCTGGCTGTCTCTGATAGTCTGTCTCTGGCAGTCTCTGTCTCTGGCAGTCTCTGTCTCTGGCAGTCTGTCTCTTTCAGCTTCTCTCTGGCTGTCTCTGACAGTCTGAAAGAGACAGACCGCCAGAGACAGATTGCCAGAGACTGCCAGAGACAGACTGCCAGAGACAGACTGTCAGAGACAGCCAGAGAGAGACAGCCAGAGACAGGGTGCCAGAGACAGCCAGAGACAGGCTGCCAGAGACTGCCAGAGACAGAGACTGTCAGAGACAGACAGCCAGAGACAGAGACTGCCAGAGGTAGAGGCAGACTGTCAGAGACAGGCAGAGAGAGACTGCAAAAGACAGGCAGCCAGAGACAGACAGCCAGGGACAGCCTGCCAGAGACTTCCAGAGACAGGCAGAGACGGCCAGAGACAGAGACTGCCAGAGACAGACAGCCAGAGACTGCCAGAGACAGACTGCCAGAGACAGCCAGAGAGAAACTGAAAGAAACAGACTGCCAGAGACAGACTGCTAGAGACAGAGACTGCCAGAGACAGAGACAGACTGTCAGAGACTGCCAGAGAGACTGCAAGAGACAGCCAGAGACAGACAGCCAGAGACAGAGACTGCCAGAGACAGAGACAGACTGTCAGAGACAGCCAAAGACAGACAGCCAGAGACAGACTGCCGGAGACTGACAAAGACTGCCACAGGCTGCCAGAGACAGAGACAGACTGTCAGAGACAGTCAGAGAGAGACTGCCAGAGACAGCCAGAGACTGCCAGAGACAGAGACAGACTTTCAGAGACAGCCAGAGAGAAACTGAAAGAGACAGACTGCCAGAGACAGACTGCCAAAGACGGAGACTGCCAGAGACAGAGACAGACTGTCAGAGACCGCCAGGGAGAGACTGAAAGAGACAGGCAGCCAGAGACAGACAGCCAGAGACAGACTGCCAGAGACAGAGACAGACTGTCAGAGACAGCCACAGAAAAACTAAAAGAGCCAGACTGCCAAAGACAGAGACTGCCAGAGGCAGAGACAGACTGTCAGAGACAGCCACAGAGAGACTGAAAGAGACAGGCAGCCAGAGACAGCCAGAGACAAGACTGCCAGAGACTGACAAAGACTGCCACAGGCTGCCAGAGACAGACTGTCAGAGACAGCCAGAGACAGAGACTGCCAATCTCTGTCTCTGGCAGTCTCTGTCTGTCTCTGGCAGTCTCTGACTCCCGACGACGGCCGGACCCGCGTCTCTCCCGCGCCCCCTGGTGGCCCGAGCGGGGACGGCCTCCCGGCTCCGGCTCCGGTAGGATCCAGCTCCGCTTCTTCCGGCCGCCCAGGCGCGGGCTGTGGGGCGGGGCGCGGCGGGAGGCTCCGGCTCCAGATCCAGCCCCGGCAATCCGGGCCGGGCCTTCCTCCCCGCGCCCCGATCCCATCCGATCCCATCCGATCCGAGCGCAGCCCTCCCGCTGAGCCCTACAATAACAAACACGCTTACAATAACAATAATAATCAATCAATCAATCAATCAATCGTATTCATTGAGCGCTTACTATGTGCAGAGCACTGTACTAAGCGCTTGGGAAGTACAAATTGGCAGCACATAGAGACAGTCCCTACCCAACAGTGGGCTCACAGTCTAAAAGGGGGAGACAGAGAACAGAACCAAACATACCAACAAAATAAAATAAATAGGATAGAAACGTACAAGTAAAATAAATAAATAGAGTAATAAATATGTGCAACCATATATACATATATACAGGTGCTGTGGGGAAGGGAAGGATGTAAGATGGGGGGATGGAGAGGGGGACGAGGGGGAGAGGAAGGAAGGGGCTCAGTCTGGGAAGGCCTCCTGGAGGAGGTGAGCTCTCAGCAGGGCCTTGAAGGGAGGAAGAGAGCTAGCTTGGCGGATGGGCAGAGGGAGGGCATTCCAGGCCAGGGGGAGGACGTGGGCCGGGGGTCGATGGCGGGACAGGCGAGAACGAGGTACGGTGAGGAGATTAGCGGTGGCAGAGGAGCGGAGGGTGCGGGCTGGGCTGGGGAAGGACAGAAGGGAGGTGAGGTAGGAGGGGGCCAGGGGATGGACAGCCTTGAAGCCCAGGGTGAGGAGTTTCTGCCTGATAATAATAATAATAATAATGACGGTGGCATTTATTAAGCGCTTACTACTGGCCAACTGCTGTTCTAAGCGCTGGGGTCGATCCAAGGTAATCGGGTTGGACACAGTCCCTGTCCCACATAGGGCTCACACTCTTAATCCTCATTTTATCACTCAATCAATCAATCGTATTTATTGAGCGCTTACTGTGTGCAGAGCACTGGACTAAGCGCTTGGAAAGTACAAGTTGGCAACATATAGAGACAGTCCCTACCCAACAGTGGGCTCACAGTCTAAAAGGGGGAAATGGAGAACAAAACCAAACATAACAAAATAAAATAGATATGTACAGGTAAAATAGAGTAATAAATGTGTACAAACATATATACATATATACAGGTGCTGTGGGGAAGGGAAGGAGGTAAGATGGGGGGGATGGAGAGGGGGGCAAGGGGGAGAGGAAGGAAGGGGCTCAGTCTGGGAAGGCCTCCTGGAGGAGGTGAGCTCTCAGTAGGGCCTTGAAGGAAGAAAAAATATGGAACGCTTCACGAATTTGCGTGTCATTTTACAGCTGAGGGAACTGAGGCACAGAGAAGCGAAGTGACTATCCCAAGGTCACACAGCAGACAAGTGGCGGAGTAGGGATTAGAACCCAAGACCTCTGACTCCCAAGCCCTTTGTACATATTTATTTTGTTAATATGTTTTGTTTTGTTCTGTCTCCCCCTTCTAGACTGTGAGCCCGCTGTTGGGTAGGGACTGTCTCTATATGTTGCCAACGTGTACTTCCCAAGCGCTTAGTACAGTGCTCTGCACACAGTAAGTGCTCAATAAATACGATTGAATGAATTCCCCAAAATACAAAATGCTTCACAAATTTGGGTTTATTAGTGGAGGCCGACCAGAATGACCTGGCCAGCAATCCACTGCAGGTGGGGCTGGGGAGAGAAGAGGAACTTTGGTTTTGTAATCAATTAATCGATCGATCGATCAAAGTCATTGAGCACTGAACGTGTGCAGAACATGATCTAGTGGAGAGAGCACAGGCCTGGGAGTTAGAAAGACCTAGATTCTAATCCTGACTCGGTCACTTGTCTGCTGTGTGACCTTGGGCAGGTCACAACTTCTCTGGCCCTCAGTCCCTCAGCTGTAAAATGGGGATTAAGGCTGTGAGCCCTGGTTGGGACAGAAACTGCATCCAATCTGATTATGTTGTATCTACCCCAGTGCTTAGCATCATCATCATCATCATCATCAATTGTATTTATTGAGCGCTTACTGTGTGCAGAGCACTGTACTAAGCGCTTGGGAAGTACAAGTTGGCAACATACAGAGACAGTCCCTACCCAACAGTGGGCTCACAGTCTAAAAGCACAAAGTAAGCGCTTAATACCATCACCACTGGACTAGACGCTCGGGAGAGTACAATGTAACAGAGTTGGTCGACACGTTCCCTGCCCGCTGTGAGTCTAGAGATGAGTTTACAGTCTAGAGGTTTTATTTTTACGGCATTTGCTAAGCACTTACTAGGTGGCCGAGCCGGAATTAGAACCCGGGTCCTCTGACACTAGGCCATGCTGCTTCTCTACGTTAATCCCCTTCTAGACTGTGAGCCCACTGTTGGGTAGGGACTGTCTCTATATGTTGCCAACTTGTACTTCCCAAGCGCTTAGTACAGTGATCTGCACACAGTAAGCGCTCAATATAAATACGATTGATTGATTAAGTTGAAGTCCAGAAGGGCACAGGAGAGGGAAGAGAATCTGAGGTCGAGGCAAAGGACAAGACACTGCCTTCAACTGGCAACAACTTTCTAACACACCACACCCCCATTATTGTAGGACCTACACTAATCCAAAAGGTCACATAATGAGTATTTATTAAAGTGGGGTGTGAGAAGAGTTCCAGGCCAATGTCCAGAAGGAGAGCAGAAAAGGGGTGGTGTGACCTTGTCAGCTGTGTGACCTTGGGTGAGTCACTTCACTTTTGGGCCTTGATCACTTCTTCTGTAAAATGGGGGTTAAGACAGCTCCCGGTGTGGGACAGGGACTGTGTCCAACCAGATTAGCCTGTAGGAGGTCTTTCCAATTTAGGCAAAGGGGGTTGGGGAGGGGGATACGGAACTCCTTGGGCGATCTCCACCCACCATCCAGGTTGACTAAGCGCCAGCCAGTTTAGAGGCAGGGGAAATAAAGTCTGCTGTGACGCCTTGGGCGAGTCACAACTTCTCCCTCTTCTTTCATGTCTGATGGATCACCACTCTCCCCACCTTCAAAGCCTTAACTAAAATCCCATCTCCTCCAAGAGGGCTTCCCTGACTAAGCCCTCATCTCCCTGACTCCCTCTCCCTTTTGTGTCACCCACGTCCTTGGGTCTGTATACCTGTATATATGCCCGTACATATTTATTACTCTATTTTACTTGTACATATCTACTCTATTTTATTTTGTATGTTTGGTTTTGTTCTGTCTCCCCCTTTTAGACTGTGAGCCCACTGTTGGGTAGGGACTGTATATGTTGCCATCTTGCACTTCCCAAGCGCTTAGTACCACAGTAAGCGCTCAATAAATACGACTGATTGATTGCCCCCTTTTAGCACTCGATATTCACCCCACCTTTGGAGAGGAGAGCTGTAAGTGCCCCACAGCACTTACGTCCATATCCGTCATTTATTTTAATGTCTGTCTTCCCCTCTGGACTGTAAGCTCCTTGGGGGCAGGGGCCACATCTCCCAACTCTGTTGTCCTGGACTCTGCCGAGCGTTTAGTACAGTGCTTGGCATATAGTAACTGCTTAACAAATGCTGGTAATTAGGAAGCTTGGGATTTGAGGGGATTGTAGGGGTGGTAGCTAGGTCAGGAGTCAAGCTGACTTCAGAGACGGTAACTTCTTAGAGGAAAGGATACCTGGGCTAGGCTACCCACCCTAAAACCTGACCATGTAGAATGACTCAATGGTATTTCTCGAGTGCTTCCCGTGGGCAGAAGAGTGGGAGAGTCCAACCCAACCCGGCTGGACGACACGACCCCTGCCCGCCAGGAGCTTCCGCTCGTTAGCATTTGGTGATGAACAACGGTGCTGTCTCGAACACTCCTCGGGGAAGACTTAATGAGGCAGACATGCCAGGGGGGTTGGGGGCTGAGGGGGAACTGGGGCGAGTGGGATGAGGAGTGGGAAATAAGGGGGGCTCCGGTTTGACCTGGGAATGGCTGGGTTCCCCCGCTATGGAGGGAAGATCAGAGGGGCTGATGCGTGCAGACCAGCACGCACGCACAAACACACACCTGCTCCCTCCTTCACACCCACACCTCATTCCCAGCTACACACACACACACACACCCTGCTCCGAGCTACACACATCTGCTCCCCCTTCACACCCACACCTCTTTCCCAGCTACACACACACACCCCCTGCTCTGAGCTACACACACATCTGCTCCCCCCTTCACCCACCTCATTCCCAGCTTCACACCGACACACACACACACCGTTTGCAGCTTCTCCTACAGACACACCACACACACCAAGTTCCCAGCTTCTCTCACACACACCCCTGCTACCAGCTTCTCACACACACTCTCACTCTCTCTCTCTCTCTCTCTCTCACGCCCTGTTCCTGGCTTCACATACACACATGCTCGGTTCCTAGCATTACATATACACACACACACCCTGCTTCTAGTTTCACATACGCGCACACACACACACATACATATACACACTCACGGCTCCCAGCTTCCCCCACCACGGCTACCAGAGAACAAAGCCAGAAACCCGCCCCCCTCAGTTTACTCTCGGTCGCCCTAGCAACCAGGAAGGGAGCAAACTGGGTGCATCCCCCCCCCCCCCCCCAATTCTGTGACATCTCAGCAGGTGCTGGGGCTGATTGGCTGGTTGAGCCTCCTGCCTGTCCCACCCACTGCTGGACCGTCACCAAAGGGCTCGGATTGGCCCAGCGTTGTGAGTCCCCCCTCCCCATCTGCGCCACCCCCTTCCCCCCGCTCCGACCCTGACTCCCCACATCAGACAGCAGTCAGGCGTCCAAGTCATACAAAACACCTTTATAGACCCCTTCCCCCACTTTGGCCGCCCCCCCCCCCCCCCCAACTCACCTCATTGGAGGTGGGGATACTGATGTCCAGGCCGCCCCCACCACCCCCATGAACCCCTCAGGGACCGGGGACGCGGGTGTTCGGGTCACCCTCGCAGACGCCTTAGGAGCCGGGGCTGCGGGCATCGCCCAGCGGACCCCTCAGGGGCCGGGGCCGCCGGCAACCGGGCCGTCCCCGCCCCTCACCACGGCCTCCTCGAAGGTGGGGGACACCGGCGTCGGACCGCTCCGGCCCAACCCCCGTGGACCCCTCAGGAGCAGGGCAGCCCGGTGTCCGGGCCGCCACCAGCCCACCACAGCTGAAGGCGGCAGTCGGGGCGGGTGTTGCGGAGGGATAGGAGGGGGTGCCGCTCCTCGCCTTCCTCCTCGCTGTCCTCCGGCTCGGGAAAGACGCGCTGGCCGGAGGCCGTGGCCAGCAGCGGGAGGCTGGGGTGGAGACTGGAGGCCGGGGAGGGGGAGAGCCCCAGACATAGAGGCACAGGAACAGATAGGGAGCAGGCAGAGAGAGAGAGAGACGGACAGAGAGCCAGAGAGACAAATAGGAGGAGTTGGGTGCAAGAGGGAGGATGGGTTGGCAAAGGAAAGAGAGACAGAAAAGGAGAGGCTGTTTTTGGTCATCTCAGCCTCAAGGTTCCCCTTCCTGGACACCCCTCAGGCCCCAGCTCTCCCTGCCCTGCCCCCTCTATGGGCCCCCCACGGCCCCTCACCTGACTCCGTTGGTACAGTCCCGCTGGGGCGAGAAGGTCAGCAGTGGGGACGGGTCCCCCCCCGTCCTCCGCGGCCCCGGGGGGCAGCTGCCCGGTGTCCCACACGCACACATGGCCCACCGTGCTGCCGCTGACCAGGAACTGCCCCGTGCTGGAGGGAGAAGGGAGGATGAGGCAGTGAGGGGTGGGCTGGAGTTTCCCGGGCCCCGGCAGCGAAGGGAGGGAGGAAAGGGGCAGGGTGAGAAGGGAGGATGAGGCAGTGAGGGGTGGGCTGGAGTTTCCCGGGCCCCGGCAGCGAAGGGAGGGAGGAAAGGGGCAGGGTGAGGTGGAAGGGGGAAGGGGGAAGGTAGTGAGGGGTGGGCCTGGAGGTGATGGGAGGGAGGGAAGGCGCGGGGCGTGGGGCCAAGGTGGTCACTCACGCGTCCAGGTCAAAGTAGATGCGCTGATTGGTGGTGACCTGCCGCCTGAGAGCCAGCAGCGCCCGGCTCAGCTGCCGCACGTCCCAGCACAGAAGCTCGCCATCCTGGAGGCAAAAGTGGCGGTGATAGCTGGAGGGTGGGGGCAACGGGAGCAGGGGCGACTGGAGGGGACTCAGGACCCACAGGGCCTCGCCCTTCCCCACCCCCATCGGGGGGATGGAGATACCCGGTGGGAGATGGGGCGGAGGAGGAGGAGCTGGGGACCTTGGGGGTTTGGGGCGGGGGAGGGAGCTCTGCGGCGAGACCCACCTTGCGGGCGCCCGAGAAGAGGCGGTGGCCGTCGGGGTGGAAGCAGAGGTGGGTGAGGCCCCCGCGGTGCCCGGTCAGCAGGGCCAGCAGGGTGCCCTGGTCGCGGGAGTACAGCGCCAAGGAGCGCCCGTAGGAGCCACAGGCATACAGGTCCTGAGTGGGGCTGAACGCCAGGCACGAGATGATGCCGCTCTGCCCCTGCTTCTTCGCTGCCGAGGACCGAGCGGACGGTGAGGGGACGGGCGCCGCCTCCCACCCGGCCCCTCCTCCCCCATCCCCACCTTCCCTCTGCCTCCATCGATCGCTGGCCTTTACTGAGTGCTTCCCGTGGACTGAGCGCTGCACTGAGCCCTTGGGACAGCGCAAGGCAACAGCGTTGGCAGGGGCGATCCCTGCTCGCAAGGAGCTTACGATCTACTGTGGGCAGAGCACTGGACTGAGCACCTGGGGGCCCGATATAAGAGTTAACGATAACAACAACAATAACAATTGTGGCATTTATTAAGTGCTTACTGCGTGCCGGGCACTGTATTAAGCGCTGGGGTGGATAAGAGTAAACCGGGCTGAATAACAATTGTGGCATTTATTAAGTGCTTACTGCGTGCCGGGCACTGTATTAAGCGCTGGGGTGGATAAGAGCAAACCGGGTTGGACGCGGTCCCCGGCTCACATGGGGCTCGCAGTCTCGATCCCCGTTTAACAGGTGAGAGTTGGTAAACTTGATCCCTGCCCGCGAGGAGTTTACAGTCTATTTGTGTGCAGACCGTTGGAGTGAGCGCAATACAACAGCACTGGCAGGCGTGATCCCGGGCCACGAGGAGCTGATAGTCTAGTTCTGCACGCAGTTAAGTGCTCAATAAATACAACTGTATGAACAAATGAGTGTTTAGCTCTATGGCCCTTAAGTGCTTGACTGCTCTAACCCAACAGCACTTTTGTCCATTCCCTTCTATCCAGTTGCATCCCCTGCCTTTTCTCCCCCTCTAGACTGTCAGCTCCTAGAGGGCAAAGGTCTCGCCCACCAAATCTGTTGTACTGTCCTCTCTCAGGCGCTCAATACAGTGCTCTGCACCCAGGAAGTGCCCAATAAAGACCAGGATTGATTGACTGATGAACTGATTTCCTCAGGGCCGAGCTCCCCTCCTATCCCTGGCTCCCTCAGTCCATCAGTGGTACGGATTGGGCGCTTACTGTGGGCACAGCACTGTACTAAACGTTCTCGGCTTCCTCTCCCCTCGGGCCCCCCCCCGAGCCGCTCCTCCCCTCCCGATCGGCTCCCCAGGAAGACTAACCAAAGGTGGGGCGGGTCTCACACGTCCGGCCAGGCCGTTCGGTGGCGAAGACCCGCACGGTCCTGTTGAAGCCGCAGAACAGCTGGGAACCGTCCGGGGTGAAGCAGAGGGAATGCGCAGCCGTCAGCTCGTCCTGGGTGGGGACAGGGGACAGGCTGAAGTCCGGACCCCCAGGGATGGGGATGGCCGGCGATGGACAGAGGAGGAGGAGATGGGGCCGGTGACTCGAGCGGCGGGCCGGTCCGGCCTGCGCTGGGGGGGGCCGAGGAACGGGGGAGCCAGGGGGTTGGGGGGGGGCCTTCCGCACAGGGTCCTACCAGGTGGTTGTAAGGGCGGAATGAGGCCCGTAAGTGGCCCGTGAAGGCGTCCCAGATGTGGATGGGATTCTCCCGGCTGCTGCTGGCCACGCTGTGAGAGAACACATCGCGAGGCTGGGATCGTGCCGTGAGGGGAGGTGGGGAGGTGCAGCAGAAGCAGCCAACATCTGAGGGGGTGGGTGGCAGGGAAGGCGGACCCAGGCTGGCGGCAGGAGAGGGCCAGGATCCAGGCTTGGGAATGACGGGAGGGAAGGGAACGTGGACAACCAGACGGAGGCTCTCAGGTCCAGTCTGCGGGAGCCGGGAGGGGAAGAGAGGCCACCCACAGGGCCTCCCTTCCCCGGGACCTCCACCTCAACCCCAGTCGCCTCGGCCCCGCTCCCTTCCCCAAGCCGACCATGAGGCTGCTGCTCGTCTGAGCAAGCCCGCTCTCGGCCGAGGGGCTGGGGGGACGGGGGGCACCCCCACCCCCCAACACACACACACCCAATCCTCCTGCAGGGCTACGGGCCGCCGGACGGCGGGGGGTCCGACGGGGTCCCGGGCCGGGACTCACAAGCAGGTGTCGGGCTGGGCCGAGCTCATGAGGGGGAACCAGCAGTAGTCATAGACGGTGTCGCCCTCCGCCATGCGCAGCACGGGCTCCTGGGGGTGGGGAGACGGGAGGGGAGACGACGTGAGCCCACTGTTGGGTAGGGACTGTCTCTATATGTTGCCAACTTGTACTTCCCAAGCGCTTAGTACAGTGCTCTGCATCATCAATCGTATTTATGGAGCGCTTACTGTGTGCAGTAAGCACAGTAAGCGCTCAATAAATACGACTGATTGATTGACGGGGACACCTGACCGCCGACCAACCAACCCATCCATCCACCATTGACTGACTGAGCGCTTACGGTGGGCAGAGCACTGAACTAAGCGCTTACTAGGTGCGAAGCACTGTTCTAAGCACTGGGGGGATACAAGGTGATCAGGTTGTCCCACATGGCTCTCGCAGTCTTAATCCCCATTTTACAGATGAGGTCACTGAGGCACGGAGAAGTGAAGTGGCTGGCCCAAGGTCACACAGCTAAGTGGCGGAGGTGGGATTAGAACCCATGACCTCTCTAAGAGGGTCCATTCCATCGCTAGGCCCATGAGGGGGAGACCCAGCCCCCCGGCGGTCCCCTCAGCCTCCTGGCTGCCCCCCGGCCCCGTCACGTACCATCTGGGCGTAGACGGGCTCCTCCTGGCTGTACAGCTCGTGGGGCAAGTTGTAGATGCGCAGGGTGTTGTCAGCGCTGTTTGTGAGGAGGCACGAGCCATCTGGAGCCCTAGAGGCAGGAAATAATAATAATAATAAAAATAATAATGGCATTTATTAAGCGCTTACTATGTGCAAAGCACTGTTCCAAACGCTGGGGGATACAAGGTAATCAGGTTGTCCCACCGCGGGCTCACAGTCAATCCCCATTTTACAGATGAGGGAACTGAGGCCCAGAGAAGTGAAGCGACCTGCCCAAAGTCACACAGCTGACAGTTGGCCGAGGCGGTATTTGAACCCATGACCACCGTCTCCAAAGCCCGGGCTCTTTTCCACTGGGCCACGCTGCTGGGACCTGGAGCTGGGGCCAGGGGAGGGCCGAGACCCCCTACCCCCACCTCAGCCCTCGCGAGAGGGGCGTCTACCCACATGCCTGCCACACCTCACTTCCTCCCCCGATCTTCACACCCTCCTAAAATCCCATCTCCTCCTGGGGGGGTCTGCGTGGCTCAGGGGGGATTCAAATCCCGGCTCTGCCAATTGTCAGCTGTGTGACTTTGGGCAAGTCACTTCACTTCTCTGGGCCTCAGTTACCTCATCTGTAAAATGGGGATTAAGACTGAGAGACCCCTTTGGGACAACCTGACCACCTTGTAACCTCCCCAGCGCTTAGAACAGTGCTTTGCACATAGTAAGCGCTTAATAAATGCCATTATTATTATTAAGTCCTCATTTCCCCTTCTCCCACTCCCTAAACAGTAACAATAATAATTATGATTGCGGTATGTTTTAAATGTATACTATGTGCCAGGCACTGTACTAAGCGCTAGGGTAGATACAAGATAATTGGTATCTCCAGCTCCACCACCTGTCTGCTGAGTGACCTTGGGCAAGTCAATCAATCGATCAATCGTATTTATTGAGCGCTTACTATGTGCAGAGCACTGTATTAAGCGCTTGGGAAGTACAAATTGGCAACATATAGAGACAGTCCCTACCCAACAGTGGGCTCACAGTCTAAAAGGGGGAGACAGAGAACAAAACCAAACATACTAACAAAATAAAATAAATAGAATAGATATGTACAAGTAAAATAAATAAATAGAGTAATAAATATGTACAAACATATATACATATATACAGGTGCTGTGGGGAAGGGAAAGAGGTAAGATGGGGGGATGGAGAGGGGGACGAGGGGGAGAGGAAGGAAGGGGCGAAAAACTCACTTAACGTCTCTGGATATATGTTTGTACATATTTATTACTGTATTTATTTTACTTGTACATGTCTATGCTATTTATTTTATTTTGTTAATATGTTTGGTTTTGTTCTCTGTCTCCCCCTTCTAGACTGAGAGCCCACTGTTGGGTAGGGACCGTCTCTATATGTTGCCAACTTGGACTTCCCAAGCGCTTAGTACAGTGCTCTGCACACAGTAAGCACTCAATAAATACAGTTGATTGATTGATTGATGCGCCTTGCACTTGGACCTGTCCCCTTCAAGCACTCGGCATTAGCCACAGCACTTAAGTCCAAAGCCCGTCATTTATTTTACAGTCCGTCTCCCCCTCTAGTCTGGGACCCCACTGTGGAACATGCCTACCAAGTTTGTTGTACTGGACTCTTCCAAGCACTTAGTCCTGTGCCCTGCACACAGTAAGCGCTCAATAAATAATGACAGTATTTGTTAAGTGCTTACTATGTGCTAGTCCATTGTTCTAAGTGCTGGGGTACATACAAGCTACTCAGGTTGGACACAGTCCCCATCCTAAATAGGGCTCACAGTCTTCATCCCCATTTGACAGATGAGGGAACCGAGGCACAGAGAAGCGAAGTAACTGGCCCAAGGTCACACAGCAGACAAGCTGCAGAGCCGGGATTAGAACCCAGGTCCTTCTGACGCCCGCTAGGACACGCCTACTTCCCAAGCACTTTGTACTTCCCAAGCGCTTAGTACAGTGCTCTGCACACAGTAAGCGCTCAATAAATACGATTGAATGGATGAATGAATTCACTGACTGATTCTCTCCCAAGCGCTTAGTCCCGTGCCCCGCACACACTAAGCGCTCAAAAAATATCACCGATGGAGTCTCTCCCAAGCGCTCAGTCCGGTGCCCGGCACACATTAAGTGCTCAATAAATCAATCAATCATATTTATTGAGCGCTTACTGTGTGCAGAGCACTGTACTAAGCGCTTGGGAAGTACAAGTTGGCAACATATAGAGACCGTCCCTACCCAACAGTGGGCTCACAGTCTAAAAGGGGGAGACGGAGAACAAAACCAAACATACTAACAAAATAAAATAAATAGAATAGATATGTACAAGTAAAATAAATAGAGTAATAAATATGTACAAACATATATACATATATATAAATGCCACTGGTTCTCTCCCATGCACTCAGTCCAGTACCTTGCACACAGTAAATACACAATAAATGCCACCGATTGATAGCACTGCCTCATGGAGCTGTTTAGGAGGCCAAATGGGCAGATAAACGCCATGGACTAGCCAGATGGAGGTGGCTCCCAGCCCAACCCCATCTCCCATTCATTCATTCCATCGTATTTATTGAGCGCTTCCTGTGTGCAGAGCACTGGACTAAGCGGTTGGGAAGGACAAGTCGGCAACGTATAGAGACGGTCCCTACCCCACAACGGGCTCACAGTCTAGAAGGGGGAGACAGACGCCAAAACGAAACACGTAGACAGGTGTCAAAGTCGTCGGAACAAACAGAATTAAAGCTAAATGCACGTCACTAACAAACTAAATAGAATAGTAAATACGTACAAGCAAAATAAATCTGCACAAATACCCACCCCCTCCGCCCTCACCTTACCACTTGCAGCCCTTTAGGAAGTTCTCGGGCCGGGAGCTGAATTCGGACCAGGAGCCGGTGAGGAGCTGGGGCCACTGCGTGAAGTCGTAGAACCAGGAGCTATAGGAGGCCGGAGTCACGGGCTTAGAGAGGATGGGGGAACGATGCTCTGCCGTATGTCTGCTGTATGACCCTGGGCAAGTCATTCATTCATTCAATCGTATTTATTGAGCGCTTACTTAGAGAGGATGGGGGAACGATGCTCTGCCGTATGTCTGCTGTATGACCCTGGGCAAGTCATTCATTCATTCAATCATATTTATTGAGCGCTTACTGTGTGCAGAGCACTGTACAGTTGGCAACATACAGAGACGGCCCCTACCCAACAGCGGGCTCACCGTCTAGTCACTTCACTTCTCTGAGCCTCAGTTACCTCATCTGTAAAATGGGGATTCAGACTGTGTCCCCCAACCCGATTACCGTGGAATCCCCCCAGCGCTTAGTACAGTGCCTGGCACATAGGAAGTGCTTAATCAATCAATCAATCGTATTTACTGAGCGCTTACTGTGTGCAGAGCACTGGACTAAGCGCTTGGGAAATACAAGTTGGCAACGTATAGAGACAGTCCCTACCCAACAGTGGGCTCACAGTCTAGAAGGGGGAGACAGAGAACAAACCAAACATATTAACAAAATAAAATAAATAGGATAGATATGTACAAGTAAAATAAATAGAGTAATAAATATGTACAAACATATATACATATATACAGGTGCTGTGGGGAAGGGAAGGAGGTAAGACGGGGGGATGGAGAGGGGGACGAAGGGGAGAGGAAGGAGGGGGCTCAGTGTGGGAAGGCCTCCTGGAGGAGGTGAGCTCTCAGTAGGGCTTTGAAGGGAGGAAGAGCGCTAGTTTGGCAGATGTGCGGAGGGAGGGCATTCCAGGCCAGGGGGAGGATGTGGGCCGGGGATCGACGGCGGGACAGGTGAGAACGAGGCCTAAAGGTGAGGAGATTAGCGGTGGCAGAGGAGCGGAGGGTGCGGGCTGGGCTGGAGAAGGACAGAAGGGAGGTGAGGTAGGAGGGGGCGAGGGGATGGATGGACAGCCTTGAAGCCCAGGGTGAGGAGTTTCTGCCTGATGCGCAGATTGATTGGTAGCCACTGGAGATTTAACAAATCTTAACAAATACCACAATTATAATAATAATAATGATGGCATTTATTAAGCGCTTACTACGTGCAAAGCACTGTTCTAAGCGCTGGGGAGGTTACAAGGTGATCAGGTTGTCCCACGGGAGGCTCACAATCTTCATCCCCATTTTACAGATGAGGGAACTGAGGCACAGAGAAGTTAAGTGACTTGCCCAAAGTCACACAGCGGACAATTGGCAGAGCCGGGCATTTGAACCCGTGACCTCTGACTCCAAAGCCCGGGCTCTTTCCACTGAGCCGCGCTGCTCCTCATAATTACGACAAGCTGAGGCTCCTCCAGGCAACTCCGGCGATGGAGGGTGATTGAGTTCGGCAGGAGACGAGTTTTTTTTTTTTCTTTTTTTATGGTATCTCTTAAGGACTTACTATGTGCTGGGCTCTATACAGAATGCTAAGGTAGATCCGTGTCAATCATGTTGGACACCGCCCATGTCACTCATTCATCCAGTCGTATTTATTAAGCACTGTGTGCAAAGCACTGTACTAAGCGCTGGGGTAGATCCAAGCTAATCAGGTTGGACACAGTCCCCGTCGCACACGGGGCTCACACCATCTTAATCTCCATTTTGCAGAAGAGAGCTGAGGCCTAGAGAAGTGAAGTGACATGCCCAAGGTCACATTGCAGACAACAATTTTCTCTCAACCCATTTCCATGACGGAGATTTAGAGGCCCCCGGGGGCCCACTTCCTCAATCCCTCCCCTTTTGGAGCAGGAGCGGACGGAGCTGGGCATGGGAAGCAGGATACCTGCTGATGAGAACCAGCGTGGCTCAGTGGAAAGAGCACGGGCTTTGGAGTTAGAGGTCATGGGTTCGAATCCCGGCTCCGCCACCTGTCTGCTGTGTGACCTTGGGCAAGTCACTTAACTTCTCTGAGCCTCAGTTACCTCATCTGTAAAACGGGGATTAAGACTGTGAACCCCACATGGGACAACCTGATCACTCTGTATCCCCCCCCAGCGCTTAGAACAGTGCTTTGCACATAGTAAGCGCTTAACAAATGCCAACATTATTATTATTATTATTATACCTGGTTCCTTGAGGGGAGTAGAGCTGTAGGAAGCTGAAGGAGCCCTTAGGTTCTTATATATATAAATGATCACTCTTTTAGACTGTGAGCCCACTGTTGGGTAGGGACTGTCTCTATATGTTGCCAACTTGGACTTCCCAAGCGCTTAGTACAGTGCTCTGCACACAGTAAGCGCTCAATAAATACGATCGATGATGATGATGATATAATGTAAGTGCCTAATTTATATTAATGTCTGTCTCCACCTCTAGACTGGAAGCTCACTGCAAGCACGGAACGTGTCTACCGTCTCTGAAGCAGCGTGGCTCAGTGGAAAGAGCAGGGGCTTTGGAGTCGGAGGTCATGGGTTCGAATACCAGCTCCGCCACGTCTGCTGTGTGACCTCAGGCAAGTCCAGACTGAGCCCCTTCCTTCCTCTCCCCCTCGTCCCCCTCTCCATTCCCCCCCGTCTTACCTCCTTCCCTTCCCCACAGCACCTGTATATATGTATATATGTTTGTACACATTTATTACTCTATTTATTTTACTTGTACCTATCTATTCTATTTATTTTATTTTGTTAGTATGTTTGGTTTTGTTCTCTGTCTCCCCCTTCTAGACTGTGAGCCCACTGCTGGGTAGGGACTGTCTCTGTATGTTGCCAACTTGGACTTCCCAAGCGCTTAGTCCAGTGCTCTGCACACAGTAAGCGCTCAACAAATACGATTGATTGATTGATTGATATTAACAAAATAAATAGAATAAATGTGTACAACTAAAATAAAGAGTAATAAATATGTACAAACATATATACAGTACAGCACAGAGAAGCAGCGTGGCTCAGTGGAAACAGCACGGGCTTTGGAGTCAGAGGTCATGGGTTCAAATCCCGGCTCCGCCACTCGTCAGCTGTATGACTTTGGGCAAGTTACCTGCCTTCTCTGTGCCTCAGTTCCCTCAACTGTAAAATGGGGATTCAGTCTGTGAGCCCCACGTGGGACAACCTAAACACTTTGTATCCTTCCCAGCGCTTAGAACAGTGCTTTGCACATAGTAAGCGCTTAATAAATGCCATTATTATTATTATTATTATTATAAAAGTGCTTTGCACATAGTAAGCGCTCAACAAATACGATTGATTGATTGATATTAACAAAATAAATAGAATAAATGTGTACAACGAAAATAAAGAGTAATAAATATGTACAAACATATACACAGTACAGCACAGAGAACAGAGAAGCAGCGTGGCTCAGTGGAAAGAGCCCGGGCTTTGGAGTCAGAAGTCATGGGTTCAAATCCCGGCTCTGTCACATGTCTGCTGTGTGACCTTGGGTAAGTCACTTAACTTCTCTGAGCCTGTTACCCCATCTGTAAAATGGGGATTAAGACTGTGAGCCCCATGTGGGACAACCTGATCACCTTGTATCCCCCCCAGTGCTTAGAACAGTGCTTTGCACATAGTAAGCGCTTTACAAATGCCATTATTATTATTATTATTATCCCGGCTCCGCCACTTGTCAGCTGTATGACTTTGGGCAAGTTACTTGACTTCTCTGTGCCTCAGTTCCCTCAATTGTAAAATGGGGATTCAGTCTGTGAGCCCCACGTGGGACAACCTAATCACTTTGTATCCTCCCCAGCGTTTAGAACAGTGCTTAGAACAGCACTTAATAAATGCATTATTATTATTATTATAACAGTACTTTGCACATAGTAAGCACTTAATAAACACCATTATTATTATTATTATAACAGTGCTTTGCACATAGTAAGCGCTTAATAAATGCCATTATTATTATTATAAATGCAATTGAATGAATGAACTTACTAAGGGCCCTGGTCCTCGGGGAGCAGCTCCTTGGCACCTTCCTCCATCACCTCCCCCGTTTCGAGCTTCGGGGACATCCCGGTGGGCTGCAGAGTCTCCTCAAGTATTGGGGTCTCCTCCTCCTCCTCCTCCACTCCAGGGGTCTTCTCGGGTGCCGGGGTCTCCTCCTCCAACGGAGAAGTGCCGGCCCCCGGCCCTGGGGGTCCCAGAGACCCCTCCCCAGCTTCTCCCAGCTCCCCAGGAGAGGCTGGAGGGGCCGCTGCCCCTGGGAGGGGCCGGGCGGGCTCATCCCCGGCAGGATCCGTCTTTCCGTCCCGGGCTGGGCAGGAGGCTGAGGAGGCAGAGACACACACAGAGATCGTGATCCTGGCTCCGCCAATTGTCAGCTGTGTGACTTTGGGCAAGTCACTTCACTTCTCTCGGCCTCAGTTCCCTCATCTGTCAAATGGGGACTAAGACTGTGAGATCCCCCCCATGGGACAACCTGATCACCTTGTAATCTCCCCAGTGCGTAGAACGGTGCTTTGCACATAGTAAGCGCTTAATAAATGCCATCATCATCATTATTATTATTACATGGGGTCAGTCAGGCATATTTATTCATTCACTCATCCAATCGTATTTATTGAGCGCTTACTGTGTGCAGAGCACCGTACTAAGCGCTTGGGAAGTACAAGTTAGCAACGTATAGAGACGGTCCCTCCCAACGGCAGGCTCACAGTCTAGAAGGGGGAGACAGAGAACAAAGCAAAACATATTAACAAAATAAAATAGAATAAATATGTACAAATAAAATAGGGTAATTCATTCATTCATTCATATTTACTGAGCGCTTACTGTGTGCAGAGCACTGTACTAAGCGCTTGGGAAGTACAAGTTGGCAACGTATAGAGACGGTCCCTCCCCAACGGCAGGCTCACAGTCTAGAAGGGGGAGACAGAGAACAAAACATATTAACAAAATAAAATAAATAGAATATGTACAAATAAAATAGAGTAATACATATGTACAAAGATATATACATATATACAGGTGCTGTGGGGAGAGGAAGGAGGTAAGGTGGGGGAAGAAGGGGGAGAGGAAGGAGGGGGCTCAGTGTGGGAAGGCCTCCTGGAGGAGGTGAGCTCTCAGTAGGGCTTTGAAGGGAGGAAGCCCTATTTTTTATTGAGTGCTTACTTGTGCCGAGCACTGGACTAAGCTTTTGGGAGAGATAGCAACAGCACAGTATAACAGACGCATTCCCTGCCCACAACGAGCTGGCAGTCTAGAGGGATGGGGAGACAGGGAGATGGCCCTGCTCCTGGCTGGGGAGAGACACGGGGCCCCTGCTATATAATAATACTACTACTACTACTAATAATAATAGCATTTGTTAAGCACTTACTATGTGCAAAGTACTGTTCTAAGCGCTGGGGCGGTTACAAGGTGATCAGGTTGTTCCACGGGGGGCTCACAGTCTTAATCCCCATTTTACAGATGAGGGAACTGAGGCCCAGAGAAGTGAAGTGACTTGCCCAAAGTCACCCAGCTGACAAGTGGTGGAGCCGGGGTTTGAACCCACGACCTCTGACTCCAAAGCCCGGGCTCTTTCCATTGAGCCACGCTGCTTCTCTAATATATACACAAAGACGCCCATACCCACACCCCGGGGGTCCCTGCTATACACACACACACACACACACACACATCAGAGCTTAGAAAAGTGCTTGGCATATAGGAAGCGTTTAACAAATACCATTATTATTATATCCAGCGCTTAGAACAGTGCTTTTGCACATAGTAAGTGCTTAATAAATGCCGTTATTATTATACCCACGCCCCGGGGTTCCCTGCTACACACACACACACACACACACACACACACAAACATTCAGCGTTTAGAGCAGTGCTTTGCACACAGTAAGTGCTTAATAAATGCCGTTATTATTATACCCACACACTGGGGGTCCCTGCTACACACACACACACACACACACACACACACACAGTCAGCACTTAGAGCAGTGCTTTGCACACAGTAAGCGCTTAATAAATGCCATTATTATTATTATACCCACATCCCGGGGGTCCCTGCTACACACACCCGGGGGTCCCTGCTATACACACACACACACACACACACACACACACATATTCAGCGCTTAGAGCAGTGCTTTGCACACAGTAAGGGCTTAATAAATGCCATTATTATTATACCCACACCCCGGGGTCCCTGCTATACACACACATTCAGCGCTTAGAGCAGTGCTTTGCACATAGTAAGCGCTTAATAAATGCCATTATTATTACACCCACACCCCGGGGTCCCTGCTATACCCATACCCCAGGGGTCCCTGCTACACACACACATTCAGCGCTCAGAGCAGTGCTTTGCACATAGTAAGCGCTTAATAAATGCCATTATTATTATACCCACACCCCGGGGTCCCTGCTATACCCACACCCCAGGGGTCCCTGCGATACACACACATTCAGCGCTTAGAGCAGTGCTTTGCACAGAGTAAGCGCTTAATAAGTACCATTATTACTATACCCACAACCCGGGGGTCCCTGCTATGCACACACACCCACACCCCGGGGGTCCCTGCTACTCACACACACACACACACACACAAACACACACATCCCCACACCCCCCAAAAACCAGGCCCGGGGGAGTCGGGAGGCAGCAGGGTCGGTATGTGGGGGGGGAGAGGAAACCAAGGCTTCGAGAGCATGTTCCTGTGGGCCCCCCACCCCTAATAGACCCCCATCATCCGGGAGGGCACTATAGCCGAGGCCTCATCAATCAATCAATCGTATTTATTGAGCGCTTACTGTGTGCAGAGCACTGGATTAACCGCTTGGGAAGTCCAAGTTGGCAACATATAGAGACAGTCCCCGCCCAACAGTGGGCTCACAGTCTAGGAGGGGGAGACAGAGAACAAAATCAGACATACTAACCAAATAAAATAAATAGAATAGATATGTACAAGTAAAATAAGGTAATAAATATGTAGAACCATATATACATATATACAGGTGCTGTGGGGAAGGGAAGGAGGTAAGATGGGGGGATGGAGAGGGGGACGAGGGGGAGAGGAAGGAAGGGGCTCAGTCTGGGAAGGCCTCCTGGAGGAGGTGAGCTCTCAGCAGGGCCTTGAAGGGAGGAAGAGATATAGCTTGGCGGATGGGCAGAGGGATTGGGGGCATTCCAGGCCCGGGGGTCATCTCCCCTTCCCGCTTAGGGCCTCAATGGGAGAGGCGGGAAAAGCGTCCAGAGCGTCCAGAGTTATCATCATCATCATCAATCGTATTTATTGAGCGCTTACTGTGTGCGGAGCGCTGGACTTAGCGCTTGGGAAGTCCAAGTTGGCAACATAGAGAGACAGTCCCAACCCAACAGTGGGCTCACAGTCTAGAAGGGGGAGACAGAGAACAAAACCAAACATACTAACAAAATAAAATAAATAGAATAGATAGGTACAAGTAAAATAAATAGAGTAATAAATATGTACAAACATATATACAGGTGCTGGGGGGAAGGGAAGGAGGTAAGATGGGGGGATGGAGAGGGGGACGAGGAAGGAAGGGGCTCAGTCTGGGAAGGCCTCCTGGAGGAGGTGAGCTCTCAGTTGGGCCTTGAGAAGGGTGGGCACGTTTAAGGGGGGGAATCAATCAATCGTATTTATTGAGCGCTTACTGTGTGCAGAGCACTGGACTAAGCGCTTGGGAAGTACAAGTTGGCAACATAGAGAGACAAGGGGCAGCCCTTCGTGAGGCGAAGGCCCTGCTGAGAGCTCACCTCCTCCAGGAGGCCTTCCCAGACTGAGCCCCTTCCTTCCTCTCCCCCTCTCCATCCCCCCCATCTTACCTCCTTCCCTTCCCCACAGCACCTGTATATATGGATATATGTTTGTACATATTTATTACTCTATTTATTTATTTATTTTACTTATACATATCTATCCTATTTATTTTATTTTGTCAGTATGTTTGGTTTTGTTCTCTGTCTCCCCCTTTTAGACTGTGAGCCCACTGTTGGGTAGGGACCGTCTCTAGATGTTGCCAATTTGTACTTCCCAAGCGCTTAGTACAGTGCTCTGCACATAGTAAGCGCTCAATAAAGACGATTGATGATGATGATGGAAGGTGCCACGTTCTACTGAAGAAGGAGGCCCCGCGGCCCGCACCTCACCTGCCCCGCGCGCTCCGCCAACTCTCGCGAGACCTCGCGAGCCACCCCGCTTCGGATTTCGGCCTTCAGCGCCAGTCGCAGCGAGCCCCCGCTCCGGAACTCTCGCGAGACCTGCCCCGCGCGCGCTCCACCGACTCTCGCGAGATCTCGCGAGCCCCTCCCCCCGAATTTCGGTCTTCAGCAGCAGCCGCAGCGAGCCCCACTCCGGAACTCTCGCGAGACCTCCCGGTGGCCGGCCCATATTAGGGCTCCTGGGCCCCGAGGCCTGCTGGGAAATGTAGTCCGGAAGCGTTAAAATGGGCCTGGGGAGGGAGGGGGCCGCGATTCTCCGCGCCGAACCCGCACCTTCAACTTCTCTACAGCAGGAGGCGCTGCGACACCGCCTTCCTACCCAGGGATTCACTCATTCATTCATTCAGTCGTATTTATGGAGCGCTTACTGGACGAAGCGCTTTGGAAGGACATCATCAATCATCATCATCATCATCATCAATCGTGTTTGTTGAGCGCTTACTATGTGCAGAGCACTGTACTAAGCGCTTGGGAAGTACAAATTGGCAACATATAGAGAACAATCGTATTTATTGAGCGCTTACTGTGTGCAGAGCACTGGACTAAGCGCTCAGGACATGTTAGAGAAGCAGCGTGGCTCAGTGGAAAGAGCCCCGGCTTTGGAGTCAGAGGTCATGGGTTCGAATCCCGACTCCGCCACATGTCTGCTGTGTGATCTTGGGCAAGTCACTTCACTTCTCTGGGCCTCAGTTCCCTCATCTGGAAAATGGGGATGAAGACTGTGAGCCCCCCGGGGGACAAACTGATCACCCTATATTCTCCCCAGCGCTTAGAACAGTGCTTTGCACATAGTAAGCGCTTAACAAATGCCAATTATTATTATTATTATTACATGTTGGCAACATATCTACCCGTTCCAGACTGTGAGCCCCCTTCTAGACTGTGAGCCCGCTTTTGGGTAGGGACTGTCTCTATGTGTTGCCGACTTGTACTTTCCAAGCGCTTAGCACAGTGCTCTGCACACAGTAAGCACTCAATAAATACGATTGATTGATTGAATAGTACATTGCTCTGCACACAGTAAGCGCTCAATAAATACGATTGAATGAATGTCCGTCTCTATGTGTTGCCGAGTTGTACTTCCCAAGCGCTTAGTACAGCGTTCTGCACACAGCAAGCGCTCAATAAATACGATTGAATGAATGACCGTCTCTATATGTTGCCGACTTGTTTTTATTTTGTTAGTATGTTTGGTTTTGTTCTCTGTCTCCCCCTTTTAGACTGTGAGCCCACTGTTGGGTAGGGACTGTCTCTATATGTTGCCAATTTGTACTTCTCAAGCGCTTAGTACAGTGCTCTGCACATAGTAAGCGCTCAATAAATACAATTGATGATGATGATGATGACTTGTACTTCCCAAGCGCTTAGTACAGTGCTCTGCACACAGTAAGCGCTCAATAAATGCGATTGATTGATTGACTGATTAGTATAGTGCGCTGCACACAGTAAGTGCTCAATAAATACGATTGAATGAATGACCGTCTCTATGTGTTGCCGACTTGTACTTCCCAAGCGCTTAGTACAGTGCTCTGCACAAAGTAAGCACTCAATAAATACGATTGATTGATTTGTATAGTGCTCTGCACACAGTAAGCGCTCAATAAATACGATTGAATGAATGACCGTCTCTATATGTTGCCGACTTGTACTTCCCAAGCGCTTAGTCCAGTGCTCTGCACACAGTAAGCGCTCAATAAATACGATTGAATGAATGACCGTCTCTATGTGTTGGCGACTTGTACTTCCCAAGCGCTTAGTCCAGTGCTCTGCACACAGTAAGTGCTCAATAAATATGATTGATTGATTGATTAGTATAGTGCTCTGCACGCAGTAAGCACTCAATAAATACGATTGATGAATGACCGTCTCTATATGTTGCCGACTTGTACTTCCCAAGCGCTTAGTACAGTGCTCTGCACACAGCAAGCGCTCAATAAATACGATTGAATGAATGACCGTCTCTATATGTTGCCGACTTGTACTTCCCAAGCGCTTAGTACAGTGCTCTGCACACAGTAAGCGCTCAATAAATACGATTGAATGAATGACCGTCTCTATGTTTTGCCGACTTGTACTTCCCAGGCGCTTAGTACAGTGCTCTGCACACAGTAAGCGCTCAATTAATACGATTGAATGAATGCATGAATATAGAGACGGTCCCTACCCAACAACCGACTCGCAGTCTAGAAGGGAGGGGGACGGTCCAGGGAAAGAAGGAAATGGTCTATGGAGAAAGCAAAAAATGTCAGCAGGATCAAGAAAAGTTTCCACAAACTCAGGGATTCATTCATGCAATTAAATCATATTTACTGAGCGTTTACAGTGTGCAGGGCACTATATTAAGCGGTCTATCTCGCCGCCGATCTCTCACCCACAACCTACCTCTGGCCTGGAATTCATTCATTCATTCAATCGTATTTATTGAGCGCTTACTGCGTGCAGAGCACTGTAATAATAATAATAATAATGCTGGCATTTGTTAAGCGCTTACTATGTGCAAAGCACTGTGCTAAGCGCTGGGGTAGATACAAGGTAATCAGGTTGTCCCACGTGGGGCTCACAGCCTTCATCCCCATTTTACAGATGAGGGAACTGGGGCCCAGAGAAGTTAAGTGACTTGACCAAAGTCACACAGCTAAGTGGCGGAGCCGTGATTTGAACCCACGACTTCTGACTCCAAAGCCCGGGCTCTTTCCACTGAGCCACGCTGCTTCCCAAGCGCTGTACTAAGCGCTAAGTACAGTACAGCACTGTACTAATCGCTTGGAATGCCCTCCCTCCTCACATCAGACAGCGCTTAGTACAGTGCTCTGCACACAGTAAGCGCTCAATAAATACGATTGATGATAATTGCTCTCTCCCACTTCAAAACCTTACTGAGGGAACATCTCCTCCAGGAAGTCTTCCCTGACTAAGCCCTCCTCTCCTCTTCCCCCACTCCCTTCTGAAGTGCTTTTACTTGCTCCTTTATTCATTCCCCCTCCCATAATAATAATAATTAAGGATGTTTGTTAAGCGCCTACTATATGCACAGCACTGTTCTAAGCGCTGGGGAGGTTACAAGGTGATCAGATTGTCCCATGGTGGACTCACAGTTTTAATCCCCATTTTCCAGATGAGGGAACTGAGGCCCAGAGAAGTGAAGTGACTTGCCCAAAGTTACACAGCTGACAGTTGGCGGAGCCGGGATTTGAACCCATGATCCCTGACTCCAAAGCCCGGGCTTTTTCCACTGAGCCACACTGCTTCTCACAGCATATATGCATATACCTGTGTATGTAATTTATTTATTTCTATTAATGTCTGTCTCCCCCTTTAGACTCTGAGCTCGTTGTGGGCAGGAATTTGCCTGTTTGTTGTTATCTTGTACTGTCCCAAGCGCTTAGTACAGTGCTTTCCGTGCAGTAAGTGCTCAATAAAGACAATTGAATGAATGAATGAAAATGAGCTGGTAGAGGAAAAGTTTGAGATTTGAGGGGAAAGTTCAGGATGTTAGTGCCTGTAATCACTAAACAAATAACATAATTAATTAACAAATACCGTAATTAAATCCCTAAACATTGGAACTGATGTCAAGGAGGAATCATTGATTTCTTTTATTTTTTTTAATGACATTTGTTAAGTGCTTACTATGTTCCAGGCACTGTTCTAAGCGCTAGGGTAGATACAAAGTGATCAGGTTGTCCCACGTGGGGCTCACAGTCTTAATCCCTGTTTTACAGGTGAGGTAACTGAGGCACAGAAAAGTTAAGTGACTTGCCCAAAATCACACAGCTTAGAAGTGGCGCATCCGGAATTAGAACCCACGACCTCTGACTCCCAAGCGCGTGCTCTTTCCACTAAGACGCGCTCACAATCAGCTCACAGTCTACAGGGGTAGACAGGCATGGATATAAATAAAGAAATGACAGTTATGGACGTAGGTGCCATGGGGCTGGGAGGGGAATCAATCAATCAATCAATCGTATTTATTGAGCGCTTACTGTGTGCAGAGCACTGGACTAAGCGCTTGGGAAGTACAAGTTGGCAACATCCGGTCCCGGTGAGTCGTCGCTTCACTCACAGCAACTTTTTTTTGCATTTTTTGCATGCAAAAAAAAGTGGCTCCCCCCCCCCACATGCATTGGTGCATAGGAGGCTTTTAGACTGCGAGCCCACTGTTGGGTAGGGACTGTCTCTATATGTTGCCAACTTCCCAAGCGCTTAGTACAGTGGCCCTACTGTGAGCTCACCTCCTCCAGGAGGCCTTCCCAGACTGAGCCCCTTCCTTCCTCTCCCCCTTGTCCCCCCTCCATCCCCCCCACCTTACCTCTTTCCCTTCCCCACAGCGCCTGAATATATGTATATATGTTTGTACATATTTATTACTCTATTTATTTATCTTGTACATATCTATTCTATTTATTTTATTTTGTTAGTATGTTTGGTTTTTGTTCTCCGTCTCCCCCTTCTAGACTGTGAGCCCACTGTTAGGTAGGGACTGTCTCTATATGTTGCCAACTTGGACTTTCCAAGAGCTTAGTACAGTGGCCCTACTGAGAGCTCACCTCCTCCAGGAGGCCTTCCCAGACTGAGCCCCTTCCTTCAATCAATCAATCAATCGTATTTATTGATCGCTTACTGTGTGCAGAGCACTGTACTAAGCGCTTGGGAAGTACAAGTCGGCAACACATAGAGACGGTCCCTACCTAACAGCGGGCTCACAGTCTAGAAGTCCTTCCTCTCCCCCTCGTCCCCCTCTCCATCCCCCCCATCTTACCCCCTTCCCTTCCCCACAGCACCTGTATATATGTATAGATGTTTGTACATATTTATTACTCTATTTATCTTGTACATATTCAATTTATTTTGTTATATTTTGTTTTGTTGTCTGTCTCCCCCTTCTATACTGTGAGCCTGCTGTTGGGTAGGGATTGTCTCTATATGTTGCCACCTTGGACTTCCCAAGCGCTTAGTCCAGTGCTCTGCACACAGTAAGTGCTCAATAAATACGATTGAATGAATGAATAATAAACAGGGGAATAAAGGGAGCAAGTCAGGGTGATGCAGAAGGAAGGGTGAGAGTTGGGTAGAGCAGGGATGGGGACTTGGGTAAAGAGAGGCAACTAGTTAGGGTAATGATTGCACACTTAATATGTGCCCAAAGCCCTGGGCTGTACCAAGGAATAGATGGGAAGATATAACAGAGCAGACACACAATCTGGGCCGGTGTGTCAACAGGATAAGAACAGAATCAACAAACCAAGACGGCAAAGTCAAAACAAATAAACAGAGAGTAAGAAACAGTGTTTGCCGAGTGGAAAGACCACCGGCCAGGAAGCCAGAGGACCTGGATCCTAACGGCATCACCTCCTCCAGGAGGCCTTCCCAGACTGAGCCCCTTCCTTCCTCTCCCCCTCGTCCCCCTCTTCATCCCCCACGTCTTACCTCCTTCCCTTCCCCACAGCACCTGTAGATATGTATATATGTTTGTGCATATTTATTACTCTATTTATTTTACCTGTACCTATCTATTCTATTTATTTTATTTTGTTAGTATGTTTGGTTTTGTTTTCCGTCTCCCCCTTTTAGACTGTGAGCCCACTGTTGGGTAGGGACTGTCTCTATATGTTGCCAACTTGGACTTCCCAAGCGCTTAGTCCAGTGCTCTGCACACAGTAAGCGCTCAATAAATATGATTGATTGATTGCTGTGTGACCTTGGGCAAGTCACTTTGCTTATCGGGGCTTCAGTTTCCTCATTCATAAATTGGGGGTGCAGTGTCTGTTCTCCCTCCCTTTTAGATTTCCACGGGGGGTTAGGGACTGTGACCTCATAGTCTGAATCCACCCCAAGTGCTTAATACAGGGCTTGACAATTATTGAGCACTTACTACGTGCAGAGCACTGTTCTAAGCGCTCGGGAGAGTCCAACACAAGAAAATAAGCTGACATATTCCCCATTTGTCACACAGTAAAAGCTTATATATGTATATATGTTTGTACATATTTATTACTCTATTTATTTATTTTACTTGTACATAGCTATTCTATTTATTTTATTTTGTTAGCATGTTTGGTTTTGTTCTCTGTCTCCCCCTTTTAGACTGTGAGCCCACTGTTGGGTAGGGACTGTCTCTATATGTTGCCAACTTGGACTTCCCAAGCGCTTAGTACAGTGCTCTGCACACAGTAAGCGCTCAATAAATACGATTGATTGATTGATTAACAATTACCATAACTAGTACCTGAGGAGCCAGAAACATACAGTTCTTAGGTAGGTTGGGGGGAAGGGGAGGTTGTATAATAATAATGATAATAATAATAATGGTATTTGTTAGGTGCTGTTCCGAGCACTGGGGTAGATACAAGCTAATCACGTTGGACACAGTCCCTGTTCCACATGGGGCTCACAGTCTTAATCCCCATTTCACAGATGAAGGAACAGAGGCACAGAGAAGTGACAATAAAGTAAGAGTTGTTAGACAGTAGCCCTGCCCTACACAGTTAAAGCCTGCTGTGATACACACATGAATGTGTGTATCACAAGTGTATCACAAGTGACAAGTCACAGTAAGCGCTCAATAAATACGATTGATGATGATGAAGTGAGTGACTTGCCCAAGGTCACACAGCAGACAAACGAGATTAGAACCTACACCCTCTGACTCCGAGGGAAGTCCACATCCTTAACAATCAGTTACATGACAATGTAGACTTTAAACATATCAACATAGCCTACGTGTACTGCAGCACACTCAGTTTTTGCAAACCCTTGAAATTTTACCATATTAATGAAACCCATCCATTTAGCACATCAATGTAACAAGTAATAAATCCTTAACAATTAAATAACTTAAATAACAATCCTTTATTGTTATATTGTACTCTCCCAACTCAGTAAGGGCTCAATAAATCTGATTGAATGAATAAATGAATCCTCAGCATTCATGTGTGTATCACAGCAGGCTTTAACTGTGTAGGGCAGGGCTACTGTCTAACAACTCTTACTTTATTGGACTCTCCCAAATTCTTAGTACAGTGTTCTGCTCACAGTAAGGACTCAATACATATGATTATTAGGTTTAGAGAAGCAGTGTGGCCTAGTGGAAAAAGCCCAGGCTCAGGAGTCTGAGAACCTGGGTTCTAATTCCGACTCTGTCACTTTCATTCATTCAATTGTATTTATTGGGTTCTAATTCCGGCTCTGTCACTTTCATTCATTCAGTCGTATTTATTGAGCGCTTACTGTTTGCTGTGTGGCCTTGGGCAAATCATTTAACGTCTCTGGGCCTTCATTTCCTCATCTGTGAAATGGGGATTTCCCTCCTACTTCGGCTGTGAGCCCCATGGGGGACATGGATTGTGACCAACCTGATTAACTGTATCTACCGTAGGGTTTAGTACAGTGCTTGGCACAGAGGAAATGTTTAACAAATACTATTATTACTATTATCTAGACTGTAAGCTCCTTGTGGGCAGGGAATGCCTCTGATGACTGTTGTGCGGTACTCTCCCAAGCACTTAGTCCAGTGCTCTGGACACAGTGAGCTTTAAATAAGTATCATTGATTGATTACTTATTTTACTTGTCCATATTTATTCTATTTATTTTATATGTTTTGTTGTCTGTCTCCCCCTTCTAGACTGTGAGCCCGCTGTTGGGTAGGGATCGTCTCTATATGTTGCCAACTTGTACTTCCCAAGCGCTTAGTCCAGTGCTCTGCACACAGTAAGTGCTCAATAAATACGATTGAATGAATGAATTTATTCTATTTATTTTATTTGGTTTATATGTTTTGTTGTCTGTCTCCCTGTTCTAGACTGTGAGCCCGCTGTTGGGTAGGGACTGTCTCTATATGTTGCAAACTTGTACTTCCCAAGCGCTTAATACAATGCTCTGCACACAGTAAGCGCTCAATAAATACGATTGAATGAATGAATGAATTATTGTTGTTCTTATTAGTAGTATACCCAGGCCCTAGAGGAGAGCCCTTCCTCTACAGCATTTAGTACACTACATGGCTCATAGTAAATGCTTAATAAATACCATGATTAATATTGTTATTCTGGCTGTTGGTATTAGTTGTATATATGGGCCCTAGAAGACGGCTCTTCCTCCTCAAATCTTTGATACATTGAACTCCAGGCTGGGTGTCTCTCTCCCCTCCCTCTTTCCTCTCTCCCCCCTTTCTCTTTTTCCCTCTCCCTCTCCCCATTTCCTCTCTCCCCCTTTCTCTTTTTTCCTCTACCCCTTCCCCATTTCCTCCCTCTCTCCTTTTTCTCCCCTTCCCCCTCCCTCTCCCCTTTCTCCCCATCCTTCCTCCAGCCCTTCCCTCCTTTCTCCCCCTCGTTCCCTTCCTCCTTCCCTCTCCCCTTTCTCCTCCCCCCCCACCGCCTTTTCTCCCCCTCCCCACTTTCCTTTCTCCCCACCATCTCCCCCTCCCTCCCTGCCCCCTTCTCCAATTGTCAACCGGGTGACTTTGGGCAAGTGCAAGTTGTTGCCAACTTGTACTTCCCAAGCGCTTAGTCCAGTGCTCTGCACACAGTAAGTGCTCAATAAATACAATTGATTGATTGATTGAAGTCACATCATTCATTCATTCATTCATTCACTCAATCCCACTGTTGGGTAGGGACCGTCTCTATGTGTTGCCAACTTGTACTTCCCAAGCGCTTAGTCCAGTGCTCTGCACACAGTAAGCGCTCAATAAATATGACTGAATGAATACCTCGTAACCTCCCCAGCGCTTAGAACAGCACTTGGCCCATAGTAAATGCTTAATAAAGGCCATCATTCTTCTTCTTCTAGACTGTGCGCCCACTGTTGGGGAGGGACCGTCTCTCTATGTTCCCAACTTGGACTTCCCAAGTGCTTAGTCCGGTGCTCTGCACACAGTAATCGCTCCATAAATACGACTGAATGAATGAATGAATGACTCTATTTATTTTACTTGTACGTATTGACTATTCCATTGATTTTATTTTGTTATTATGTTTGGTTTTGTTGTCTGTCTCCCCCTTCTAGACTGTGAGCCCACTGGTGGGTAGGGACCGTCTCTCTATGTAGCCAACTTGGACTTCCTAAGCGCTTAGTCCA
This sequence comes from Tachyglossus aculeatus, assembly GCF_015852505.1. NCBI lineage: Eukaryota > Metazoa > Chordata > Mammalia > Monotremata > Tachyglossidae > Tachyglossus > Tachyglossus aculeatus. The sequence goes on along the minus strand of NC_052096.1, from coordinate 3,283,056 downwards.
GTGCTCTGCACACAGTAAGTGCTCAATAAATACGATTGATTGTTGTGTAGGGACCGTCTCTATGTACGGGAACTGTACCTGTATATATGTTTATACGTATTTATTGCTCTATTTATTTATTTATTTATTTTACTTCTACACATCTATTCTATTTATTTTATCTTGTTAATATGTTTTGCTTCGTTCTCTGTCTCCCCCTTCTAGACTGTGAACCCACTGTTCGGTAGGGACCGTCTCTACGTACGGGGACTATACCTGTATATCTGTTTATACGTATTTATTACTCTGTTTATTTATTTATTTTACTTGTACACATCTATTCTATTTTAGTTTGTTAATATGTTTGGTTTCGTTCTCTGTCTCCCCCTCCCACTGTTGGGTAGGGACCGTCTCTCTATGTTGCCAACTTGGACTTCCCAAGCGCTTAGTCCAGTGCTCTGCACACAGTAAGCGCTCCATAAATACGATTGATTGATTGATTGATTGATTGATTGATTGATTGATTCTTTTCCTGCCCCCTTTCCCCTCTGTCTCTCTCCCTTTCTCTGTCTTCTGCTCCGGCCCTCCCCGTGCCCACACTAAAGATGGCCGCCGGGCGGCTTCAGCCCGGGCGTCGCGCGGGGGCTGCCGGGACAGGGATTCTCCCGTCCGTGCCCACATTAAAAATGGCCGCCGGGCGGCTTCAGCCCGGGCGTCGCGCGGGGGCTGCCGGGACAGGGATTTTCCCATGGCATGTGGCTGGTTGGCGCTAAGTTAGGAACCGTGGGAAGGCGGTGCATCCGCAGGCAGCGGAGGACGGGGCCCGGGACCCCGGCTTTCGGGGGACCCCAGCGTCCGGACCCCTCCCCGCCCCGTCCCCCGCTTGCACCCGACGGTTGAGACGGCGATTGCTCCGGTCCCGGTGAGTCGTCGCTTCACTCACAGCCACTTTTTTTTTTGCATTTTTTGCATGCAAAAAAAAGTGCCCCCCCCCCTCCCCCATGCATTGGTGCATAGGAGGCTTTTAGACTGCGAGCCCACTGTTGGGTGGGGACTGTCTCTATATGTTGCCAACTTCCCAAGCGCTTAGTACTGAGAGCTCACCTCCTCCAGGAGGCCTTCCCAGACTGAGCCCCTTCCGTCAATCAATCAATCAATCGTATTTACTGAGCGCTTACTGTGTACAGAGCACTGTACTAAGCGTCTTGGGAAGTCCAGGTCGGCAAGACATAGAGACAATCCCTACCCAACAGCGGGCTCACAGTCTAGAAGTCCTTCATTTTTTGCATGCAAAAAAAAGTGGCTCCCACCCCCCCACCATGCATTGGTGCATAGGAGGCTTTTAGACTGTGAGCCCACTGTTGGGTAGGGACTGTCTCTATATGTTGCCAACTTGGACTTCCCAAGCGCTTAGTACAGTGGCCCTACTGAGAGCTCACCTCCTCCAGGAGGCCTTCCCAGACTGAGCCCCTTCCTTCCTTTCCCCCTTGTCCCCCTCTCCATCCCCCCATCTTACCCCCTTCCCTTCCCCACAGCACCTATATATATATGTATATATGTTTGTACATATTTATTATTCTATTTACTTACGTTGTACATATTCTATTTATTTTGTTAATATATTTTGTTTTGTTGTCTGTCTCCCCCTTCTAGACTGTGAGCCGTGTTGGGTAGGGATTGTCTCTATATGTTGCCAACTTGGACTTCCCAAGCGCTTAGTCCAGTGCTCTGCACACAGTAAGCGCTCAATAAATACGATTGAATGAATGAATGAATATCTATTCTATTGATTTTATTTTGTTAGTGTGTTTGGTTTTGTTCTCTGTCTCCCCCTTCTAGACTGTGAGCCCGCTGTTGGGTAGGGACTGTCTCTATATGTTATTTTATTTGGTTTATATGTTTTGTTGTCTGTCTCCCCCTTCTAGACTGTGAGTCCTTAGTTGGGTAGGGACCGTCTCTATATGTTGCCAACTTGGACTTCCCAAGCGCTTAGTCCAGCGCTCTGCACACAGTAAGCGCTCAATAAATACGATTGAATGAATTTGGTTTATATGTTTGGTTTTGTTGTCTGTCTCCCCCTTCTAGACTGTGAGCCCGCTGTTGGGTAGGGACCGTCTCTATATGTTGCCGACTTGTGCTTCCCAAGCGCTTAGTACAGTGCTCTGCACACAGTAAGCGTTCAATAAATACGATTGAATGAATGAATTGTCCGGGGGGAGGGGGGGAATTGCTCCAGCCCGGGAAAGGGGGTGGGGGGGGGGAAGCCTCCAGATTGAGCAAGTTCCATTAAAGTTCGGTTGTGGGGGGGTTCGGGGGAGTCCACCTCGGGAGACCGGGCAGCCCCCGCTGTCAATCAATCAATCAATCGTATTTATTGAGCGCTTACTGTGTGCAGAGCACTGTACTAAGCGCTTGGAAGCCCAAATTGGCAACATATAGAGACAGTCCCTACCCAACAGTGGGCTCACAGTCTAAAAGGGGGAGACAGACAACAAAACCAAACACATTAACTTATTAACAGCGGTGATCCCGTTGTCTGGAGGCGAAAATCTACGGCCGGAGCGGAGGCGTCTATTACGTTTCGGGCCCAGATTTGTTTTCCCTCCTCCCCTCCCCCCCGATCCTTATGGATTTCCTGTTTTGGTTCAGTCCATTCGAGGTAATGGAGGTGGGGAGGGAAAAGAAAAAAAAAAAAAAGGCTGCCCGGCCAGGGGAAGGAAAGGCCGTGCCCGCGCACCGGGGCGTGTTTTTCCCTTTTTTCTTCATCGATTCGAAAGTAAATGGAAGGATCTGAAGGGCTGGGATGTAAAATTCGTCATCCCATTCCCCCCTTTCCCCCCCCGCGCTCTCCATGACAATAGGTATGCCCTGGCTCCAGGGCTCTGCCGCCTGTCCTCTAGGACCATACCATCGCGCGGGGCGGGGGGTGGAGGAACAGGAAGATGGGATTCAGGGATATGTGGGGGTGTATTGACGGGGGTGAGGGGTGTTGGCGACTGTGGGAGGTTATTGAGGTCGGTGATGGGGGACGTTGTGGGCGAGGAGATTCACGAAATGGGAGAGCGAATTTGGTGTTATTCCCGTCACCCCCCCCCGCGGTAGTAGTGGAACGGTCGAGGTAGGGAGGCGGGGCTCGAGGGGGCGGGGCCACAAGGGGGCGCGCGCGAGACCTGCCCAGCATAACCCATCAATCGTTTTTATTGAGCGCTTACTGCGTGCAGAGCACTGTACTAAGCGCTTGGGAAGATACAAGTCGGCAACACATAGAGACAGTCCCTACCCAACATCAGCATCAATCGTATTTATTGAGCGCTTACTATGTGCAGAGCACTGTACTAAGCGCTTGGGAAGGACAAGTTGGCAACATATAGAGACAGTCCCTACCCAACAGCGGGCTCACAGTCTAGAAGGGGGAGACAGAGAACAAAACCAAACATACTAACAAAATAAATAGAATAGACATGTACAATCAATCGTATTTATTGAGCGCTTACTGTGTGCAGAGCACTGTACTAAGCGCTTGGGAAGTACAAGTCGGCAACACATAGAGACAGCCCCTACCCAACAGCGGGCTCACAGTCTAGAAGGGGGAGACAGAGAACAAAACCAAACATACTAACAAAATAAAATAAATAGAATAGATATGCACAAATAAAATAAATAAATAAATAAATAAATAGAGTAATAAATATGTACAAACATATATACATATATACGGGTGCTGTGGGGAAGGGAAGGAGGTAAGATGGGGGGGTGGAGAGGGGTTCCCTTTCCTACTTAAGCAGTGGGCCCCAGGTAGGACACCGACTGGGTCCGATTTGGTTAACTTGTATCTTCCCCAGCGCTTAGAACAGTGCCTGGCATGTAGTAAGCGCTGAACAAAAATAATAATATCACTTAAGCGATTGTCATTCTTCTCTCTCCAATGCCCTGCCCTCGCCTCAGAAACAGGATTTGGATCTCGTTAATCTGGCCTACGTTAAGCGAGATTATCTTAACCCTTCTTATTCCGCCCGCAGCCTCGGTCTCCAGGGGTCCGTCAGACATTTGCTAAGGCCGGAAATGAGTAATATGAAAGAAACACTTCCCACGCAGGCGTTGTTGTTTGTCAATCAATTTGTTTTAAAAAAGCTCAAATAAAATCTGAACTGTTTAAAATCTAAACGTCATTTTTACCCGATTGAGAAACAGCCGATCCGTGTCTCCGAAATACCTATTTTGACCCCCTTATTTCGCGCCTTAACCACATCCGGCTTCACCCTAAATTCAGAAACGTGTCATGGGACAAGGAGTTGGGGTGCTCTGGGTTCCAATTCCCACTTTGCCAGTGGCCAGTTGTGGGACCTTGGAAAAGTCGCTCTAACTTCCCTGTGTCTGTTACCTTTTCTGTAAAACGGAGCTAAAATGGTGTCTCTCTTTCGGTTTGTGAGCCTGCTGGGATAGGGTCTGTGCCTAATGGTGGTATTAATAATTGTAGTATCTCTTCAGTGCTTAAAGTGTGCCAGGCACTGTAGTAAGCGCTGGGGTGAATACAAGCAAATTGGATTGGACACAGTCCCCATCCCACGTGGGGCTCACTGTTCTTCATCCCCATTTTACTGATGGGAGAACCGATGCACCGAGAATCAATCAATCAATCGTATTGAGCGCTTACTGTGTGCAGAGCACTGTACTAAGCGCTTGAGAAGTGAAATGACCTGTCCAGGGTCACACAGCAGGCAAGTGGCAGAGTCAGGATTAGAACCCAGGCCTTTCAGACTCCCAGCCCCAGGCTCTAGCCATTGTACCATGCTGTTTATGCTGTTTATGCTGCCCGATCTGATTATATTGCACCTCTACCTTTGTGCTTCGTCCAGGACTTGGCCCAGTGAAATGACTTAATACCATCATCACTATCATCTCCTCTCCCCCAAGAGAAGCAGCGTGGCTTAGTGGAAAGAGCCAGGGCTGGGAGGGAGAAGACCTGGGTTCTAATCCCGCTGTGCCGCTTGCCTTATATCTAAATATGGGCAAATCACTAAACTTCTCTTTGCCTTAGTTTCCTTATCTGTTAAATACCTGTTCTCCCCCCTCATCAGACTGTGAGCCACATGTGGGATAGGGACTGCGACTGAGCCAATTACTAAGCGCTTAGTACGGTGCTTTTTTATGGTATTTGGTAAGCACCTACTATATGCCTGGCACTGTTCTAAGGTAACTGTACTAATTGCTTGGGAGAGTACACTATAACCATATAACAGACACATTCCCTGCCAACAGTGAACTTACAGTTTAGGGGGGAGACAGACATTAATAGAAATAAATGAATTATGGATATGGACAGAAGTATGAAAATCCCCCGAGGTTTGTGTCGGTTCTTCCCGCGTGCCCGCCGAAAGAGAACATTTTCACCTTATTCTCATGTTTTGCCTTCAGACATTTCTTCCTTTTCTAAGCAGCGAGGCTTAGCAGAAAAGAGCCTGGGCTTGGGAGTCGGAGGTCGTGGGTTCTAATCCCGCTCCACCACTTGTCAGCTCTGTGTCTTTGGGCAAGTCGCTTAACTTCTCTGTGCCTTAGTTACCTCATCTGGAAAATGGGGATTGACCGTGAGCCCCCCGTGGGACAACTTGATCACCTTGTAACCTCCCCAGCGCTTAGAACAGTGCTTTGCACATAGTAAGCGCTTAATAAATGCTATCATAAATAAATTTAAAAAAAGTGCTGTAGGGCCGGGTGGGAGAGATGAATAAAAGGAGCAAGTCAGGGCGACACAAGGGAGTGGGAGAAGGGGAATGTAGGGCTTAGGGAAGTCCTCTTGGAGGAGATGTGCCTTCAATAATAATAATAATGGCATGTATTAAGCGCTTACTGTGTGCAAAGCACTGTTTTAAGCGCTGATAAGGGCTTGAAGATGGGGAGAGTCATTGTCGGATTTGAGGAGAGAGGGCATTCCAGGCCAGAGGCTGGACTTGGGCCAGCCCGACACCCCTTTCCTCTAGACACAGAACTTTACTGAATTTTTGTTTGTTTTTTATTTTATATATTGGTCCATGTCTTCAGTCCTGTTTTAGTGTTTTATTGTTTTGTCTCAGTCCCCTCTCCTTCAGTCCTATTCTTAGAGGGTGAGGGCCCCCTCCCGCCCCCTGCAACCCAGGGGTCAGGTACCCCAGCTAATTCCCACCTCTGCATACTCTTTCCTAGCACTCAGAACAGTGTTCGGCACCCAGTAAAGGGTTTAACAAATACTGTGACTACCAGGCTATATAACGGACGTAACAGACACATTCCCTGCCCCCCTACTTCCCAAGCGCTTAGTACAGTGCTCTGCACACAGTAAGCGCTCAATAAATACGATTGATGATGAAGAAGCTTACATAGAGGGGGAGACAGGTATGAATAGAAAAAAATAAATGACGGAGAGGGACATAAGTGCTGGGGGGCTGGGAGGGGGCGTGAATTAAGGGAGCAAGACAGGGTGGGGGGGATGCAGGGAAGCTGCGGTCTCCTTCCTGGTGTTTTTGGTAGACTTCCGAGCCCAGGGCTCGGCTACAGGTATTGTGTTCCGAGGCTATATCCGCTTACAGGCCTCTTCCACTATTGGGGTTATTCAGTTATCAGACTCTCCTGTTTATCACGGTATTGGTATCGGCGGAACCAGCATTATTATCATTATTGGCAACAGGGGAGGGAAGAGGGCACAGGCTAATCCGGGGGTGCCCCAGGTTGCCCGACCCCCCAAATCCAGCCCCTGACTCTGGGGTCCTGTTATTCATTCAGTCGTATTTATTGAGCGCTTACTGTGTGCAGAGCACTGTACCAAGCGCTTGGGAAGTCCAAGTTGGCAACATGTAGAGACGGTCCCTACCCAACTGCGGGCTCACAGTCTAGAAGGGGGAGACAGACAACAAAACATATAAACCAAATAAAATAACGTACAGAGACAGTCCCTACCCAACAGCAGGCTCACAGTCTAGAAGGGGGAGACAGACAACAAAACATATAAACCAAATAAAATAACATATAGAGACGGTCCCTACCCAACAGCGGGCTCACAGTCTAGAAGGGGGAGACAGACAACAAAACATATAAACCAAATAAAATAACATATAGAGACAGTCCCTACCCAACAGCGGGCTCACAGTCTAGAAGGGGGGGGACAGACAACAAAACAGAACATATAAACCAAATAAAATAATATATAGAGACAATCCCTACCCCACAGTGGGCTCTGTCTAGAAGGGGGAGACAAACAAAATATTCATTCATTTAATCAATCGTATTTATTGAGCGCTTACTGTGTGCACAGCACTGTACTAAGCACTTGGGAAGTCCAAGTTGGCAACATATAGAGACGGTCCCTGCCCAACAGTGGGCTCACAGTCTAGAAGGGGGAGACAGAGAACAAAACCAAACATATTGTCCCCTTCCTCCTTTCCTCTTCTCCCATTCCCTTCTGTGTCACCCTGACTTGCTCCCTCTATTCCTCACTGCCCCGTCCCAGCCCCACTTCACTGTGTCCCTTCTCTGTCATTTATTTATTTCTGTTAATGTCTGTCTCCTCCTCTAGACTGTCAGCTCAATGCGGGCAGGGAATGTGCCTGTTTCAGACTGTGAGCCCACTGTTGGGTAGGGACTGTCTCTATATGTTGCCAACTTGTACTTCCCAAGCGCTTAGTACAGTGCTTTGCACACAGTAAGTGCTCAATAAATACAATTGATTGTTTATTGTTGCATGGTACTCTCCCAAGCACTTAGTACAGTGCTGTGCACACAGTAAGCGCTCAATAAATACGATTGACTGAATGCCCCCCTGTGTGGTTTAGTGGATAGAGAGCACAGGCTTGGGTGTCAATCAATCAATCAGTAGTATTTATTGAGCGCTTACTGTGTGCAAAGCACTGTACTAAGCGCTTGGGAAGTACAAGTTGGCAACATCTAGAGACGGTCCCTACCCAACAGTGGGCTCGCAGTCTAGAAGGGGGAGACAGAACAAAACATATTAACAAAATAAAATAAACAGGGGCCTGGGTTCTAATCCCAGCTCCACCATGTGTCCGCTGGGTGACCTTGGGCAAGTCACTGCTCTGGGCCTCAGTTCCCTCATCTGTAAAATGGGGGTGAAGGGTGTGAACCCCCAGGTGGGGACAGGGGCTGTGTCCAACCTGATTGACTGGTATGTACCCCAGCAATGAGAACAGCGCTTGGCCCGTAGTAAGCGCTTAACTAGTACCATTATTATTGCTCTCCCCCCATCTTCTGCAGGCGCGAGGCTGCCCACAGCCGTGGACCCCAAAATGGAGTCGTTGACTGAGCTGGAGCCCCCCCTAAGCCAAGAGACGTTTCTGGATCTGTGGCAGATGTGAGTGGGCGTGGGAGGCCGGGGGTGGGGGCTGGACTCCTCTCCTCCCAAGTCCCAGGGTCTCCATCAAGCATCAGAGCACCAGATCCCGAGCCTGCGAGAGCGCAGTCCGATAAAGGCGGTCATCCCTGCCCATGAGACGGTTTCGGTCCCAGGAGTCGTCCCCCCCAGCCCCGCCACCAAGTCGGTCAGTCAGTGGTATTTACTGAGCGCTTCTCCTGTGCAGAGCGCTTGGGAGAGCACGGTACGATAGCATTGGTAGAGGTGACCCCTGCCCGCCAAGGAGCTTTCGGTCCCGTCCCTCCCCCCCAAACCCAACCAAATGAATTGATAAGTGGGGGTGTACTGAGCGCCTACAGTGTGCAGAGCACTGGCCTGAGCGCCTGGGAGAGTGCAGCGCGATCGAATCGGAAGACCCGAGTCTTGCCCACAAGGAGCTGTCAGTGCCACGAGTCCTCCCCCCTCAACCAAGTTAATTAACGACTGGAATTTAATGAGCATTTACCGTGTGCAGAGCACTGGACTGAGCGCTTGGGAGAGCACGGTACGATAGAGTTGGTAGATACGATCCCGGCCCACAAGGAGCTTTTGGTCCCGGGAGTCTTCCCCGCCCTGCCACCAAGTCAGTCAATAAACGGTATGTATTGAGCGCTTACCATGCGCAGAGCACTGGACTGAGCGCTTGGCAGAGCACAGTACTTTAGAGTTGCATGTGCGAGCCCTGTCTGTAAGCAGCTTTCAGTCCTCCCCTTCAACCAAGTTAATTAATGAGTGGGATGTATTGAGCGCTTACCCTGCGCAGAGCACTGGACTGAGCTCTCATGCCCATCCAGTACCCAGCCCTCCACTGGCCCAAGCAGCGTGGCTCGTTGGAAAGAGCCCGGGCTTTGGAGTCAGAGGTCATGGGTTCGAGTTCCGGCTCCGCCACATGTCTGCTGTTTGACCTTGGGCAAGTCACTTCTCTGAGCCTCAGTTCCCTCATCTGTAAAATGGGGATTAAGACTGTGAGTCCCACGTGGGACAACTTGATCACCTTGTATCCCCCCCAGCGCTTAGAACAGTGCTCTGCACATAGTAAGCGCTTAACAAATGCCATTATTATTATTATTTCTGCCACCTCCCCCAATAACGCCCCATACGGACCCTTCCCAAGACCCTAGCGTCAAGTGCTTAGTACATTGGCTGGCACATAGTAAGCGCTTAGCGAATGCCGGATTGGAAAAAAAAAAGGCGTTCTGGGGGTCCGGTTCTCTGCTCCCCGAATCCCGGACGTCTCCGGCTCACGGGGCTGCCGGTGTCTCTGAATCTCATCTCTTTCTCCTTTCCAGACTCACTGGCCAGAACCAGGGGGGTCTGCTGGTGAGCAACGGGGGGGACCGGGGAATCCTTGGTGGGGCGGGACAGGGGAGGGGGAAGGAAGGAGAGCCGGAAACCATCCCCACTCCCCTGCCCCGTCAGGATGTGAGCCTCCTGGAGCTCATCCCTGCGGACGAGGGGGCTGCCCCGGAGGAGCCGGCCTCCGTCCAGCCAGCCCCCATTCCGCCGGACCCCATCCCGCCGGCCACTGCCTCGCCGCCCCCCCGTCCCGCCGGCCCCCACCCCGCCAGCCTCCGTCTCGCCGGCCCCCACCCCGCCGGACCCCATCCCTCCGGCCTCCGCCTCGCCGGGCCCCGCCTCGCCGGCCCCCGCCCTGGCCGCGACGTCCACGGTGCCTTCCATCGAAGACTACCCTGGGGAATATGGCTTCCACCTCGGCTTCCTGCAGTCCGGCACCGCCAAGTCTGTCACCTGCACGGTGAGCAGCCCCGGGGGGACGCCGGGGGTGGGACTTTGGATCTCCTGAGTCCTGACCCTTTCCACTCCCTCTCCCATCTCTCACCTCCCTTCTCTCCTTCTCCAGCCCAGCCCGCGCCCTCCGCTCCTCTGCCGCTAATCTCCTCACCGTTAGGCCTCGTTCTCGCCCATCCCGCCGTCGACCCCCGGCCCACGTCCTCCCCCGGTCCTGGAATGCCCTCCCTCTGCCCATCCGCCAAGCTCGCTCTCTTCCTCCCTTCAAGGCCCTACTGAGAGCTCACCTCCTCCAGGAGGCCTTCCCACACTGAGCCCCTTCCTTCCTCTCCCCCTCGTCCTCCTCTCCATCCCCCCATCTTACCTCCTTCCCTTCCCCACTGCACCTGTATATATGTATATATGTTTGTACATATTTGTTACTCTATTTATTTATTTATTTTACTTGTACATATCTATTCTATTTATTTTATTTTGTTAGTATGTTTGGTTTTGTTCTCTGTCTCCCCCTTTTAGACTGTGAGCCCACTGCTGGGTAGGGACTGTCTCTATATGTTGCCAACTTGGACTTCCCAAGCGCTTAGTACAGTGCTCTGCACACAGTAAGCGCTCAATAAATACGATTGATGATGATGATGATGATGATCTCTCCCCGGTCACGAGAAGCGGCGCGGCCCAGCGGAAAGAGCTCAGGCCCGGGAGTCGGAGGGCCTGGGTTCTCTTCCCGCCTCCGCCACCCATCTGCTGTGTGACCCTGGGCCAGTCGCTTCACTTCTCTGGGCCGTAGTTCCCTCATCTGTTAAAACAGGGATTAAGAGTGGGGACTTCACTTTGGACAAGGGCTGTGTCATTAGTTCATTTGTTCAGTCGTATTTATTTTGCACTCACTGTGTGTGGAACACTGTACTGAGCGCTTGGGAGAGTGCACTGTAACAAGAAACAAACACATTCCCTGCCCCACAATGAGCTCAACCTGATCGGATTGGATCTTCCCCAACGCTTAGTGCAGTGCTTGGCACGTAGAAAAGCAGCGTGGCCTGGTGGATAGAGCCTGGGTCTGGGAATCTGAATAATAATAATGGTATTATTTTTTTGTTAATGATATTTGTTAAGCACTTACTATGTGCCAGGCACTGTTCTAGGCCCTGGGGTGGCCTGGGTTCTAATTCCAGCTCCGTCACTCATCTGCTGTGTGACCCTAGGCGAGTCACCTCACTTCTCTGGGCCGCAGTTCCCTCATCTATAAAACGGGGTTTTGAGACTGTGAGCCCCATGTGGGCCAGAGTGTCCCACCTGAGGATGTTATGTCTGTCCTAGTGCTTAGTACAGTGCCTGGCACATAGCGCTTGACAAATACCTTTAAAAAGCAAAAAAAAATTTTTTAAAGTCTCTTCACTTCTCTGTGCCTCCCTCTGTTGAGTGGGGGTTCATTCCCCAGAGAAATAGCGTGGCTCAGTGGAAAGAGCACGGGTTTTGGAGTCAGAGGTCATGGGTTCAAATCCCGACTCCACCAGTTGTCAGCTGTGTGACTTTGGGCAAGTCACTTAACTTCTCTGTGCCTCAGTTCCCTCATCTGTAAAATGGGGATGAAGACTGTGAGCCCCCCCGTGGGACAACCTGATCACCTTGTAACCTCCCCAGCGCTTAGAACGGTGCTTTGCACAGAGTAAGTGCTTAATAAATGCCATTATTATTATTATTCTCACTCCCTGCGTGGGACCTGATGATCTTGGATCTCCCCCAGCACTTTGTACAGTCCTCGGCACATAGTAAGCACTTAACAAGTAGCATTAACCAAAAAAAATACCATTTTTTAAAAAAGTTTTTTCAGTTCTCTGTTCCTCTGCAAAATCGGGGTTCGTTCCCGCTCATGCATTCAATAGTATTTATTGAGTGCTTACTGTGTGCGGAGCACTGTACTAAGTGCCCTCCTCCTTAGACTATGAGCCCCGTGTGGATCTCCCGCCGGCGCTTAGTACAGTGCTTGGCACGTGTATCTGGAGCTCTACCCTTCACCTGCTGTGTGACCCCCACCAGGGCTCTCAGCCTCTCTGAGCTGCCAAGTGGGGCTCAGGTCGCTCTTAATTGTGGCATTTGTTAAGCTCGTACTATGTGCCAAGCGCTGTTCTAAGCGCTGGGATGGATACAAGCTATAATTCTATTTATCCTAACGGTTTTGACACCTGTCTACATGGTTTGCGTTGTTGTCTGTCTCCCCCTTCTAGACTGTGAGCCCGCGGTTGGGTAGGGACCGTCTCTATATGTTGCCAACTTGGACTTCCCAAGCGCTTAGTACAGTGCTGTGCACACAGTAAGCGCTCAATGAATACGATTGAATGAATTACTCTATTATTATTATTACTCTATATTTGTACATATTTATTTTATTTTGTTAATATGTTTTGTTCTCTGTCTCCCCCTTCTAGACTGTGAGCCCACTGTTGGGTAGGGACTGTCTCTCTCTGTTGCCAACTTGTACTTCCCAAGCGCTTAGTACAGTGCTCTGCACACAGTAAGCGCTCAATAAATACAATTGAATGAATGAATGAATGAATGGATGAATAACAAGTATCCTGCTATCCTGCAGAGACAGGATAGCAAGAGGAGCAGCGTGGCTCAGTGGAAAGAGCACGAGCTTTGGAGTCGGCGGTCATGGGTTCAAATCCCGCTCCGCCACTTGTCAGCTGTGTGACTTTGGCCAAGTCATTTCACTTCTCTAGGCCTCAGTTCCCTCCTCTGTAAAATGGGAGTTAAGACTGTGAGGACCCCCGTGGGACAACCTCATCACCTTGTAACCCCCCCAGTGCTTAGAACAGTGCACATAGTAAGCGCTTAATAAATGCTATCATTATAGAGAAGCGGCGTGGCTCAGTGGAAAGAGCCCGGGCTTTGGAGTCCGAGGTCATGGGTTCGAATGCCGGCTCCGCCACGTGTCTGCTGTGTCACCTCGGGCAAGTCACTTCACTTCTCTGAGCCTCAGTTACCTCATCTGTAAAATGAGGATTAAGACTGTGAGCCCCACGTGGGACAGCTTGATCCCACTGTATCCCCCCGGCGCTTAGAACAGTGCTCTGCACGTAGTAAGCGCTTAACAAATGCTATTATTATTATTATTATTATTAAGTACAGCAGTGGTGGTGATGTTGATGGTCGCCGTCCCGTGCGCCAGCTGTTCACCCCGTGTTCCCGGCTCTGTCTCCCCCCCAGTACTCCCCATTGCTCAACAAGCTGTTCTGCCAGTTGGCCCGGACCTGCCCCGTCCAGCTGTGGGCCGACTCCCCGCCCCCGCCGGGGGCCCAGGTCCGGGCCATGGCCGTCTACAAGAAGACGGACCACCGGGCCGAGGTGGTGAAGAGGTGCCCCCACCACGAGCGCTCGTCCGACGGGGACGGTGAGGGGGTTGCGGGGGGCGGGTGGGAGGGGTGGGCCCCTTGGGTCCCCGGAGGCCCCACCAGACGACCCGGCCGCCCCCGGCAGGAGCGGCACCCCCCCAGCACCTGATCCGCGTGGAGGGGAACCCCCAGGCCAGATACTTGAATGACGAGCGGACCACCCGCCAGAGCGTCGTCGTCCCCTACGAGCCGCCTCAGGTACCTTCCTCTTCAGCGGCGGGGGGCGGGAGGGTTGGGGCGGAGGAGGGAGGACCCCCAAAAGTGAGGCGGGGTTACCCTCTCTGTATCCCCCTCCAGGTGGGCTGTGAGTGCACTACCGTGTTCTACAACTACATGTGTAACAGCTCCTGCATGGGGGGAATGAACCGCCGGCCCATCCTCACCATCGTCACGCTGGAGACCGCCAGGTGGGAGACCCAGGCGTCCCCTTCTGTCTTCCGTCCTCCCAAGTCCCCCACTTTCCGGCAGCCCGCGTGGCCCTTCCTTTCTTTTTCAGCTCGTGGTCCCCTCTCACCCCTGGCTCCTCTTTGTGGGGGCCCTGCCAAGCCTACTTAAACCCTCTAGGGATTCTCCTGCCTGGGAAACGCGCGGCTCCTGTCTCCCTCCCGCGTCCTCACGGTCTCCCTTCTCCACTCCCCCACCCCCTGCCTCAGCGGTCAGCTCCTTGGCCGTCAGAGCTTTGAGGTCCGGGTCTGCGCCTGCCCCGGCCGGGACCGCAAGACCGAAGAGGAGAATCATCAGAAGAAGGGGGAGTCCAGCGGTCCCCAGCCCCCTTCGAAGGAACCCAAAAGGGGTGAGCGCTTCAGAGGGAGCAGGATGGCGGGGAAGACGGGGGAGACCGAGGTGGGGAGGGATGGGGTGGCAGGTAGAAGGGATTGGGAGAGGTGGGAAAACTAATTTATCCTGTATCTCGCCTGCCTCCTTCCCTTCCTCCCCAATCCAGCCTGTCCCTCGCCCCCCAAAAGTCCTCCTGAGACCAAGAAGAGGCTGTTGGATGAAGAGGTGTTCACCCTGAAGGTAACAGCTGGGCCCTCAGGCCCGGGGGCACATTCGTTCGTTCGGTCGGTCGTACTTATGGAGTGATTACTGTGTGCGGAACACTGTACTGAGCACTTGGGAGAAGACAATACAATAATAAGCAGACATATTCCCCGCCCACAGCAAGCTTACGGTCTAGAGACGAGCTTACCCCTCAGCTGCTGTTGCGGACAGGGTCAGGGATGTCCGTGGGTTCCCGTGATCCTCCTGCGGCTCCGGGAGATCTCTGTCCCCCTACCTGATTAAAACGTCCTTCGGTCGATCGATCGGTCGGTGGTGTTTATCGAGCGCTTACCTGTGTGCGGAGCACTGGACTAGATGCTCGAGAAGATACAAAACAGGAGTTGGTAAGACGCCATCCCTGCCCGCAAGTAGTGAGAAGCAGCGGGGCCGAGTGGGAAGAGCTCGGGCCTGGGGAGTCGGAGGACCTGGACCTGCTAGTTGGTGGCCGTGTGGCCCTGGACAAGTCATTTCACTTCTCTGGGTCTCAGTTCCCTCATCTGCAAAAATGGGGATTCATTCCCTATCCTCCCTCCTTCTTAGACTGTCAGCCCCATGTGGGACTCGATGATCTTGGATTTACCGTGGCGCTTAATGCAGTGCTTGGCATATAGCGCTTAGCAAATACCACAATTAAGGAGCTCACAGTCTATTGGGGGAGACAGACGTTAGCGTAGAGATAGGGGAACTAGAAAACCTACTGAACGACTTGTTCGTATGTTTGGTTTTGTTCTCTGTCTCCCCCTTTTAGACTTTGAGCCCACTGTTGGGTAGGGACTGTCTCTATATGTTGCCAATTTGTACTTCCCAAGCGCTTAGTACAGTGCTCTGCACATAGTAAGCGCTCAATAAATACGATTGATGATGATGATGATGATGATAGAGCCCGGGAGTCAGAAGGACCTGGGTTTTAATTCTGGCTCTGCCACCTGTCTGCTGCGTAACCTTGGATGAGTCACTTCACGTCTCTGTGACTCATCATCATCATCAGTCATATTTATTGAGCGCTTACTGTGTGCAGAGCACTGTACTGAGCGCTTGGGAAGTCCAAGTTGGCAACATATAGAGACAGTCCCTACCCAACAGTGGGCTCACAGTCTAAAAGTTCCCTCATCTGTAAAATGGGGGTTAAGACCCTATAAGGGACAAGCAGCGTGGCTCAATGGAAAGAGCCCGGGCTTTGGAATGAGAGGTCATGGGTTCGAATCCCGGCTCCGCCACATGTCTGCTGTGTGACCTTGGGCAAGTCACTTCACTTCTCTGAGCCTCAGTTACCTCATCTGTAAAATGGGGATTAAGACTGTGAACCCCACATGGGACAACCTGATCACTTTGTATCCCCCCAGCGCTTAGAACAGTGCTTTGCACATAGTAAGCGCTTAACAAATGCCAACATTATTATTATTATTATTATTATTATTATTATTACAAGGACCGCATCCAACCCGATTAGCTTGGATCTACCCCAATGCTAGTACAGTGCCCGGCACAAAAAAAGGGCGTTTTTCGTCCTCTCCCCACTCCCTCTGGATCCCTGGGCATCAGCTTCTCCGGTCCTTCGGAGACCCCCAACCACCCTTTCCTTTCCCCTTCTAGATCCGTGGCCGGGAACGCTACGAAATGTTCCGCATAATGAACGAAGCTTTCGAGTTCAAAGATGCCAAAGGCGGCCAGGAGCCCGAGGGGACACGCACATCCCGACAGTGAGTTCCCCTTCCGACCAACTTTCCTGGGGGTCACCCCGGCAATCCCCAGCCTCTCTACGCCCGATGACTCTTTCCCCACCCTGAGCTAAGAGAAGCAGAGAAGCCGCGTGGCTCAGTGGAAAAGAGCCCGGGCTTTGGAGTCAGAGGTCATGGGTTTGAATCCCGGCTCCGCCACATGTCTGCTGTGTGACCTTAGGCAAGTCACTTCACTTCTCTGAGCCTCAGTTACCTCATCTGGAAAATGGGGATAAGACTGTGAGCCCTACGTGGGACGACTTAATCACCTTGTATCCCCCCAGCGCTTAGAACAGTGCTCTGCACATAGTAAGCGCTTAACAAATGCCATTATTATTATAAGGAAGCAGCCCAGCTGAGTGGCTAGAGCCACGGCCTGGTGGGAGTCAGAAGGACTTGGGTTCTAATCCCGGCTCCGCCACTTGTCTGCTGGGTGACCTTGGGCAAGTCACTTCTCTGAGCCTCAGTTCCCTCATCTGGAAAATGGGGGTGAAGACTGTGGGACAACCTGATCACTTTGTATCCCCCCCCCAGCGCTTAGAACAGTGCTTTGCACAGAGTAAGCGCTTAATGGGGGTGAAGACTGTGAGCCCCCCGTGGGACAACCTGATTACCTTGTAACCTCCCCAGCGCTTAGAACAGTGCTTTGCACATAGTAAGCGCTTAATAAATGCCATTATTATTATTAAGAGAAGCAGCGTGGCTCAGTGGGAAAGAGCACGGGCTTTGGAGTCAGAGGTCATGGGTTCAAATCCCGGCTCCGCCACTTGTCAGCTGTGTGACTTTGGGCAAGCCACTTAACTTCTCTGTGCCTCAGTTCCCTCATCTGTAAAATGGGGATGAAGACTGTGAGCCCCACTTGGGACAACCTCATCACCTTGTATCCCCCCCAGCGCTTAGAACAGTGCTTTGCACATAGTAAGCGCTTAATAAATGCCATCATTATTATTATTATTATTATACTCAGAACAGTGCTTGGCACATGGTCCTTAGTTATTATTAGGACCTGCCTTGGTTTCCCGCCTTCCATCAGAAAGCTCTCCCTAGGTGAGGTCTACCCTCACTCACTCCCACTGCAGCCCGGCATCCCTCCCGCTTTATCCAGCCAATCGGGACCTTCTTCCAGCCAATGGACCCTAACCCTGTGCCAGTCGGGCTGGTCGTGCAAATGAACCTTCGGGACATTTAAGAAGCAGCGTGGGCCTACCAGAAAGAGGCCAGGCCTAGGAGTCGGAGGACCCGGGTTCGAATCCCCGCCCTGCCCCTTGTCTGCTGTGTGACCTCGGGCAAGTCACTTCGCTTTTCTGGGCCTCAGTTCCCTCATCTGTAAAATGGGGATTAAGACTGTGAGTCCCTGGTGGGACGGGGACTCTATCCAACCTGCTTATCTTGTATCTACCCCAGTGCTTAATGTAGTACCTGGTGTACATAATAATGATGGCATTTATTAAGCACTTACTATGTGCAAAGCACTGTTCTAAGCACTGGGGAGGTTACAAGGTGATAATAATGAATAATTATTCATTATTCATTCATAATGATAATTAAGCACTTACTATGTGCAAAGCACTGTTCTAAGCACTGGGGAGGTTACAAGGTGATAATAATGAATAATTATTCATTATTCATTCATAATGATAATAATAATTAAGCGCTTACTATGTGCAAAGCACTGTTTTAAGCACTGGGGAGGTTACAAGGTGATAATAATGAATAATTATTCATTATTCATTCATAATGATAATAATAATTAAGCGCTTACTATGTGCAAAGCACTGTTCCAAGCACTGGGGAGGTTAGAAGGTGATCAGGTTGCCCCACAGGGGGCTCACAGTCTTAATCCCCATTTTACAGATGAGGGAACGGAGGCACAGAGAAGTTACTTCATTTCTCTGTGCCTCAGTTCCCAGGTTGTCCCACGGGGGGCTCACGGTCTTCATCCCCATTTTACAGATGAGGGAACTGAGGCCCAGAGAAGTTAAGTGACTTGCCCAAAGTCACACAGCCGACAATTGGCGGAGCCGGGATTTGAACCCATGACCTCTGACTCCAAAGCCCGTGCTCTTTCCATTGAGCCACGCTGCTTCTCTAGTAACATAGTAAGCGCTTAGTACAGTGCCTGGCACGCATAGTAAGTACTTAACAAGCGCCATTAAGAAAAAAAAAGTTGGATCCTTAGTGCTTTGGCCTATTGCTCAACTGGCCCTTGCAGGCAGATTTGCATGAACCACCTGATTGGTGGGTAGAATGCATAATTTGCATAATTTCATTGATACAGAGTTGGTCAATCCCTGCTCATTTGCATAGGCCTTCTTTGAGCCAATGGGGGCGGAGGAGACAACTAGTAGTGGAGTCTTGAGAGTGGGGAGTGATGGTTGGCCCGGAGAAATTCAGAGCTTAATAATAATAATAATAATAATAATGGTATTTATTAAGCACTTACTATGTGCAAAGCACTGTTCTAAGCGCTGGGGAGGTTACAAGGTGATCAGGTTGTCCCACGGGGGCTCACAGTCTTCATCCCCATTTTACAGATGAGGGAACTGAGGCCCAGAGAAGTGAAGCGGCTTGCCTAAAGTCACACAGCTGACAAGTGGTGGAGCCGGGATTTGAACCCATGACCTCTGACTCCAAAGCCCATGCTCTTTAACACTGAGCCACGCTGCTTCTCTAAGTGAAAATTCGAGTCCATTAAGCCAAGATTCCCGGGAAGGGGAGGGCCAGGCCCGTGGCATCCTGAGGGGCAGGGAGAGCTCCTAGCATGGGAAGGGAGATTCTTCGATGGTGGTTGGGGGTGGGGGGTGGTGCTGACTGGAACTACAGCCGGAGGGAGTGAGGGCAGACCTCAGGGAGGACTCCCCCTCCTCCTTTTTGTTGTCTGTCTCCCCCTTCTAGACTGTGACCCCGCTGTTGGGTAGGGACTGTCTCTATATGTTGCCAACTTGTCCTTCCCAAGCGCTTAGTACAGTGCTCTGCACACAGTAAGCGCTCAATAAATACGAATGAATGAATGAATTCTTTAGTAACGACATACCGTTTTCCCTCCTGTCTCTCCTACAGGTCCCTGAAGTCGAAGAGGGAGGCTCCAGGCCCCAAGAAGGGCAAACGGCTGCTCGTCAAAGAAGAGACTCCCGAGTCCAACTGACATTTCCCCCTGACTGCCGTCCTCCCCCCCCCCCGCCCGCCGTCCCTACTCCCCCTCCCTCACCTTGCACACCCTGAGCCCTCTTCTGAAGCTTCTTTTATATTTCCCTCAGCCCCCCACTCCCCTCCCTGCTTCCTTTTTTATATGAACTTCCACTTTTTAAATAAAAATAGAATCCTTCGCTGGTAGTGGCTCCAGGCAGGGCTGGGGGAGGGAGGGAAGACCGGGGTGATTCGTTTATTCATTCAATCGCATTTATTGAGTGCTTACTGTGTGCAGAGCACTGGACTAAGCGCTTGGGAAGGACAAGTGGCAGAGGGGTTGAGGGGGAGGGGGGGCTTGGGCGTGAATGAGGAGAAGTGCCCGGATGTTCCACAAGGGGGCGGCTGTGACTACGTGGGGGGGGGGGGGGAGGATGGATGGACCACGTGTGAAGGAGATGGATGGATGGATGGACCACGTGTGAGGGAGGAGGATGGATGGAGAGGAGGGGAGGATGGAGGAGAAGAATTGGATAGGGATCCTGGGCCTTCAGAGGGGAGCAGGTGCTGAGGGGACTGCAAACGGGGTCAGCCGGGAGGGAGCGAGGCCCAAAGTGGGCCTGTGAGAGGAGAGCGGCCCGGGCCCGGACCCCCAGGTTCCGGGCTTGGAACAAAGGCCGGGGACTGGGTCAGTCGGTGCCCTGCATGACAATGAGGCCGGCCACCCCGGCTCCATTCACGGGACTCCCAGGGCTCCCCGCCGGCGGCCAGCCCCGGGCCTCGGGCCAAAGGGGAGACCCTGGCATCCCGGCCTCCAGGGCCGGGCCAGCCGCAGAAGGCGTCGTGTGGCCGCCCCTCATCTCTCCCTCTCTCGCAGAGGATTATGAGATTTGAAAGTCCGATTTAGCAAAGCCGAGCGGCCGCGCGGGCTCCCATCTGCCGCGGCCCGGGGACCTCCCGGCTGAGGGGGATGGGGCCATGAGGCCCAAGTGGGCGGCCAACGAGCCCAATCCTGGGGGTGGGAGAGGGGAGCGAGCTCCTAAAGGGAGGCGGATAATAATCATGGCTTTAGTTAAGCGCTTACCCTGTGCCAAGCGCTGTTCTGAGCGCTGGGGGAGTACGAGGTGATCAGGTTGTCCCACGTGGGGCTCACAGGCTTCATCCTCATTTGACAGATGAGGGAACTGAGGCACGGAGAAGGGAAGTGAAGTGTTCAAGGTCACCCAGCTCCCAAGTGGCAGAGCCGGGATTAGAACCCACGGCCTCTGACTCCCAAACCCTGCCTCTTGTCAGTAAGCATTGTGGCTCAGTGGAAAGAGCGCAGGCTTTGGAGTCAGTTCATGGGTTCGAATCCCGGTTCCGCCAACTGTCAGCTGTGTGACTTTGGGCAAGTCACTTAACTTCTCTGTGCCTCAGTTACCTCATCTGTAAAATGGGGATTAAGATGGTGAGCTCCCTCTGGGACAACCTGATCACCCTGTAACCTCCTCAGCGCTTAGAACCGTGCTTTGCACATAGTAAGCGCTTAATAAATGCCATTATTATTATTAAGCCATGCTGCTTCTCCGGGATGGGATGAGGGGGCGGGTAGGATCCGGGGGAGAAGTTGGGGGTTGGGGCGAACCCCCAAAGGGAGGCAGGTGAGATGGGGGGCCGAAGTCTGGGGGAAACTGAGCCCTGGGGAGGCAGGTGGGGAGAGGGGCGAAGTCTGAGGGAGGCCCGAGCCCCTCCCCGCCTCTAGACTGTGAATTCCTTGTGGGCAGGGACTGTCTCTGTTGCTGTAGTGTACTTTCCCAAGCGCTTAGTACAATGCACTGCACACAGTAAGCACTCACTAAATACGACTGAATAAATGAATGCGGTTGGCGGAGGGGCAAAGTCGGGGTGGGAGGCAAGCCCTGAGGGAAAGAGGGTGGGATAATAATAATGATGGCATTTATTAAGTGCTTACTATGTGCAAAACACTGTTCTAAGCGTGGGACGAGGGGGGCAAAGTCTAGGGGAGGGCCGAGGTCCCTGATGGGGGGCGGTTGAGGTGAAAGCGTAGAGCTGGTGGGGGGGCGGGCATTGGCAGCAACGGGCCTCGGGGCTCCGTGCCAGGCGATTGAATGAATCGAGGCTTTAAACTCTGCCAGGAAAAACCTTTCAAGGGACTGTGGGCCGAGGGAGGGGCTCCAGGGTCTGGCCCCCCACCCACTTATGGACTATAAGCCAGGCCGGCCTGTTCCCCGGTCCGTGCCAGGGCTGGCTGGGGGGATGGGGAGAGAGGGGGCCCGGTCCTGCCCACCCCCGGTTTGGCCCTAAGGCCTCACACGGGGAAGAGCAGATGGCACAGAGGTCCGTGAGCCCACTGTCGGGTAGGGACTGTCTCTATATGTTGCCAACTTGTAATCCCAAGCGCTTAGTCCAGTGCTCTGCACCCAGTAAATACGACTGAATGGATGAATGAACAACGAGGGGCTCGGGCCTCATATGGGAAGATCGAGGTGGTGTTGGTGGGGAGCTTGTTGGCCCTCACCTAGCTAAGCAACAGCAAGAAGGCAGTAGCGTGTGTGTAATATATATATTTATATATATATCTCTCGTCTTATCGTACTTTTGTCTTTTACAGTAGATCGGACACAGGCATTAAATAACTCTGCAGAGAGAACCCTGGGGAGGTCGGGAGGCGGGAAAGGAAGAGGGGCAGAGAGGCAAAGGAAGCCAAGGGGAGAAAAGTATATGCAGGGGGGGACAGAAGAAGAATAGGGGAGGGGAGCGGGTTTGTCTGCCGATGGGGAGGGAGTGGGAAGGGGGACGGAGGAATGAGGAGATAAAACCAGGGACGAAAACGGGGGTGGGGAAGAGTTAAAAACAATTCTGCGATTAAAAAATATCCAAACAGGGGCCCAAAGCCCCCTCTGTACCACACTAGGGGGTGGTTAAAGGGTTAAAAAAAGATTTGGGGGGGAGGCGTGGGGGAGGGTGTGGTGGGAGCGGGCTGGACCTGGACAAAACTCCTCACCTCCCAGCTCATCATCATCAAAGGTACTTCTTGAGTGCTTACCGTCCACCAGTGCTTACTGTCCACCAGTGTTGGTGGACACGTTCCTTGCCCACGACGAGCACGGTCTAGAGGATGTTGGATGGGGGAAGAATTCAAAGTATTAAATTGAGCTGGGGAGCTGGGGAACTGGGGAGGAAGAATTGGAGGGAGAATTGGTGAATTTTGCTAATGAAAAGCCGGAAAGGTCCCTTTTGAGAAAGACCTTAGAGCATCCAAAAAGGCCGCCTAAAAAAAAATGGGGGCCACCAAGGGGACCCACAATGGGCACCGAGCAGGGTGGTGGCAACCAGGAGTAGGGGCCGAAGGGAGGGTTCCTTCTGGAAGCCAGGAGAAAGACACGAGGGGGAAGACTCAAAAGGGACTCCCAACGTGGCCGTTTGGAAAAGGCCATTTTTCCAGCCCCTAGATGGCCCCTAGCCAGACATGGAGGACCTGGACCAGAGGGTGGCCTTGGGCTTCTAATCAATCAATCAATTGTATTTATTGAGCGCTTACTGTGTGCAGAGCACTGTACTAAGCGCTTGGGAAGTACAAGTTGGCAACATATAGAGACAGTCCCTACCCAACAGTCTAAAAGATGGCCACCCACTCCAGATCCACCAGGGCAAGAGGGGAGCTGGCAGTGGTGGACGGGTGGGAAGCCGTTGCCCGATTTGGGGTGGAAGAGGAGGATTCCGGGACGGGCAGGAGGCCACCACCCCTGGAAAATCAGGGAAAGAGGGAAGAGGAGATTGAGTCCTTGAGGAATGGCGGAGGGGGTGGGGGGGACCCCCGAGGAGTCCCCACAGACAGAAGCCAAGAACCAAGGTGGCAACAGGAGACACAAAGAGCAGCCACACACTACAAAGTCTCGCAGGGACAGAGGGAACAGAAAGGAGAAAAGAGGGTTGGGAAAGCGGGGGGCGAACACGCGCAAAAACAGGAAGCCCAGGTGACCCTCCCCGGCCAGCCAAGATGGCCACCCAAAAACAAAATGGCCACCGCCCACCCAGCTCAAGGGAGGGGACGGAGTGAGTTGGATCGGTTATAAAAAATACCTTTGTCGGGAAGAGGACAGGGAAAGGCATTCCAGGAAGGCAGGCAGGTTTGGGAGGGGTTGAGGGGGAGGGAGACGGAGGGGACAGAGATGGCGGGGTTGCCCCAGGGAGGGCCGGGGCGGGGGAAGGGGGGAAGGAAGGGTAGGGATGGGGAGGACTCAGGTCTTATTGATCTGGAGCTTGAAGGCGACGCGGCCGGCGAACTTGTCCCTCTCGTCGTCGGTGGCGATGTTGGCAGCGTTGACGCGACACTCCACGTTCACCTCCACGTTGGGCGTCACGTTGAGAAACTTGACGGCCACCAGGGGCTGGGTGTAGTTCACCTGAGGCGGGGGACGGAGGTGATGGGGCCGGCCTCCCACGACCACCCCTCCCACCCCCACCCCCGGCCAGCCTGCCCACCCCCCCACCTTGCCCGCGACACTCACGTGGAAACGCTTGCCGTAGTAGGGGAAGTACATGAGATCGATGTGGCCGTTGGCTGGGAACATGACAAATTTTCCCAGATTGTCTTCGTCCTCATCCCGCTGTAGGGGAAGATGGGGGTGGCCGGGGAGAAGGGGGTTAGAGAGATGGGGAGGCCCAAGGGTCCGGCTACCTAAAACACGTCCAAGACTGAACTCCTCGTCTTCCCTCCCAAACCCTGCCCTCTCCCCGACTTTCCCATCACCGTTGACGGCACTACTATCCTTCCCGTCTCACAAGCCCGCAACCTTGGTGTCATCTTCTACTCCGCTCTCTCGTTCACCCCTCACATCCAAGCCGTCACCAAAACCTGCCGGTCTCAACTCCACAACATTGTCAAGATCCGCCCTTTCCTCTCCATCCAAACCGCTACCCTGCTCGTTCAAGCTCTCATCCTATCCCGTCTGGACTACCGTATCAGCCTCCTCTCCGATCTCCCATCCTCCTGTCTCTCCCCCCTTCAATCCATACTTCGCGCCGCTGCCCGGACTGTCTTTGTCCAGAAACGCTCTGGGCATGTTACTCCCCTCCTCAAAAATCTCCAGTGGCTACCAATCGACCTACACATCAGGCAGAAACTCCTCACCCTGGGCTTCAAGGCTGTCCGTCACCTCGCCCCCTCCTACCTCACCTCCCTTCTCTCCTTCTCCAGCCCAGCCCGCACCCTCTGCTCCTCCGCCGCTAATCTCCTCACCGTTAGGCCTCGTTCTCGCCTGTCCTGCCGTCGACCCCCAGCCCACGTCATCCCCCTGGCCTGGAATGCCCTCCCTCCACACATCCACCAAGCTAGCTCTCTTCCTTCAAGGCCCTACTGAGAGCTCACCTCCTCCATGAGGCCTTCCCAGACAGAGCCCCCTCTTTCCTCTCCCCCTCCTTCCCCTCTCCATCCCCCCCACCTTGCCTCCTTCCCTTCCCCACAGCACCTGTATATATGTATATATGTTTGTACATATTTATTACTCTATTTTACTTGTACATATCTTTTCTATTTATTTTATTTTGTTAATATGTTTGGTTTTGTTCTCTGTCTCCCCCTTCTAGACTGTGAGCCCACTGTTGGGTAAAGACTGTCTCTATATGTTGCCAAATTGTACTTCCCAAGAGCTTAGTACAGTGCTCTGCACACAGTAAGCGCTCAATAAATACGATTGATTGATTGAAGGGCGGTCCAGAGCACTCGCTGGACTTCCTGATTCTGTCCCTCTTCCTGCTAGTGGGGGGCTCTTACCCCTTCCTCTTGGACCGGTGTCTGCCGTGCGCAAAGCCGAAAAGAGAACGGAGAGATGAGGAGTGGGTGGATGGATGGGGATAATAATCAGAATCGGAACATTTGTTTAGCGCTTACTATGTGCCAAGCACTGGGCTAAGGACAAGATGGGCACAGATCGTAAGCCCCTTGTGGGACAGGAACTAAGAGGGAGAGAGAACGGGTCCTGACTCTCCATTTTACAGATGAGGGAACAGAGACCCAGAAGTGAAATGACTTGCCCAAGGTCTCACAGCAGATGGGTTTTTTAATGGTAATTTGTTAAGTGCTTCATGCCCAGCACTGTACTAAGCGCTGGGAGAGATACAAGGTAATCAGGCGGGACCCAGTCCCTGTCCCACATTGGGCTCGTAGTAGGAGGGAGGAGGACTAAATCCCCATTTTATAGAGGAAGAAACTGAGGCACAGAGCAGCGACTTGCCCAAGCCCACACAGCAGACAAGTGGTGGAAGCGGAACTAGAACTCAGGTCCTCTGACTTTCCAGCCTGTGGAAATTATTTAAATTAACATCTGTCTCCTCTAGACTGGAAGCTTGTCGTGGGCAGGGAACGTATATCTTCCAACTCCGGAGTTTTGTCCTTTCCCACCGCCTAGTCCAGTGCTCCGCACACAGGAAGTGCTCAGTAAACAGCAATCAATCAATCGGATTTATTGAGCGCTTCCTGTGTGCAGAGCACTGTACTAAGCGCTTGGGAAGTACAAGTTGACAGCACTGATTGATTGATTCTACTAGGACACAGTGCTTCCCAGGAGGTAGAAAGGAAACGGGATTCTGGAGTAAAATGGGGTGCAGGGCTGAGGGGGTTTTTTTATGGTATTCGGTAAGCACTTATTGTGCGCCAGGTGCTGTACTAAGCACTGGGGTAGATACAAGCTAATCAGGTTAGATAAAGCCCTTGTCCCACCTGGGGCTCATAGTGTTCATCCCCATTTTACACAGGAGGGAACCGAGGACCAGAGAAGTGAAGCGACTCGCCCAAGGTCACACAGCAGACAAGTGGCAAAGGCAGGATTAGAACCCAGGTCCTTCAGACTCCCGGGCCTGGACTCTACCCACTAGGCCGCACTGCTTCTAAGTGCGGAAGGAATTTGGGATGGATGCTTCAAAAACTCGGCTGGCCTAGTGGAGGAACAAGGTTGGGGGAAAAGAGAGGGGTGAGGCTAGCGGGGAGGGTTTGGGGGTGTCTAGAGAAAAGTGGGGCGTCTGTATCGATCCGAACCGTGGGAATCCTCTTACCCCCTTGTCCCGGCTGTTCCGGGGTCTCTGGACCCAGTGGGAGGGAAGGAAAGAGTGTGAGTGACCAGAAGACGTGGAGGGGAGGGATTGCAGACCGTCCGCTCGGAACACATCTACCGATTCCGTCGTATTGCGCTCTCCCAAGTGCTTAGTCTGGTGCTCAGCACACAGGAAGCGCTCAATAAATCCCACCGACTGAGAGAGCTTGGGAGCAGGCAGGGGTGGATGGAATCTCACCTTCCCAGCACACGTGACGTTCATGCTCTGATTGGCGCCGGCGTAGAAGTTGATGACCTAATAAGAATAAATTGCAATATTAGGCGCTCACAGCGTGCCTAGCATTGTACTAAACGCTGGGGGAAGACAAGGTAATCAGGTCGGACCCAGTCCCCATCCCACAGGGGGCTTCCAGTCTAAGAGGGAACAGGTATTTCATCCCCATTGGACAGAGGAGGGAACTAAGGCAGAAAGAAGTGAAGCGACTTGCCCAAGGTCACCCAGCGGGCAAGGGGTGAAACCAGGATAAAAATAATAATAATAAAGTGGTATTTGTTAAGCGCTTACTATGTGCTAAGCAGTATTCTCAGCACAGGGGTAGATACAAGATCGTCAGGCTAGCAGTCTTAGTAGGAAGGAGAACAGGTATTGCACGTGAGCATTGGTGGTTCAGTGGTAGAATTCTTGCCTGCCACGCAGGAGGCCCGGGTTCGATTCCCGACCAATGCAACAGATGTTTCTTTTAAACTGTGAGCCCACTGTTGGGTAGGGACTGTCTTTCTATGTTGCCAACTTGTACTTCCCAAGCTCTTAGTCCAGTGCTCTGCACACAGTAAGCGCTCAATAAATACGACTGATTGATTGATTGACTGAATCCCCATTTTGCCGATGAGGCCCAGAGAAGTGAAGTGACTTGCCCAAGGTCACGCAATAGGAAAGGGATGGATCCAGGATAATAATAATAATAAATAATAATTGGCATTTAAGTGTTTTAATTATTTTATTTTATTTTATTTTGTTAGTATGTTTGGTTTTGTTCTCTGTCTCCCCCTTTTAGACTGTGAGCCCACTGTTGGGTAGGGACTGTCTCTATATGTTGCCAACTTGGACTTCCCAAGTGCTTAGTCTAGTGCTCTGCACACAGTAAGCGCTCAATAAATACGATTGATGATGCCAAGCGCTGTTCTAAGAGCTAGGGAAGATACGAGCTCATCAGGTCCCGCATGGGGCTCCCAATCTAAATCAGAGGGAGAGCAGGGATTGGACTCCCCACTCTCCAGATGGCAGAACTGAGGCCCAGAGAAGACTGAGCCCCTTCCTTCCTCTCCCCCTCGCCCCCCTCTCCATCCCCCCATCTTACCTCCTTCCCTTCCCCACACCACCTGTATTTATGTATATATGTTTGTACATATTTATTACTCTATTTATTTTACTTGTACATATCTATTCTATTTATTTTATTTTGCTAGTACGTTTGGTTTTGTTCTCTGTCTCCCCCTTTTAGACTGTGAGCCCACTGTTGGGCAAGGACTGTCTCTGTGTGTTGCCAATTTGTACTTCCCAAGCGTTAGTACAGTGCTCTGCACATAGTAAGCGCTCAATAAATACAATTGATGATGATGATGATGATGTGTTGCCAACTTGTATTTCCCAAGCGCTTAGTCCAGTGCTCTGCACATAGTAAGCGCTCAATAAATACGATTGATGATGATGATGATGATGATGAAGCGACTCGCCCAAGGTCACCCGGCGGGCAAGGGTCCCCTCTCCGGCCCCTCCACCCCCGCCGCCCCCGGCCCCTCGCCCCGGCCGTACTCGGTTCATCTTGATGAAGACGCAGGGCTGTCCGGTGTTGTAGCCGTAGTGCGTGGAGTCCCCGAGGCCGGAGCAGTCCCCCAGCTGGGTCCGGTTGAACCGGCAGGCCCGTTTCGGGTAGTTGAGGACCCCGTGGTCCGGCTGCTCGTGGTATCGGCCCGGCTGGCATAAGGCGTTCTTTTGAGCCTGCAGGGAATCGTTGTAGGCTGCGGGGGCGGAGGGGGAGGAAGCTGTGGGGACCCAGGCGTCCTGCCTCCCGGGCCCCCTCTCCCTGAAGATCCAGGCCCCAACTCCTGCATCGATGATTACTCACTACATCCCAATCTCATCTACCTCGCCCTCCTCCTCTGGCCTGAAACCCCCTCTCCCTCCAGACGCCCACTCTCCACACCTTCAAAGCCTTATTAAGGGCACATCTCCTCCAAGAAGCCTTCCCCGATTAAGCCCTCTTTTCCCCTGCTCTCTCTCCCTTCTGCGTCGTCCATGCACTTGGATCTGTGACTTCTGGGTATTCGATATCTGCCCCACCTTCAACCCCACAGCCCTTACGTCCAGATCTTAAAAAATAAACGCTCTATTTCTATTCACGACTGCCTCCCCCTTTAGAAGGTAAGCTCGTCGTGGACAGGGGACGTATCTGCCAACTCTGTTGCCCTCTCCCAAGCGCTCAGTCCAGCGGTCTGCACACAGTAAGCGCTCACTGAACACCATTGATTGGTTGACTGATGGAAGGCTGTAAGCTCGCCGTGGGCAGGTAGTGAGTCTACCCACTCTGTCGTCCTCTCCCAAGCACTTAGTCCATTGCTCTTCACACAGTGTGCGCTCAATGAATACCGTTGACGATGACAGTGGCCGTGTCCCTCCCTGCCCCCCATCCCCAGGCCTACTCATCATCATCAATCATATTTATTGAGCGCTTACTGTGTGCAGAGCACTGTACCAAGCACTTGGGAAGTACAAGTTGGCAACATATAGAGACAGTCCCTACCCAACAGTGGGCTCACAGTCTAAAAGGGGGAGACAAAACCAAACATACTAACAAAATAAAATAAATAGAATAGATATGTACAAGTAAAATAAATAGAGTAATAAATATGTACAAACATATATACATATATACAGGTGCTGTGGGGAAGGGAAGGAGGTAAGGCGGGGGGATGGAGAGGGGGACGAGGGGGAGAGGAAGGAAGGGGCTCAGTCTGGGAAGGCCTCCTGGAGGAGGTGAGCTCTCAGCAGGCCTACTCACGCTCCAGGAACTTGTGGAGCGTCTGCACATAGCGATCCCAGCTCTCCGTGTCACTGACGTTCACCACCACGTCCAGGTTGTCCGTCTTGGGCCGGATCATGAGTCCTGCGGGGAGGCCAGGGGGGGTCCATCAGGTAGCGGGGTCTCGACGTCTCCCTCCCGGGGTCCCCCCGTGTTCCCCTCGGGGGCTCAGCCGGAGGGATATTTGGTCCCCGGGCTCTCCAGAGGGGAGCGACTGCCACCACTGTGTCTGTCTCCTCTAAAATGGAAGCTCGTCGAGGGCAGGGAACGTGTCCCACCGACTCCGTTCTGTTGGACTCTCCCGAGCACTCAGTACAGTGCGCTGCACATGGGAAGCGCTCAAAAAGTACCACTGACTGAAGGCAGGGAACAGGTCTCCCTACTCCCTTATATTGGACTCTCCCAAGCACTTTGTCTAGTCCTCTGCACATTGGAGGCGTTCAATAAATAGCACTGACTGTGGACAGGGAACAGGTCTCCCAACTCCATTGTACTGGACTCTTTCAAGCGCTTAATCTTGATGAGAAGCAGCGTGGCTCAGTGGAAAAAGCACGGACTTTGGAGTCACAGGTCATGGGTTCAAATCCCCGCTCCGCCAATTGTCAGCTGTGGGACTTTGGGCAAGTCACTTAACTTCTCTGGGCCTCAGTTACCTCATCTGTAAAATGGGGACTAAGACTGTGAGTCCCCGTGGGACAGCCTGATCACGTTGTAACCTCCCCAGCGCTTAGAACAGTGCTTTGCACATAGTAAGCGCTTAATAAATGCCATCATTATTATTATTAATCTAGTGCTCTGCACAGGGGAGGCGCTGTATAAATAATAATGACAATAACGATGTTGGTATTTGTTAAGTGCTTACTGGGAGTCAAGCACTGAGGTAGATACAAGCTGATAATAATAATAATGATGGCATTTGTTAAGCACTTACTACATGCAAAGCAGTGTTCTAAGTGCTGGGGGGGGGATACAAGGTGATCAGGATGTCCCACGTGGGGCTCACGGTTTTAATCCCCATTTTACAGATGAGGTAACTGAGGCCCAGAGAAGGTGAGTGACTTGCCCAAAGTCACCCAGCTGACAAGTGGCGGAGCCGTGATTAGAACCCATGACCTCTGGCTCCAAGGCTCGTGCTCTTTCCACTGAGCCACGCTGCTTCTGTCCCCGTCCCAAGGTGGAGGGGATCATTGTCTTAATGTCCATTTTACAGATGAGGGAATTGAGGCCCAGAGAAGTGAAGGGACTTGCCCAAGATCACACGGCAGACAAGTGGCGGAGCCGGGATTAGAACCCATGACCTCTGGCTCCAAGGCTCGTGCTCTTTCCACTGAGCCACGCTGCTTCTGTCCCCGTCCCAAGGTGGAGGGGATCATTGTCTTAAAGTCCATTTTACAAATGAGGGAATTGAGGCCCGGAGAAGTGAAGGGACTTGCCCAAGGTCACACAGCAGACAAGTGGCGGAGCCAGGATTAGAACCCAGGTCCTGATTCCAAGGCCCGGGCTCTATCCATTAGTACATTAGGGAAGCAGCGTGGCCCAGTGGAAAGATCACGGGCTCTGGAGCCAGAGGTCATGGGTTCAAATCCCGCCTCCGCCACTTGTCAGCTGTGTGACTTTGGGCAAGTCACTTCACTTCTCTGGGCCTCAGTTCCCTCATCTGGAAAATGGGGATGAAGACTGTGAGCCCCACGTGGGACAACCTGATCACCTTGTCAACTTCCCAGCGCTTAGAACAGTGCTTTGCATATAGTAAGCGCTTAATAAATGCCGTCATTATTATTACACGCTGCTTCTCAATCAATCAAATACCATTGATTGACTGATCGAGAGGATCAACAGGAAGCCGGACTTGCCCTGGGGATCTTTTGGAAGAGAGGCACTCCATCAATTTATCGATGGATCAAGGAGCGACGCGGACCAGTGGAATATTTCCAGGCCTGCGAGTCAGAGGATTTGAATTCTCATCCTACCTCCTCCACTGGTTTGCTGTGGGACCTTGGGCAAATCATTTCACTGCTCTGGGTCTCGGTTACCTGATCTGTAAAATGGGGATGAAGACCGTGAGCCCCGTGTGGGACTTGGACTGTCTAACCTGAGGCGCTTGGATCTACCCCAGCGCTTAGTAAGTGCCTAAGCGCTTAACAAACACCACTGAAAAAAAAAAACCCTGTGAGCCTGTTTCACTAGTGACAGGGAATGTGTCTTATTCCCACAATCAATCAATCAATCGTATTTATTGAGTGCTTACTGTGTTCAGAGCACTGTACTAAGCGCTTGGGAAGTACAAGTTGGCAAAATCTACAGACAGTCCCTACCCAACAGTGGGCTCACAGTCTCAAAGGGGGAGACGGAGAACAAAACCAAACATACCCAACTGTGTATTCTTCCCCAATGCTTAATAAATACTATTACTACTTGATAAATACCATTAGTTAATAATAATAATAATAGTGATGGCATTTGTTAAGCGCTTACTATGTGCAAAGCGCTGTTCTAAGCGCTGGGGAGGATACAAGGTGATCGGGTTGTCCCACTTGGGGCTCACAGTCCTAATCCCCATTTTACAGATGAGGTAACTGAGGCCCAGAGAAGTGAAGTGACTTGCCCAAAGTCACACAGCTGACAACTGGCGGAGCCGGGATTTGAATCCACGACCTCTGACTCCCAAGCCCGGGCTCTTTCCATTGAGCCACGCTGCTTCTCTAATGCTAATTAGACATTAATCTTAATGTCTTTGTGCCTTTGTTTCCTCCTTTGTACAATGGGGGATTCAACACCTGTTCCCCCTCTTTTTTGGACTGTGAGTCCCATGTAGGGCAGGATGATCTTGTAACCACCTGAGCGCTTAGTACAGTGCTGGGCTTAGCGTAAGCACTTAAACGTGATTAATATTAATTGAGAACTTACTCTTATGCTAAGTGCTCTATTACTACTACTATAACCACTAATAACCATGTAATAATAATAATAATAATGATAATGGCATTTGTTAAGCACTTACTATGTGCCTAGCACTGTTCTAAGCCCTGGGGAGGATACAAGGTGATCAGATTGTCCCCCGTGGGGCTCACGGTCTTCATCCCCATTTTACAGAGGAGGTAACCGAGGCCCAGAGAAGTCAAGTGACTTGCCCAAAGTCACACAGCTGACAATTGGCAGAGGCGGAATTTGAACCCATGACCTCTGACTCCCAAGCCCGGGCTCTTTCCATTGAGCATTGAGGTTTTGTTCTCTGTCTCCCCCTTCTAGACCGTGAGCCCACTGTTGGGTAGGGACTGTCTCTATATGTTGCCAACTTGGACTTCCCAAGCGCTTAGTACAGTGCTCTGCACACAGTAAGTGCTCAATAAATACGATTGATTGATTGAT
Organism: Tachyglossus aculeatus; assembly: GCF_015852505.1. Lineage (NCBI taxonomy): Eukaryota > Metazoa > Chordata > Mammalia > Monotremata > Tachyglossidae > Tachyglossus > Tachyglossus aculeatus. The sequence continues at coordinate 3,250,173 of NC_052096.1, read as the reverse complement.
TGAGCCATGCTATGTATTTGTTAAGCACTTACTCTGTGCAGAGCACTCTACAACTGATGACTGTGAGCCCGTTGTTGGGTAGGGACCGTCTCTATATGTTGCCAACTCGTACTTCCCAAGCGCTTAGTACAGCGCTCTGCACACAGTAAGCGACCAATAAATACGATTGGATGAATGAATGAAGACAAGAATTGTGGTTTTTGTGAAGTGTTTTCTCTGGGCAGGGAAATAATACTACTAATATTACTAATACTACTAGTACTAATACTACTAATATTACTACTACTACTACTACTCACAATTGGATATGTCTTAGATGCTTAACTCTGGGCAGAGCGTTGTACTAATCACAAGAATAACTGGATCTTTGCTAAGCCTTTACTCTGTGGGGAGCACTCTACAACTATTAATAACGATATTTATGGTATTTATTAATCACTTAATATGTGTCAAGCACTGTTCTACTACTAATGATGGGAATTGCGGTATGAGTTATAAGCGCTTAGTTCAGTGCTATGCACGGAGTGCTACTAATGATAAGAGTTGTGGTTTTTGTTGCATGCTTATTCTGCAGAGTACGCATTACTACTACATAGAACAAAAATCATATTTCTTAATGATAACAATAATAATAATTATGGTCTTTGTTAAGTGCTTACTATGTGCCAAGCACTGTTCTAAGCGCCGGAGCACTGTTCTAAGCGCTGGGGGGGATGCAATCAAATCGGATTGGACACAAATTCCTGTCCCACAGAGGGCTCACCGTCTCAAGCCCCATTTTCCAGATGGGGTAAATGAGGCACAGAGAAGTGAAGCGACTCACCCAAGGTCACACAGCGGATAAGAAGATAAGTGCCGGAGCTGGGATTCGAACCCTTGACCTTCTGACTCCCAGGGCTGTGGTCTATCCACTACACCCTGCTGCTTCTCCAAAAATAAGAAGAACTGGATATTTGTAAAGCCCTTACTCTGTGAGGAGCACTCTACTCCTACACACAATGATAATTCTGGTATTTATTAAGCACTTAATATGTGTCAAGCACTGTTCTACTACTTAGTTATTAATATTTTAATTCTATAATTATTTTAATTCTATAATTGTAATCTTAACACTTTAATTCTTGATATTTAGAATTGTGGTATTAGTTATAAGCGCTTACTCTGTGCAGAGCACTGACTACTAATGGTAAGAATTGTGCTCTTTTTTAAATGCTTACTCTGCAGCGCTCTAAGGACTGTTGAGTGCTTGCTCTGTGGAGGACTCTGATTAAAAATGAGAATAACTGGCTATTTGTTAAGCGCTTACTCTAGGCAGAGCACTGAACTACTACTACTAATGATAGTAATAATAATAATAATAATAATGGCATTTATGAAGCGCTTACTATGTGCAAAGCACTGTTCTAAGCGCTGGGGAGGTTACAAGGTGATCAGGTTGGCCCACAGGGGGTTCACAGTCTTCATCCCCATTTTACAGATGAGGGAACTGAGGCCCAGAGAAGTGAAGTAACTTGCCCAAAGTCACACAGCTGACAATTGGCAGAGCTGGGATTTGAACCCATGACCTCTGACTCCAAAGCCCGGGCTCTTTTCCACTGAGCCACGCTGCTTCTCTGAGAAGAAGTGTGGCCTAATGGTTAGAGCTTGGCTTGGGAGTCAGAAGGACCTGGGTTCTAATACCGGCTCTGCCACTTGTCTGCTGGGTGACCTTGGGCAAGTCGTTTCACTTCTCTGAGCCTCAGTTCCCTCATCTGTAAAAAGGGAATGAAGACTGTGAGCCCCCCATGGGACATTCCCAAGCGCTTAGTACAGTGCTCTGCGCACAGTAAGCGCTCAATAAATATGATTGATTGATTGATTAGCTTGTATCTGCCCCAGTGCTTAGTACAGTGCCTGGCACGTAGTAAGCGCTTAACAAACAAGCTAAAAAGACTTTTTTAAAAAATGATAAGAATTGTGGTATTTGTTAAACATTTACTCTGCAGAACACTGCACTAATAATAATAATTGTGGTCTTTGTTAAACATTTACTCTGCAGGACACTGCACTAATAATAATAATCGTGGTCTTTGTTAAACATTTACTCTGCAGGATACTGCACTAATAATAATAACTGTGGTATTTGTTAAACATTTACTCTACAGAACACTGCACTAATACTAATAATTGTGGTACTTGTTAAAGGTTTGCTCTGCAGAGCACTGCATTACTAATCCCTCTAGACGGTGAACTCCTTGTGGGCAGGGTCTTTCAGCGCTTTGCACATGGTAAGCGCTTAATAAATGCCATTATTATTATTATTATTGTTCTATTGTCCTCTCCCAAGTGCATAGTACAGTGCTTTGCACACAGTAAGCACCCGATAAATACAATTGAATGAATAATAATAATAATAATAATAATGATGGCATTTATTAAGCGCTTACTATGTGCAAAGCACTGTTCTAAGAGCTGGGGAGGTTACAAGGTGATCAGGTTGGCCCACGGGGGGCTCACAGTCTTAATCCCCATTTTACAGATGAGGGAACTGAGGCCCAGGAAGCGCTGGGGAGGTTACAATAATAATAATAATAATAATAATAATGATGGCATTTGTTAAGTGCTTACGATGTGCAGAGCACTGTTCTAAGCGCTGGGGGGGATACAAGGTGATCAGGTTGTCCCACGGGAGGGCTCATTTTACAGATGAGGGAACTGAGGCCCAGAGGAGTGAAGCGACTTGCCCAAAGTCACCCGGCTGACAGCTGGCGGAGCCGGGATTTGAACCCATGACCTCTGACTCCAAAGCCCGGGCTCTTTCCACTGAGCCACGCTGCTTCTCTATTATTCTGAATGAATAATCGGAATAACTGGATATTAGACCTTCCTCCGTGCGGAACTGCTAGTGGTACCAAGGTGGTTTGGGTTCAGCGCTTACTCTGGGCCACACGCTGGAAGCAGCATGGCGCAGTGGAAAAGAGCCCGGGCTTTGGAGTCAGAGGTCATGGATTCGAATCCCGGCTCGGCCAATTGTCAGCTGTGTGACGTTGGGCAAGTCACTGCCCTTCTCTGTGCCTCAGTTACCTCATCTGTAAAATGGGGATTTAACACTGTGAGACCCCTGTGGGACAACCTGATCACCTTGGAACCTCCCCAGCGCTTAGAACAGTGCTGTGCACATAGTAAGCGCTTAATAAATGCCATCATTATTATTATAACTGGGGCCGACAGCCCTTGAGAGAACCCCACGTTGGGTGGGCCTGGGTGGGGGGCGAGGGGCCTCACTGGGGGGGGTCCGGAGGGAAGGTGGGGGGGGGTCTCCTCACCGGGGGTGGCGAGCCGGTCCTGGTACTTGGGCGTGTGATCGGAAACCGTCTGCAGCATCGCCCACATGGTGAGCGTGAACATGGCCGTGAGGAACCCATAGAACACCAGGTAGAAGAGCAGGATGAAGGCTGCCGAAACAAGACAAAAACCCTCAGCCCTCAGGCCCAGCAGCCCAAGCCCACCCCCCGGCACCACCACCACCCATCCCCATAACGCCCCCCTCATCCCTACAATATGCAAACTTATTTATTCATTCGTTTATTTAATGTAGTTTAATCATCATCATCAATCGTATTTATTGAGCGTTTACCATGTGAAGAGCACTGTACTAAGCGCTTGGGAAGTACAAATCGGCAACATATAGAGACAGTCCCTACCCAGAAGTGGGCTCACAGTCTAAAAGGGGGAGACAGAGAACAAAACCAAACATACTAAATGTTCATCTCCCCCCCCAGACTGTGAGCTAATCTCCTCACCGTACCTCATTCTCGCCTGTCCCGCCATCGACCCCCGGCCCACGTCCTCCCCCGGGCCTGGAATGGCCTCCCTCTGCCCATCCGCCAAGCTAGCTCTCTTCCTCCCTTCAAGGCCCTACTGAGAGCTCACCTCCTCCAGGAGGCCTTCCCAGACTGAGCCCCTTCCTTCCTCTCCCCCTCGTCCCCCCTCCATCCCCCCATCTTACCTCCTTCCCTTCCCCACAGCACCTGTATATATGGATATATGTTTGTACATATTTATTACTCTATTTATTTATTTATTTTACTTGTACATATCTATTCTATTTATTTTATTTTGTTAGTATGTTTGGTTTTGTTCTCTGTCTCCCCCTTTTAGACTGTGAGCCCACTGTTGGGTAGGGACTGTGTCTACATGTTGCCAACCTGTACTTCCCAAGCGCTGAGTACACTGCTCTGCACACAGTAAGTGCTCAATAAATACGATTGATGATGATGATGATGATTTATTACTCTATTTATTTTACCTGTACATATCTATTCTATTTATTTTATTTTGTTAGTATGTTTGGTTTTGTTCTCTGTCTCCCCCTTTTAGACAGTGAGCCCACCGTTGGGTAGGGACTGTCTCTTTATGTTGCCAACTTGTACTTCCCAAGCGCTTAGTACAGTGCTCTGCACACAGTATGCGCTCAATAAATACGATTGATAATGATGATGATGATGTGGGCAGGGAACCTGTCTGCTGTTGGACCGTACTCTCCCGTGCACTTAGTTCAGGGCAGTAGGCTCTCAAACAGTACGACTGAATGAACATTCATTCATTCATTCATTCAATCGTCTTTATTCATTCATTCATTCATTCAATCGTATTTATTGAGCGCTTACTGTGTGCAGAGCACTGTACTAAGCGCTTGGGAAGTACAATTTGGCAACATCTAGAGACGGTCCCTACCCAACAGTGGGCTCACAGCCTAGAAGGGGGAGACAGGCAACAAAACAAAACATATTAACAAAACAGAATAAATATGTACAAATAAATAGAGTAATAAATACATACAAACATTAATTCATTCAATCGCATTTATTGAGCGCTTACTGTGTGCAGAGCACTGGACTAAGCGCTTGGGAAGTCCAAGTTGAGCACTTACTGTGTGTCGAGCACTGTACGAAGCACTCGGGAAATACAAGTTGGCAACATACAGAGACGGTCCCTACCCAACAACGGGCCGCAGAAGGGGGAGACGGGCAACAAAACAAAACACGTACGCAGGTGTCAAAACAGTCAGAATAAATGGAATTATAGCCGTATACACATCATTAATAAAATTAATACGGTAGTAAATATATGCAAGTAAAATAGAATAATAAATATGTACAAATCTATACAAGTGCTGTGGGGAGGGGAAGGGGGTAGGGCAGAGGGAGGGGGGATGATGGGGAGGGGAGGAAGGAGAGGAAAAAGGGGGCTCAGTGTGGGAAGGCCTCCTGGAGGAGGTGAGCTCTCAGAACATGCACACACATACACACACACAAACATCCCATCCCCATTCAATCATATTTATTTACTGAGCGCTTACTGTGTGCAGAGCACTGGACTAAGCACTTGGGAAGTACAAGTTGGCAACATATAGAGACAATCCCTACCCAACAGCGGGCTCACAGTCTAGAAGAGGGAGACAGAGAACAAAACCAAACACACTAACAAAATAAAATAAATAGAATAGATATTCATTCATTCAATCGTATTTATTGAGCGCTTACTGTGTGCAGAGCACTGTATTAAGCGCTTGGGAAGTACAAGTTGGCAACATATAGAGACAATCCCTACCCAACAGCGGGCTCACAGTCTAGGAGGGGGAGACAGACAACAAAACAAAATATATTAACAAAATAAATAGAATATGTACAAGATAAATAGAGTAATAAATATGTACAAACATATATACATATATACAGGTGCTGTGGGGAAGGGAAGGTGGTAAGATGGGGGGGATGGAGAGGGGGACGAGGGGGAGAGGAAGGACTTCTAGACTGTGAGCCCGCTGTTGGGTAGGGACTGTCTCCATGTGCTGCCGACTTGTACTTCCCAAGTGCTTAGTCCAGTGCTCTGCACACAGTAAGCGCTCAATAAATACGATTGAATGAATGAATTTATTCTATTTATTTTATTGGGTTTATATGTTTTGTTGTCTGTCTCCCCCTTCTAGACTGTGAGCCCGCTGTTGGGTAGGGACTGTCTCCATGTGTTGCCGACTTGTACTTCCCAAGCGCTTAGTCCAGTGCTCTGCACACAATAAGCGCTCAATAAATACGATTGATTGATTGACTGAAGGAAGGGGCTCAGTCTGGGAAGGCCTCCTGGAAGAGGTGAGCTCTCTCCCACCAGCATCCCCTCTCCTCAGGGACCCAGGCACCTGCTCTCCGGCCCCCAGCTCCCCTCGAACCCACACCTTCTGGGCAGGTGAAATGGCTGTGAGCACACTGTTGGGTAGGGACTGTCTCTATGTGTTGCCAATTTGTACTTCCCAAGCGCTTAGTACAGTGCTCTGCACATAGTAAGCGCTCAATAAATACGATTGATGATGATGATGATGGCTCAGCCTCATAACCCTGCGGCTGCGGCAGGCTCAGTACCACACAACACATTCGGACTCCCACCCAGACACACAAAAACACAACCATTCGACGCCCCGCACGCAGCCCAGAACCATTGTTGGCTAGGGACCGTCTCTATAGGTTGTCGACTTGTACTTCCCAAGCGCTTAGTACAGTGCTCTGCGCAAAGTAAGCACTCAATAAATACGCTTTATACTTATTTATTTTATTTTATTCATTCAGTTTATTTAAATTATTTATTTATTTTTATTTATTATTGTATTTATTTACTTCCCAAACGCTTAGTACAGTGCTCTGCGCACAGTAAGCGCTCAATAAGTACGCTTTACATTTATTTATTTTATTATTTTATTTTATTTTATTTTATTTAAATTATTTATTTATTTTTATTTATTATTTTATTTATTTACTTCCCAAGCGCTTAGTACAGTGCTCTGCACACAGTAAGCGCTCAATAAGTACGCTTTATATTTACTCATTTTATTTATTTTATTTTATTTAAATTATTTATTTATTTTTATTTATTATTTTATTTATTTACTTCCCAAGCACTTAGTACAGTGCTCTGCGCACAGTAAGCGCTCAATAAATACGCTTTATATTTATTTATTTTACTTTATTTATTTATTTTATTTTATTTAAATTATTTATTTATTTTTACTTACTATTTTATTTACTTCCCAAGCGCTTAACACAGTGCTCTGCGCACATTAAGCGCTCAATAAATACACTTCATATTTATTTTATTTTATTTAAATTACTTATTTATTTTTATTTATTATTTTATGTATTTACTTCCCAAGCGCTTAGTCCAGTGCTCTGCGCACAGTAAGCGCTCAATAAATATGCTTTATATTTATTTATTTTATTTATTGCATTTATTTCATTTCATTTAAATTATTTATTTATTTTTATTGTTTTATTCATTTTATTTCATTTAAATTATTTATTTATTTTTATTATTTTATTTATTTATAAATAAATAAATACGATTGAAGGAATGAATGAACACCGAAGGCATCCGCTTGAAGCCAATAGCCACCATACGCAAAACACCTCTCAGACCCACAACACAACCATAGGCACACCCAGCTCGAGGCAAAGTAATCTGAACACACAACTCCCACCCCAGACACACAACCTACTGCAAGGCCTTTAAACACTCCTGCCCGACAGTCATCTGGGCAACTGCACAAGTCTGCGAGCCCACTGTTGGGTAGGGACCGTCTCTATATGTTGCCAACTTGGACTTCCCAAGCGCTTAGTACAGTGCTCTGCACGCAGTAAGCGCTCAATAAATACGATTGAATGAATGAATGAACCCATCCCAGTAATAATAATAATAATAATAATGGCATTTGTTAAGCGCTTATTATGTGCAAAGCACCGTTTTAAGCGCTGGGGGGATACAAAGTGATCGGGTTGTCCCATGTGGGTTTCACAGTCTTAATCCCCATTTTACAGATGAGGTAACTGAGGCTCAGAGAAGTTAAGCGACTTGCCCAAGGTCACACAGCAGACATGTGGCGGAGCGGGATTCGAACCCATGACCTCTGACTCCAAAACCCGGGCTCTTTCCACTGAGCCACGCTGCTTCAGTAAGCGCTCAATAAATACGATTGATTGATTGATTGATTGATCCCAACTAATTGTGGAGGAAGCGTGGTAAAGTGGAAAGTGGGTTCTAATCCCAGCTCCTTCACTTGTCTGCCACATGACCTTGGGCAAGTCGTTTCACTTCCCTGGGCCTCAGTTCCCTCACTTGTAAAATGGGATAACTCCGGTGAGCCCCACCTGGGACAGGGACTGTGTCCAACCTGATTAGCTTAGCTGTACCCCAACGCTTAATACAGTGCCTGACAAATAGCGCTTTTTTAAACGACCCCTTTCCACAATCACTTGGACATAAAGCAATCAATCAATCGTATTTATTGAGCGCTTACTGTGTGCAGAGCACTGTACCAAGCGCTTGGGAAGTCCAAGTTGGCAACATAAAAGCAAGATAAACAACCACCTTTGCAAATCCACCTGCTGCAGCCTGCTTGCCCAATTATCCCAACGATAACAATAATTATGATTGCAGCATTTGCTAAGCACTTATTATGTGCCAGGCACTGTGCTAAGCACTGGCGAGGCTACACGGAAATCGGGTTGGGCGCAGTCCCTGTCCCGCATGGGGCTCCCAGTCTTAAATGCCCATTTTCCAGATGAGGCCCAGGGAAATGAAGCGACTTTCTCACGGTCATAAAGCAGGCAAGTGGCAGAGGCGGGATTTGAACCCAGGTCCTTCGGACAGAATCCCAAGCCCTGGGCTGTAACCACTGCTTCTCTGTGGTTCCACTCCCACCACGGGACGGGGACTGTGTTCAACCTGATTTGCTCGCATTGATTTTTCTAGACTGGGAGCCCACTGTTGGGTAGGGACTGTCTCTATGTGTGGCCAACTTGTACTTCCCAAGCGCTTAGTACAGTGCTCTGCACACAGTAAGCGCTCAATAAATATGATTGATTGATTGACCATCTCCTCAACCGCGTAAACCCACCCTCCGCACACCACCATAGTCCACTTCCAAGACCTCAGCACCCGTCAAGGCCCACACACGCCCAACCCACACTTCTCCAAGGCCCCAAGTGGATCCACAACATCACAACCTCAAGCGTTGGGACACGTGATTTGTCACCACAATTGCACATTGTTCAGAAACTGCTACATCCACCCAACCTCAGACACACCCAGCACAGCGACAACACTTGCGGTTCTCACGTGCCCCGTCCCAAACCCTGAACCTGTAACTCTGAAGACACAAGACCCTGTATACGAAGAATGCCCACGTCTGTAATGATTGTGGTATTTGTTAATTTGTGGTATTTGTTCTGTATATATGTATGTACATATTTATTACTCTATTTATTATACTTGTACATATCTATTCTATTTATTTCATTTTGTTCGTACGTTTGGTTTTGTTCTCTGTCTCCCCCTTTTAGACTGTGAGCCCACTGTTGGGCAGGGACTGTCTATATGTTGCCAATTTGTACTTCCCAAGCGCTTAGTACAGTGCTCTGCACTTAGTAAGCGCTCAATAAATACGATTGATGATGATGATGATGATGTCCAGCGCTTAGAACAGTGCTTTGCACACAGTAAGTGCTTAATAAAAGCCGTTATTATTACTAAGCACTGGGGAGGATGCGAGGAAAATCAGGTTGAAAACGGTCCCGGTCCCTCATGGGGCTCACAGTCTCCATCCCCATTTTCCAGATGAGGGAACTGAGGCACAGAGAAGTGAAGGGACTCGCCCAAGGTCACCCAGCAGACAAGCGGCGGAGCCAGAATTAGAACCCAAGCACAACCCACCCCGATTTAGGGCCAGAGCTACTGGGGACAGTCCCAGAGTCACAACATCACCGCCTCCCCCCAGACTGGCTGAGCAACTACGGATGAGGTAACTGAGGCACGGGGAAGTTAAGTGACTTGTCTGCTGGGTGACCTTGGGCGAGTCGCTTAGCTTCTCTGTGCCTCAGTTACCTCATCTGGAAAACGGGGATTAAGACTGGGAGTCCCACACAGAACAGGGACTGTGTCCTTCCTGGTTAGCTTGGCTCTACCCCAGTGCTTAGTAGAGTGCCTGGCACGTAGTATTTATTACTCTGTTTATTCATTTATTTATTTATTTTACTTGTACATTTCTATCCTATTTATTTTATTCTGTTGGTATGTTTGGTTCTGTTCTCTGTCTCCCCCTTTGAGACTGTGAGCCCACTGTTGGGTAGGGACTGTCTCTATGTGTTGCCAATTTGTACTTCCCAAGCGCTTAGTACAGTGCTCTGCACATAGTAAGCGCTCAATAAATACGATTGATTGCTTGATTGATAGTAAATGCTTAATATGTTTTAAAAAATCCATGCACACCTAATTCTGGGCAACTGTACAACTATCCTCAAACTGAACTGTATGACTAATCCCTGGCTACTTTACAATTGTATCTTCACAAACCCCTAAGTGTACAACTGTCCCTACGCTTATTTTACCACCACAGTTGTGGGGTCTGATTTCCCATGCCACAATTGCATGCCCCACAGCGCACAACTCTACACTCAAAAGGCACAACACGCAATTCCACAACTAATAACGCTAATGATAGGATTGGTTCAGCGCTTTCTTTGTGTCGAGCACTGTGGTAGATACAGGATATTCAGGTTGGACACAGTCCCTGTACCAGACGGGGCCCGCAGGCTAAACCGGAGGGAGGAGGATTGAATCCCCATCTTGCAGATGAGGAAACTGAGGCCCGGAGACGTTAAGGGACTCGCCCGAGGTCACCCAGCCAGGCAGATGTCAGGGCCTGGCTCCTCCGACGCCCGGGCCGGAGCTCTCTCCTCCAGGCCCCGCGGCTTCCCAACTTAAATAATAAATCATCAATCGTATTTATTGAGCGCTTGCTGTGTGCAGAGCACTGTACTAAGCGCTTAATAATAATGGTATTTGTTAAGCGCTTACTATGTGCAGAGCACTGTTCTAAGCGCTGGGGAGGTCACAAGGTGATCGGGTTGTCCCACGGGGGGCTCACAGTTTAAATGCCCATTTTCCAGATGAGGGAACTGAAGCCCAGAGAAGTGAAGTGACTTGCCCAAAGTCACACAGCCGATGAGTGGCGGAGCCGGGATTTGAACCCATGACCTCTGCCTCCAAAGCCCGGGCTCTTTTCCATTGAGCCACGCTGCTTGCTATCGGGGGCCCTGAAATGTCACACAATCCCACGACCCTCCAGGGCTGCCCCATCCCACCACTCCTTCAATCAATCAATCGTACTTATTGAGCGCTTACTGCGTGCAGAGCACTGTACTAAGCGCTTGGGAAGTCCAAGTTGGCAACATATAGAGATGGTCCCTACCCAACAGTGGGCTCACAGTCTAGAAGGGGGGGACAGAGAACAAAACATTTCAACAAAATAAAATAAATGGAATAGATATGTACAGGTGAAATAAATGAATGGCCTCACACCTTCCCAATCGGCCGGAATTGCAAACACCCTGGAGACCCTCCCCACCATCCCAAAGGGAAAAGAGGGATGTTGGGGGGGGGGCTCCACTATCTCCAACCAATCAATCAATCGTATTTATTGAGCGCTTACTGTGTGCAGAGCACTGTACTAAGCGCTTGGGAAGTACAAATCGGCAACACATAGAGACGGTCCCTACCCAACAGTGGGCTTGCAGTCTATATGTTGCCAACTTGTACTTCCCAAGCGCTTAGTACAGTGCTCTGCACACAGTAAGAGCTCAATAAATACGATTTATTGATTGATTGATAGAAGGGGGAGCCAGAGAACAAAACCAAACATACTAACAAAATAAAATAAATAGATGTGTGTAAGTAAGATAAATAAATAAACCACACAAGCACACACTCCGGAGCCACAGATGGCAAACTCTTTGTGGGCCGGGATCGCGTCCGCCTCTCGCAGGCGCTTAGCCCAGTGGTGGGCACCCAGTAAGCGCTCAGTACATGCGATGGAATAAATGAATGAGTCTCAACAGGACTCCAGGGCCTCAAAATGTTCCCTCCGCTAAACGCTGGGGCTAAAGGCCAGACCAGGGCAGGCCGGCCCCGCGGCTGGGGAGGTGGGCCGGCCTGGACCCCCCCGTCCCCCCCATGACTACTGATGAGGCCGCAGGGGAGGGCGGAGGAGGGGGCGCCCAGGCTAAAAATAGACGAGGAAGGGGCGGGGGTCTCTGGATCGTGGGAGGAAGGATGGGGAAGGGGGGGGGGGGAGGACCAAAGGACCACACACACACACACACACACACACACACACACAGAGGTGAGCGGATCCCGGGGAGAGCCCCCTGCCCCCCCCGCCCCCCTGCCCCCGGGCGCCGGGGCCCCGTCGAGGCCGAGTTAGGGCGCCGCCGTGACCCACTTTCTCCGCCCCCGCAGCCACCGGGGAGATGCGGGGACCCCCCACCCCCCCACCCCGCCTCCTCCTCCTCCGGCTTCGCCGCCCAGGCCCCCAGACCCCCAAACCTCCCCGCCCACCCCCCTCCCCCCCAGCTCCCCTAAATCTCCTCTTCATCTCCCCTTCCACGACTCCCTCCCCCCAATCTCCCCTCACCACCCCCTCCCCCAGTTCCCCTAAATCTCCCCTTCCACGACCCCCTCCCCCCAACCCCCCCAATCTCCCCTTCCACATCCCCCTTTCCACGACCCCCCATCCCCAACCCCCAATCTCTCCTTCCATGACCCCCTCCCCCCAAATCCCCCATCCACGACCCCCCTCCCCCCCAGCTCCCCTAAGTCTCCCCTTCCTCGACCCCCTCCCCCCAAATCTCCCCTTCCACGACCCCCTTCCCCCCAATCTCCCCTCCCACCCCCCTCCCCCATCTCCCCTAAATCTTCCCTTCCACGACCCCCTACCCCCAGCCCCCCCAAATCTCCCTTTTCCACTCCCCCTACCCCCAACCCCCCAATCTCCCCTCCCCCACAGCTCCCCAAATCTCCCCTTCCATAAACCCCTCTCCCCAAATCCCCCCATCCACGACCCCTCTCCCCCCAGCTCCAAGTCTCCCCTTCTTCGACCCCCACCCCCAGCTCCCCCAAATTTCCCCTTCCACGACCCCCTCCCCCCCAAATTTCCCCTTCCACGACCCCCTCTCCCCCCAATCTCCCCTCCCACGACCCCCTCCCCCCCCCGGCTCCCCCAAATCTCCCCTCCCACGACCCCTTGTTCCCTCCCACCCTCCCCCGGCTCCGGCGGCCCGTCCCCCCCGCCCCCCTCCTGTCCCCCCGCCGGGGGCCCGAGGCACCCATCCCTCCCTCCCTCCCACCCGGCCTGCGGGACCCCCGGTGGGTACCCCAGCTGCCGCCGGTCCTGCCCATGAACTGGCGGGTCCGCGGGTTCCAGACGAAGTCCTTCCACTCGTCCAGCAGCCGGCCGCCGCTCCGCTTCTCCTTCTCCATCACCACGGGGGGCCGGGGGGGGGCCGGGGGGGGACCGGGGGGGGCCGCTCCCCCCGAGGGCCGGCGGAGTCCCGAGCTCCGAAGACCCGAGGGTGTTGGAGGGGGAGGGGGAGGGGGCGGGGTGATTGACAGCCCCAATGGGACCGATGCAGAGAGATGGGGGGGAAAGAAAAAAAGAAAAGAAAAGAAAAGAAAAAGAGAGTCCGAGGGTCACCCCGGGTCAGAAAGGGCCAAAATGCGCCCCCAAAGCCGTGGAAAAAAAGGGGGTGGGGGTGGGGGGTCGGGCTGGGGGGGGATTTGGGGGGTCGCGGTGGGCTCCGCTGTCAGCAGTGCGGGGACCGAGGCTGCGGCGGCCCCCTTATACAGTCGCGGGCCACGCCCCCTCATCAATATGCACACACCACATGAATATGCAGATACGCACCTCATGAATATGCAGATGTGCACCGCATGAATATGCATGCGGGGCCCCCCCCCGGCTGGCCACGCCCCCCTCGCCCCGGTTACCGGGGCTTCAGCAACAGGAGCAGGGCCATCATCATCAATCGTCTTTATTGAGCGCTTACTACGTGCACAGCACTGTACTAAGCGCTTGGGAAGTACAAGTTGGCAACATAGAGAGACGGTCCCTACCCAACAGTGGGCTCACAGTCTAAAAAGTCTGGTCAGAGACACAGGGGATGAGATCCATTATAATAAGAATAATAACGATGGCAGGTGTTGGGCGCTTACTAGGTGCCAGGCACTGTTCTTGGGTTGCCAGCTTGTACTTCCCAAGCGCTTAGTACAGTGCTCTGCACACAGTAAGCGCTCAATAAATAAATACGATTGATTGATTGATTGATTGTTCTAAGCGCCGAGGGGGGATACAAGGTGATCAGGTGGTCCCACGGGGGGCTCACACTCTTCAACCCCATTTGACGGATGAGGGAACTGAGGCTCAGAGACGTGAAGCGACTTGCCCAAGGTCACACAGCTGACAGTTGGCGGAACCGGGATTAGAACCCATGACTTCTGACTCCCAAGCCCGGGCTCTTGACGCTGGGCCACGCTGCTTCTCACCACCCATCCCTCCATCGTCTTTAATAATAATAATAATGATGTTGCTATCTGCTAAGCGCTTACTAGGTGCCAAGCACTGTTCTAAGCACTGGGGGAGATACAAGGTGATCAGGTTGGCCCACGTGGGGCTCACAGTCTTCATCCCCATTTTACAGATGAGGTCACTGAGGCCCAGAGAAGTGAAGTGACTTGCCCAAAGTCACACAGCTGACAGGTGGCAGAACCAGGATTAGAACCCACGACCTCTGACTCCCAAGCCCGGGCTCTTTCCACTGAGCCACAGTGCTTCCCTAGACTGGAAGCTCACCGGGGGCAGGGTGTGTGTCTAATAATAACGATGGTGTCTAAGTGCTTACTATGTGGCAGGCACCGTACTAAGCGCTGGAATGGGGGTAAGCAAATCGGATTGGACACCACAGTCCCTGTCCCACGTGGGGCTCACAGTCTCAGTCCCCATTTTTTTACAGATGAGGTAACTGAGGCACAGAGAAGTGAAGTGACTTGCCCAAGGTCATTCAGCGGACAGGTGGCAGAGCTGGGATTAGAACCCATGTCCTTCTGATTCCTAGGCCCGGGCTCTAGCCACTACGCCCAGTTCTGTCATACTTCCCAAGCGCTTAGTACAGTGCTCTGCACACAGTAAGCGCTCAATAAATACGACTGATGATGATGTCGACTGTGAGCCCACTGCTGGGTAGGGACTGCCTCTATATGTTGCCAATTTGTACTTCCCAAGCGCTTAGTACAGTGCTCTGCACATAGTAAGCCCTCAATAAATACGATTGATGATGATGATGATATTGAACTCTCCCAAGCACCTAGTACGGTAATAAATGTGGTATTTGTTGAGCGCTTACTATGTGCCAAGCGTTGTTCTAAGCACAGGGGTAGATACAAATTGATCAGGTTGGAGACAGCCCCCGTCCCACGTAGGGCTCAATGATCTCAGTCCCCATTTTTTACAGATGAGGTAACTGAGGCACAGAGAAGTGAAGTGCCTTGCCCCCGGTCACACAGCAGATAAGTGCCTGCACACAGGAAGCGCTCAATAAATACCACTGGTTGATTGAAAGCTCCTTGTGGGTAGGGAATGTGTCTACCAACTCTGTTATATTGTGCTCTCCCAAGCGCTTAGTGCAGTGCTCTGCACCCAGTAAATGCTTAATTGATTGCACGGTTGCAGGGCACTGTACTAAGGGCTTGGGAGAGTATCAAACAAATACAATACAAATATCCAATACTCATATATGTTGCCAATTTGTACTTCCCAAGCGCTTAATACAGTGCTCTGCACATAGTAAGCGCTCAATACGATTGATGATGATGATGATAACGGTAGCTGTGGTATTTGTTTAGCATTTACTACGCGCCAAGCTCTTTCTAAGCTCTTTCTCTCCCCCTCACCCCTCTCCATCCCCCCCATCTTACCTCCTTCCCTTCCCCACAGCACCTGTATATATGTATATATGTTTATACATATTTATTACTCTATTTATTTATTTATTTTACTTGTACCTATCTATTCTATTTATTTTATTTTGTTA
Organism: Tachyglossus aculeatus; assembly: GCF_015852505.1. Classification (NCBI taxonomy): domain Eukaryota; kingdom Metazoa; phylum Chordata; class Mammalia; order Monotremata; family Tachyglossidae; genus Tachyglossus; species Tachyglossus aculeatus. The sequence goes on along the minus strand of NC_052096.1, from coordinate 3,234,226 downwards.
ATATGTTTGGTTTTGTTCTCTGTCTCCCCCTTCTAGGCTGTGAGCCCACTGTTGGGTAGGGACCGTCTCTATATGTTGCCAACTTGGACTTCCCAAGCGCTTAGTCCAGTGCTCTGCACACAGTAAGCGCTCAATAAATACGATTGAATGAATGAATGAATGAATGAATCAATAAATACGATTGATTGATTGATTCTAAGCGCTGAGGCAGATGCATGATAATTAGGTCCTGCATGGGGCTCACCGTCTAAGTAATAATAATAATAATGGCATTTATTAAGTGCTTACTATGTGCAAAGCACTGTTCTAAGCACTGGGGAGGTGACAAAGTAATCAGGTTGTCCCACGGGGGGCTCACAGTCTTAATCCCCATTTTACAGATGAGGGAACTGAGGCCCAGAGAAGTGAAGTGACTTGCCCAAAGTCACACAGCTGACAATTGGCAGAGCTGGGATGTAATAATAATAATAATAATATAATAATGGCATTTGTTAAGCGCTTACTATGTGCAAAGCACTGTTCTAAGCGCTGGGGAGGATACAAGGTGATTAAGTTGCCCCACGTGGGACTCACAGTCAATCCCCATTTTACAGATGAGGTAACTGAGGCTCAGAGAAGTGAACTGACTGGCCCAAAGTCACACAGCTGACACTTGGCAGAGCTGGGATATGAACCCATGACCTCCGACTCCAAAGCCCGGGCTCTTTCCCAATGAGCCACGCTGCTTCTCTAAGTGGGAGACGGAACAGAAATGGGATTCCCATTTTGCTGGTGAGGAAACTGAGGCCCAGAGAAGCTGAAGTGACTTGCCCAAGGTCACAAAGCAGGTAAGTGGCGGAGCGCGGAACCCAGGTCCTCAGGCTACCAAGGCCCGGGCTCTTTCCTCTTGGCCTCGCTGCTTCTCTCGGGGCCGCGATGCGAGACGGAGATGGATTAATCAATCAATCAAAGGGATTTAACGCGCGCTCACCGTGTGCCGAGGACTGGACTAAGTGCTTGGGAGAGCACCGGACAAATATCCAGTACTGAGAGAAAAGAAATAATGTCAAAGTCTTCTCCCTCGGATCCCCTTTCCCCCCCAAACCCAAACCTTCTCTCCAGAATATATTGAGCCCTATATATTTCCTTTCTTTCAATCGTATTTATTGAGCACTTACTGCGTGCAGAGCACTGTACTGGGTGCTTGAGAGCATATACTACAAAAGAATTTACAATCTGGCCCTCGAGGGGTTTAGACTCTATATGTTGCCAACTTGCACTTCCCAAGCGCTTAGCACAGTGCTCTGCACGCAGTAAGCGCTCAATAAATACGATTGAATGAATGAATGAATAATGGGCTCACAGACACTGAGAACAGTAGGAAGTCCACAAACAGTTGGGTAGGGACCGTCTCTATATGTTGCCAGCTTGGACTTCCCAAGCGCTTAGTACAGTGCTCTGCACACAGTAAGCGCTCAATAAATACGACTGATTGATTGACAAGTTGCCACAAAAGTAGCAAATAGGAGTATGTGTGTGCACATATATATTTGCACATGCATATACATAGACACATATATTTTTTATATTTGTTAAGCGCTTACTAGGTGCCAGGCACTGTACTGAGCACTGTGCAATACAACGGAGTTAGTGAACACGATCCCAGCCCCAGCCCACAGGAAGCTTACAGTCTACACCGAGAGGGGGTAGACATTGAAATAAATGTCGTGGCTCAGTGGAAAGTGCCCGGGTTTAGGAGTCAGAGGTTCTAATCCCGGCTCTGCCACATAATAATAATAATTACGGTATTTATTAAGCGCTTACTATGTGCAAAACACTGTTCTAAGCACTGGGGAAGTTACAAGGTGATCAGGTTGTCCCATGGGGGGCTCACAGTCTTAATCCCCATTTTACAGACGAGGGAACTGAAGCACAGAGAAGTGAAGTGACTTCCCCAAAGTCACCCAGCTGACAATTGCCAGAGCCGGGATTTGAACCCATGACCTCTGACTCCAAAGCCCACGCTCTTTCCACTGAGCCACGCTCCTTCTCTGCTGTGTGACCTTGGGCAAGTCCCTTAACTTCTCTGAGCCTCAGTTCCCTCATCTGTAAAATGGGGATTAAGACTGTGAGCCCCACATGGGACAACCTGATCACCCTGTATCCCCCCCAGCGCTTAGAACAGTGCTTTGCACATAGTAAGTGCTTAACAAATGCCATCATTAAATTACAGAAAGGGGATGTAGTAGGTATATAAGGATATGTACATAAATGGAAGCGCTTAGGGCAGTGTTCTGTAGTCAATCAATGGCAGAGAAGCAGTGTGGCTCAGTGGAAAGAGCACGGGCTATGGAGTCAGAGGTCATGGGTTCAAATCCCAGCTCTGCCAAGTGTCAGCTGTGTGACTTGGGCAAGTCACTTCACTTCTCTGTGCCTCAGTTCCCTCATCTGTAAAATGGGGATTAAGACTGTGAGCCCCACGTGGTACTACCTGATCACCTTGTATCCCCCCAGCGCTTAGAACAGTGCTTTGCACATAGTAAACGCTTAACAAATACCATCGTTATTATTATTATTATTATTATTAATGAGACTTACTATGTGCACTTGGGAGAGTCCAATATAACAGAGCTGATAGACACATTCCCTGTCTACACGGAGCAGCTGCATGGTTTAGTGGATAGAGCCCAGGCCTGACCGTCAGAAGGACCTGGGTTCTAATCCCGGCCCCTCCACGTCTGCTTGGGAGTCAGAGGACATGGGTTCTAATCCTGCCTCCGCCACTTAAGTGCTGGGTGACCCTGGGCAAGTCATTTCACTTCTCTGGGCCTCAGTTACCTCACCTGTGAAAATGGGGATTAAGACTGTGGTCCCCATGTGGGAGAGGGACTGATTGACTTGAATCTACTCCAGCTCTTAGAACAACGCTTGGCACATAGTAAGCGCTTCAAAAATACCATGATCATTAATGATCTTAGAGTCTACAGTCTGCACACAGTAAGCGCTCAATAGAAACCACTGATGGAAAGGCCTGGTCTAACGGAGGTCGGGTGTGCCCCAGGAGGGTCCCCTCAATCAATCATCAATCAATAAATCGTATTTATTGAGGGCTTACTGTGTGCAGAGCACTGGACTAAGCGCTTGGGAAGTACAAGTTGGCAACATAGAGAGACGGTCCCTACCCAACAACGGGCTCACGGCCTCCCCTTCTGTACCCCGACAGGGTCAGGCTCGGGACTGCGAGGTGGTTTGAGGAAAACAAGCTGAGAAAGGTAGGGCTGGAGGGTCAAAGTAGGAAGATAAGGGGGGAAAAATAGCACTCATCCAGGGATTAGAGGGGAGGAAAGGAAGAAGACCGAGAGGCCTGAGGTCCATTGGAAACGGAGTCCATGCAGACCCTTAAGAGGTGCGATCTCCCCCCCAAGATGACCCTTCTCCCCCCTTCCCACCAATGCCAGAGGTGTGGGCAGGCCGAGGGTCCCCGGGGCCTCGATTTCTGTTTCTCCATCCGAAGGGGAGTGGGATCGGGGCAGAGCAGGACGATTGAGGGCCCTAATCTATCCGAAAGGGAAGGGGAAGAACTGGGGGATGGGGTGGGCGCCAGGAGGTGTCCTTGGGGTGGGGGAAGAGAGAGCCAGGTGACACATGTGCAAAGTTGGATTTAATGAGCGGGTGTGGACAGCCAGATGTGATAAGCCATCAGGAATCCAGCCCGGGCTGCCTGGGGACGGAGGTGGGGGGTAAGGAGGAGGTCAGAGCTCGGGGACTCCTTGTCCTGGGCCCAAGGGGACACTGAGGGAGGGGGGGGATCCCCCCTTCTCCCCCCTCCCAATTCCCCATCCTCGGCCCTTCAGGCAGCCTGGGGTTCTGCCCCCTCCCCTGGTTTCATTCCCTTCCCAAGTCAGGGAGAGCTGCCCCCTCGCAAGGCCTCAACTCTTAATAATAACAATAATAATAATAACGGTACTGATTAAGCACTTACTCTGCGCCAGGCACTGTACTAAGCGCTTGGGTGGGTACAATCAAATCGGGTTGGGCACAGTCCTCATCCCGTAAAGGGCTCATATATACACACACACACACACACACACATAAATATACATACATACATATATACACATATATACATATATGTGTGTATGTATGTATATATCATCATCATCATCAATCGTATTTATTGAGCGCTTACTGTGTGCAGAGCACTGTACTAAGCGCTTGGGAAGTACAAATTGGCAACATATAGAGACAGTCCCTACCCAACAGTGGGCTCACAGTCTAAAAGGGGGAGACAAAGAACAAAACCAAGCATACTAACAAAATAAAATAAATAGAATAGATATGTACAAGTAAAATAGAGTAATATGTACAAACATATATGTATGTATATATGTCTGTACTCATATATATGTGTGTGTGTGTGTATATATACACACACACATATATATACACACATATATATACACACACATATATACATATATATGTGTATGTATGTATGTGTATATATGTATGTATATATGTATGTACATATTTATTACTCTATTTATTTTACTTGTACACATCTATTCTGTATATGTGTATATATACATGTATATATATGTACATTCTATATATGTATATATATATATTCATATATATGTATGTATATGTATGTATATATGTCTGTACATATTTATTACTCTATTTATTTATTTATTTTACCTGTACAAATCTATTCTATTTATTTTCTTTTGTTGATATGTTTGGTTTTGTTCTCTGTCTCCCCCTTCTAGCCTGTGAGCCCACTGTTGGGTAGGGACTGTCTCTATATGTTGCCAACTTGGACTTCCCAAGCGCTCAATAAATACGATTGATTGATTGATTAATCCCCATTTTCCAGATGAGGCCACTGAGGCCCAGAGAAGCGACGCGACTTGCCCAGGGCCACACAGCAGACAGGTGGCGGAGCAGGGATTAGAACCCATAACCTTCTGACTCCCAAGTTTGGGCTCTCTCCACTATGCCATGCTGCTTCCCAACTCTTCAATCAATCAATCAATCAATCAATCGTATTTATTGAGCACTTACTGTGTGCAGAGCACTGTAGTAAGCGCTTGGGAAGTACAAGTCGGCAACACATAGAGACAGTCCCTACCCAAGAGCGGGCTTACAGTCTAGGAGTCTTCCCTCCATCTCCCCGCCGTCCCTCAGGAGTACAAGGTTGGGGCTTATCTAAACCCGCTCCTCTTTCCATCCCTGAAGCGGGAGGGAGCGAAGATAAACCCTGTGAGGAAAAACACCCTTCTTAATCCCCATTTTACAGATGAGGGAACTGAGGCTCGGAGAAGTGAAGTGCCTTGCCCACGGTCACACAGCAGACAGGTGGCAGAGCCGGCATTCGAACCCATGACCTCTGACTCCCAAGCCCGGGCTGAGCCACGCTGCACATAAGAAGCGCTTAACAAATACCACCATTATTATTATTATTACCGTTTAACAATATAACAGGCACAGTCCCTGCCCCCAACTTGCCACTCATTTATTCAGTCGTATTTATGAAGCGCTTACGGTGTGCGGAGCCCTGCGGAGACAATCCCTGCCCACAACGAGCTCACAGTCTAGAGGCGCTCTCTGTCCCCACAACACCTATATATATGTTTGTACATATTTATTACTCTATTTATTTTACTTGTACATATCTATTCTATTTATTTGATTTTGTTAGTACGTTTGGTTTTATTCTCTGTCTCCCCCTTCTAGACTGTGAGCCCGCTGTTGGGTAGGGACTGTATATGTTGCCAACTTGGACTTCCCAAGCGCTTAGTCCAGTGCTCTGCACACTGTAAGCGCTCAATAAATACGATTGATGATGATGATGATGATGATGATACAAGCCCATCAGGTTGTCCCACCCGGACTCACCGGTTCTCTCAGGATCCAGGAGTTCCGGCCTTCCAGGCCTAGCGAGGGACCGGGAAATCGGAGATCCGGGGCGGCCCCCGATTCCTTCCCTTCTTCCCTCCTCCGCGCACGGGAGCACCCGGGAAAGGCCCAGGCGGAGAGGGGCCGCCTCCCTCTGAGTCAGACTCCCGGAACAGGGCAAGGGACCCAGGTGTCCCCCACCCCCGGATCCCTGCAGCCTAGGCTCCCAGACCAAGGAAGATTTTCCACCTGGCTCCTCGCCCTCCCAGAGCTCAAATTCTCACATCTCCGGCACCAGATAGGAGGATAATAATATAATCAATCAATCAATCGTATTTATTGAGCGCTTACTGTGTGCAGAGCACTGGACTAAGCGCTTGATATAATAATAATGGTGGTATTTGTTAAGCCCTCACTATGTTCCAGGCACTGTAATAATAATAATAATAATTGGCATTTGTTAAGCGCTTACCATGTGCAAAGCACCGCTCTAAGCGCTGGGGAGGATACGGGGTGATCAGGTTGTCCCACGGGGGGCTCACAGTCTTCATCCCCATTTTACAGATGAGGGAACTGAGGCCCAGAGAAGTGAAGTGGCTTGCCCAAGGTCACGCAGCTGACAAGCGGCAGAGCTGGGATCAATCAATCAATCGTATTTATTGAGCGCTTACTATGTGCAGAGCACTGTACTAAGCGCTTGGGAAGTACAAATTGGCAACATATAGAGACAGTCCCTACCCAACAGTGGGCTCACAGGCTAAAAGGGGGAGACAGAGAACAAAACCAAACATACTAACAAAATAAAATAAATAGATATGTAAAAGTAAAATAAATAAATAAATAGAGTAATAAATATGTACAAATGTATACATATATACAGGTGCTGTGGGGAAGGGGAGGAGGTAAGATGGGGGGATGGAGAGGGGGGACGAGGAGGAGAGGAAGGAAGGGGCTCAGTGTAGGAAGGCCTCCTGGAGGAGGTGAGCTCTCAGTAGGGCCTTGAAGGGAGGAAGAGAGCTAGCTTGGCGGATGGGCAGAGGGATTGGGGGCATTCCGGGCCCGGGGGAGGACGGGGGCCGGGGGTCGATGGCGGGACAGGCGAGAACGAGGTACGGTGAGGAGATGCGAACCCGTGACCTCTGACTCCCAAGCCCCCGCTCTTTCCGCTGAGCCACGCTGCTCCGAGCGCTCGGTCCAGTGCTCCGCACACTTGGAGCGCTCAATAAATACAACTGGCCGATGGACAATAAAAAATATTGTCTCCCCCTTCTAGACTGCGAGCCCACTGTTGGGTGGGGACCGTCTCTATACGGTGCCAACTTGGACTTCCCAAGCGCTTAGTCCAGTGCTCTGCACACAGTAAGCGCTCGATAAATCCGATTGATTGATTGATTAAAAAAAAAAAAACCTCCCCCAAAGCTGGGGGTCCCGGGGGAGGCGTGACTCTCTCGGAGAGGGGGAAGGGGGAACTGGGCCAGTCTGGACGTCTTAGGTCGGACCAGCAGAGACCAGTTCCTGTTTAATGGCCCGGAGAGAAGCCGCGTCGGAGAATTCAACTCTCTGACCGGGGCACTGAACCCAACTCAGGGAGATAGAGGAGCCTTCCCCACCCCCAAGCCCCCTCTCCCCTCTATCTGCCCCTAAATCTTCTCCTGCCAGACCCCTAAATCTTCTCCTGCTGGACATTCAGAAGGCGCTCGCTATGGGCAGGGAACTAGGCTAATTCTGTGATATTCATTAATTCGGTCGGATCCCAGCTTCACCAATTGTCAGCTGTGTGACTTTGGGTAAGTCACTTCACTTCTCTGTGCCTCAGTTACCTCATCTGTAAAATGGGGATTAAGACTGTGAGCCCCCTGTGAGGCAACCTGATCACCTTGGAACCACCCCAGTGTTTAGAACAGTGCTTTGCACATAGTAAGCACTTAATAAATGCCATCATTATTATTATTATTATTCAGGGAGCGCTTACTGTGTGCAAAGCACCAGACTAAGCGCTTGGGAGAGACAATACAGCAATAAACGGACACACTCCCTGCCCTTACTGTGCACTTATTATGTGGCAGGCAGTTCCCTGCCCTTACTACGCATTTATTATGTGGCAGGCAATCAGGTTGGACACAGTCCTCGTCCCACGTGGGGCTCTCACAGTCTTCATCCCCATTTTACGGATTCAGGGAGCGCTTACTGCGTGCAAAGCACCGGACTAAGCGCTGGGGAGAGACAATACAGCAATAAACGGACACACTCCCTGCCCTTACTACGCACTTATTATGTGGCAGGCAATCAGGTTGGACACAGTCCTTGTCCCTCACGGGGCTCTCACAGTCTTCATCCCCATTTTACGGATTCAGGGAGCGCTTACTGCGTGCAAAGCACCGGACTAAGCGCTTGGGAGAGACAATGCAGCAATAAACGGACACACTCCCTGCCCTTACTACGCACTTATTATGTGGCAGGCAGTTCCCTGCCCTTACTATGCACTTATTATGTGGCAGGCCGTTAATCAGGTTGGGCACAGTCCTGGTCCCACATGGGGCTCTCACAGTCTTCATCCCCATTTTATGGATTCAGGGAGCGCTTACTGTGTGCAAAGCACCAGACTAAGTGCTTGGGAGAGACAATACAGCAATAAATGGACACACTCCCTGCCCTTACTATGCACTTATTATGGGGCAGGCAGTGAATCAGGTTGGACACAGTCCTCGTCCCACATGGGGCTCTCACAGTCTTCATCCCCATTTTACGGATTCAGGGAGCGCTTACTGCATGCAAAGCACCGGACTAAGCGCTTGGGAGAGAAAATACAGCAATAAATGGACACACTCCCTGCCCTTACTACGCACTTATTATGGGGCAGGCAGTTAATCAGGTTGGACACAGTCCTCGTCCCACATGGGGCTCTCACAGTCTTCATCCCCATTTTACAGATTCAGGGAGCGCTTACTGTGTGCAAAGCACCGGACTAAGCACTTGGGAGAGACAATACAGCAATAAACGGACACACTCCCTGCCCCTACTATGCACTTATTATGTGGCAGGCCGTTAATCAGGTTGGACACAGTCCTCGTCCCACATGGGGCTCTCACAGTCTTCATCCCCATTTTACGGATTCAGGGAGCGCTTACTGCGTGTAAAGCACCGGACTAAGCGCTTGGGAGAGACAATACAGCAATAAACGGACACACTCCCTGCCCTTACTATGCACTTATTATGGGGCAGGCAGTTAATCAGGTTGGACACAGTCCTCGTCCCACATGGGGCTCTCACAGTCTTCATCCCCATTTTGCAGATGCAGATTTCTAGGCACTTACTATGTGCCAGGCACTGTAATAATAGTAATAACTGGCATTTGTTAAGCGCTTACTATGTGCAAAGCACTGTTCTAAGCGCTGGGGAGGACACAGGGTGATCAGGTTGTTCCAAGGGGCGCTCACAGTCTTAATCCCCATTTTACAGCAATAAAGTACAGTAACTGAGGCCCAGAGAAGTTAAGTGACTTGCCCAAGATCACACAGCAGACATGTGGCAGAGCGGAATTCGAACCCATGACCTCTGACTCCAAAGCCCATCTCTTTCCACTAGACCATACTGCTTCTCACGCTGGATAGTCAAGGACTTTTTTAAAATGATATTCAGCACTCGCTATGTCCCCGGAACTGTACTAAGTGCCGGGGTAGATAATAATAATAATTATTATTATTATGGGACTCGTTAATCACTTAGAGAAGCAGCGTGGCTCAGTGGAGAGAGCCCGAGGTTTGGAGTCAGAGGTCATGGGTTCAAATCCCAGCTCTGCCAATTGCCAGCTGTGTGACTTTGGGCAAGTCACTTCACTTCTCTGGGTCTCAGTTGCCTCATCTGTAAAATGGCGATGAAGACTGTGAGCCTCCCCGTGGGCCAACCTGATCACCTTGTAACCTCCCCAGTGCTTAGAACGGTGCTTTGCACATATTAAGCGCTTAATAAATTCTATCATTATTATTATTATTATTACTTACTCTGTGCCAAGCCCTGTTCTAAGCACTGGGGGGATCCAAGGTCCTCAAGTTCATAATAATAATAATGTTGGTATTTGTTAAGCGCTTACTATGTGCAAAGCACTGTTCTAAGCACTGGGGGGAATACAAGGAGATAAGGTTGTCCCATGTGGGGCTCACAGTCTTAATCCCCATTTTACAGATGAGGGAACTGAGACACAGAGAAGTGAAGCGGCATGGCTCAGTGGGAAGAGCCCGGGCTTTGGAGTCAGAGGTCATGGGTTCGAATCTCGGCTCTGCCACGTCTGCTGTGTGACCTCGGGCAAGTCACTTCACTTCTCTGAGCCTCATTGACCTCATCTGTAAAACGGGGATGAAGACTGTGAGCCCCACGTGGGACAACCTGATCACCTTGTATCCCCCCAGCGCTTAGAACAGTGCTTTGCACATAGTAAGCGCTCAATAAATACGATCGAATGAATGAATGAATGAATGAAGTGACTTGCCCAAGGTCACATAGCAGACACGGGGGGGCGGAATTCGAACCCATGACCTGTGACTCCCAAGCCCGCGCTCTTTCCACTGAGCCACGCTCCATGTCCCTTGTGGAACTCCCAGTCTTAATCCTCATTTTTACAGATGCAGATTATTAAGCACTTACTGGGTACCAAGCGCTGTACGCTTGGACTCTTCCAAGCGCTTAGTACAGTGCTCTGCACTTAGTAAGACTTCAACAAATACCACGGATAGATTGGCCCGCTGTGAACTCAGCTAGTCAGGTTGGACCCAATCCATGTCCCACGTGGGGCTTCCAGTCTTAATTGCCATTTGACGGACGAGGGAACGGAGGCCCGGAGAAGTGAAGTGACTCGTCCAAGGTCACACAGGAGACGAGCGGCGGAGCCGGGATTAGAAGCCAGGTCCTCATCATCATCAATCGTATTTATTGAGCGCTTACTGTGTGCAGAGCACTGTACTAAGCGCTTGGGAAGTCCAAGTTGGCAACACATAGAGACGGTCCCTACCCAACAGTGGGCTCACAGTCTAAAAGGGGGAGACAGAGAACCAAACCGAACATACTAACAAAATAAAATAAATAGAATAGATATGTACAAGTAATCAATCAATCAATCAATCAATCAATCGTATTTATTGAGCGCTTACTATGTGCAGAGCACTGTACTAAGCGCTTGGGAAGTACAAATTGGCATCACATAGAGACAGTCCCTACCCAACAGTGGGCTCACAGTCTAAAAGGGGGAGACAGAGAACAGAACCAAACATACCAACAAAATAAAATAAGTAGGATAGAAATGTACAAGTAAAATAAATAAATAAATAAATAAATAAATAGAGTAATAAATATGTACAAACATATATACATATATACAGGTGCTGTGGGGAAGGGAAGGAGGTAAGATGTGGGGGATGGAGAGGGGGACGAGGGGGAGAGGAAGGAAGGGGCTCAGTGTGGGAAGGCCTCCTGGAGGAGGTGAGCTCTCAGTAGGGCCTTGAAGGGAGGAAGAGAGCTAGCTTGGCGGAGGGGCAGAGGGATTGGGGGCATTCCAGGCCCGGGGGAGGACGTGGGCCGGGGGTCGACGGCGGGACGGGCGAGAACGAGGCCTAACGGTGAGGAGATTAGCGGTGGCAGAGGAGCGGAGGGTGCGGGCTGGGCTGGAGAAGGACAGAAGGGAGGTGAGGTAGGAGGGGGCCAGGGGATGGATGGACAGCCTCGAAGCCCAGGGTGAGGAGTTTCTGCCTGATGCGCAGGTTGATTGGGAGCCACTGGAGATTTTTGAGGAGGGGAGTGACATGCCCAGAGCGTTTCTGGACAAAGATAATCCGGGCAGCAGCATGAAGTATGGTCCTCTGACGCCCAGGCCCGGGATCTTTCCACTAGATGCCGTGCTGCTTCAGCCTTCCCGCCGGCTTTTCCATTCCTCCCCCTGGCCACCATCGACCGATCAATCGTATTTAGAATCATACTGAGAAGCAGCCTGGCTCAGTGGAAAGAGCCCGGGCTTTGGAGTCGGAGTTCATGGGTTCGAATCCCGGCTCCACCACCTGTCTGCTGTGTGACCTTGGGCAAGTCACTTCACTTCTCAGAGCTTCAGTTCCCTCATCTGGAAAATGGGGGTGATGACTGTGAGCCCCACGTGGGACAATCTGATCACCCGTATCCCCCCAGCGCTTAGAACAGTGCTTCGGAGAAGCAGCGTGGCTCAGTGGGAAGAGCCCGGGCTTTGGAGTCAGAGGTCATGGGTTCAAATCCCGGCTCCACCACATGTCTGCTGTGTGACCTTGGGCAAGTCACTTAACTTCTCTGGGCCTTGGTTCCCTCCTCTGGAAAATGGGGATGAAGACTGTGAGTCCCATGTGGGACAACCTGCTCGCCTTGTAACCTCCCCAGCGCTTAGAACAGTGCTTTGCACATAGTAAGCGCTTAATAAATGCCATTATTATTATTATTATTATTATTATTTATTGAGCGCTTACTGTGTGCAGAGCACTGTACTAAGCTCTTGGGAAGTACAAGTCGGCAACACATAGAGACAGTCCCTACCCAACAGTGGGCTAGACTGTGTTACTGTGGTGGCTTGGAAAGTCCCGGTTCCTGGGAGAAACGGACTCCGCGGAGGGGTCGGGGGAAGACCTGGGATTTGTGAGGAGGAACCGGGCAGGATAGCGTTTCATTCATTCAATCGTATTTATTGAGCGTTTACCGTGTGCAGAGCACTGTACTAAGCGCTTGGGAAGTCCAAGTTGGCAACATATAGAGACGGTCCCTACCCAACAGCGGGCTCACAGTCTAGAGAGCAGGGGGCTGCAGCGTGGAAAAACCTGGGGCTGGGAGTCAGAGGACCTGAGTTCTAATCTCAACTCTGCCCACTTGCCTGCTGTGTGACCTTGGGTGAGTCGCTTCTCTCCTCTGGGCCTCAGTTTCCTCAGCTGTTCAAAGGGGATTAAATACCCACTTAGACTGTGAACCCCAAACGGGTCTGGGACTGTCTTGGATCGGATTATCTCGTGTCCTAACGCTTGGCATATAGGAAGCATTTCACGTCGGCTCGTTACAGGCAAGGAACGTAATTCTGCGGTATGATCCTCTCCCAAGCACTTAGTCTAGTGCTCCGCACGTAGTAAGCGCTCAATAAAGACCACGGATTGATTGATTGCTTATTAAGTGCTGAGTACAGTGCTCCGCACATAGTAAGCGCTCAAGAAAGACCATGGATTGATTGACTGCTTATTAAGCGCTGAGTACAGTGCTCCGCACATAGTAAGTGCTCAATAAAGACCATAGATTGATTGCTCATTAAGCACTGAGTACAGTGCTCTGCACATAGTCAGTGCTCAATAGACCATGGATTGATTGATTGCTTATTAAGCGCTGAGTACAGTGCTCCGCTCATAGTAAGTGCTCAATAAAGACCACGGATTGATTGATTGCTTTTTAAGCACTGAGTACAGTGCTCCGCACATAGTTCATGCTCAATAAAGACCATGGATAGATTGATTGCTTATTAAGCGCTGAGTACAGTGCTCCGCACATAGTCAGTGCTCAATAAAGACCATGGATTGATTGATTGCTTATTAAGCACTAAGTACAGTGCTCCACACATAGTAACTGCTCAATAAAGACCATGGATTGATTGATTGCTTATTAAGCGCTGAGTACAGTGCTCCGCACACAGTCAGTGCTCAATAAAGACCATGGATTGATTGATTGCTTATTAAGCGCTGAGTACGGTGCTCCGCACATAGTAAGTGCTCAATAAAGACCATAGATTGATTGCTCATTAAGCGCTGAGTACAGTGCTCCGCACATAGTCAGTGCTCAATAGACCATGGATTGATTGATTGCTTATTAAGCGCTGAGTACAGTGCTCCGCACATAGTAAGTGCTCAATAACGACCACGGATTGATTGATTGCTTTTTAAGCACTGAGTACAGTGCTCCGCACATAGTTCATGCTCAATAAAGACCATGGATAGATTGATTGCTTATTAAGCGCTGAGTACAGTGCTCCGCACATAGTCAGTGCTCAATAAAGACCATGGATTGATTGATTGCTTATTAAGCGCTGAATACAGTGCTCCGCACATAGTAGGTGCTCAATAAAGACCATGGATTGATTGATTGCTTATTAAGCACTAAGTACAGTGCTCCACACATAGTAACTGCTCAATAAAGACCATGGATAGATTGATTGCTTATTAAGCGCTGAGTACAGTGCTCCGCACACAGTCAGTGCTCAATAAAGACCATGGATTGATTGATTGCTTATTAAGCGCTGAGTACGGTGCTCTGCACATAGTAGGTGCTCAATAAAGACCATGGATTGATTGATTGCTTATTAAGCGCTGAGTACAGTGCTCCGCACATAGTCAGTGCTCAATAAAGACCATGGATTGATTGATTGCTTATTAAGCGCTGAGTACGGTGCTCTGCACATAGTAGGTGCTCAATAAAGACCATGGATTGATTGATTGCTTATTAAGCGCTGAGTACAGTGTTCCGCACATAGTAGGTGCTCAATAAAGACCATGGATTGATTGATTGCTTATTAAGCACTGAGAACAGTGCTCCGCACATAGTAAGTGCTCAATAAAGACCATGGATTGATTGCTTATTAAGTGGAGTACAGTGCTCTGCACATAGTCAGTGCTCAATAAAGACCATGGATCGATTGCTTAAGCGCTGAGTACAGTGCTCCGCACGTAGCAAGTGCTCAATAAATACGACTGAACGAGTGCATGAACGATCAGGGGACTAGGGAAGCGGCAGCAGCTACGGGCTGGGCGGGGTGAGGTGAGGGGGCCGTTTATCGGGGGGGAATTTGGGTGGCGTTCCCGGGATCCCGGGGGCAGCTGTGACTCCAGACGGCGTCGCTCAAGCTTTGCGCTCGGTCCGGATCCAGGATCTGGCCTTGTGCCAGCAGTCTTTCCAGGCAGAAAGCGGCCGGAGAGGCCCGGGGGTCCGATCCTGCGGGGGACAAGGGGGCAAGGCTCGGCCCAAACACGCACAACGCCCTCCCTCCGGCTCTACCTTTACTTCTATTTATCCTGACGACTCGACACCTGTCCACATGTTCGCCCCCCTCTCCATCCCCCCCATCTTACCTCCTTCCCTTCCCCACAGCACCTGCATAAACGTATGTACATATTTATTACTCTTTATTTATTTTACTTGTACCTATCTATTCTATTTATTTTATTTTGTTAGTACGTTCGGTTTTGTTCTCTGTCTCCCCCTTTTAGACTGTGAGCCCGCTGTTGCGTAGGGACCGTCTCTATGTGTTGCCAACTTGGACTTCCCAAGCGCTCAGTCCGGTGCTCTGCACACAGTAAGCGCTCAATAAATACGATGGATTGATTGAGTAGGGTGAGTCGCTTCACTCCTCTGGGCCTCAGTTTCCTCAGCTGTTCAAAGGGGATTAAACGGGTTTGGGATTGAACCCCAAACGGGTCTGGGACTGTCTTGGATCGGATTATCTCGTGTCCTAATGCTTGGCATATAGGAAGCATTTCACGTTGGCTCGCTACAGGCAAGGAATGTAATTCTGCGGTATGATCAATCAATCAATCAATCGTATTTATTGAGCGCTTACTATGTGCAGAGCACTGTACTAAGCGCTTGGGAAGTACAAATTGGCAACACAAATTGGTATGATCCTCTCCCAAGCACTTAGTCTAGTGCTCCGCACGTAGTAAGCGCTCAAGAAAGACCACGGATTGATTGATTGCTTATTAAGCGCTGAGTACAGTGCTCCGCACATAGTAAGTGCTCAATAAAGACCACGGATTGATTGCTTATTAAGCGCTGAGTACAGTGCTCCGCACATAGTAAGTGCTCAATAAAGACCATGGATTGATTGATTGCTCATTAAGCGCTGAGTACAGTGCTCCGCACATAGTAAGTGCTAAGAAAGAACACGGATTGATTGATTGCTTATTAAGCGCTGAGTACAGTGCTCTGCACATAGTAAGTGCTCAATAAAGACCACAGATTGATTGCTTATTAAGCACTGAGTACAGTGCTCTGCACATAGTAAGTGCTCAATAAAGACTACGGATTGATTGATTACTCATAAAGCGCTGAGTACAGTGCTCCGCACATAGTAAGCGCTAAGAAAGAACACGGATTGATTGATTGCTTATTAAGCGCTGAGTACAGTGCTCCGCACATAGTAAGTGCTCAATAAAGACCACGGATTGATTGCTTATTAAGCACTGAGTACAGTGCTCTGCACATAGTAAGTGCTCAATAAAGACCATGGATTGATTGATTGCTCATAAAGCTCTGAGTACAGTGCTCCGCACATAGTAAGCACTAAGAAAGACCACGGATTGATTGCTTATTAAGTGCTGAGTACAGTGCTCCGCACATAGTAAGTGCTCAATAAAGACGATGGATTGATTGATTGCTTATTAAGCGCTGAGTACAGTGCTCCGCACATAGTAAGCGCTAAGAAAGACCACGGATTGATTGATTGCTTATTAAGCGCTGAGTACAGTGCTCCGCACATAGTAAGTGCTCAATAAAGACGATGGATTGATTGATTGCTTATTAAGCGCTGAGGAGTACAGTGCTCCACACATAGTAAGTGCTCAATAAAGACCATGGATTGATTGCTTATTAAGCGCTCAGTACAGTGCTCCGCACATAGTAAGTGCTCAATAAAGACGATGGATTGATTGATTGCTTATTAAGCGCTGAGGAGTACAGTGCTCCGCACATAGTAAGTGCTCAATAAAGACCATGGATTGATTGCTTATTAAGCGCTCAGTACAGTGCTCCGCACATAGTAAGTGCTCAAGAAAGACCATGGATTGATTGCTTATTAAGCGCGGAGTACAGTGCTCCGCACATAGTAAGTGCTCAATAAAGACCATGTAGGTCCCTGTAGGTCGCCAACTTGGACTTCCCAAGCGCTCAGTCCAGTGCTCTGCACACGGTAAGCGCTCCATAAATACGAGTGAATGGATGGATGGATGAATGTGGTCCCAGTAAGAGCTCGATAAATCGATTGAATGAACGAACGTGGTCCCGGCTCTCCGGACTCCGGGAGGCCGGAAGCTTGTTGTGCGCGGGGGACCAGTCTGCCGATTCTGTTGCGCCGCACTCTCCCAAGTGCTTAGTACAGCGCTCTGCACATGGTAAGCACTCAATAAATACCATGAATGAATGAATTGTCCTCTCATGAATTGTCCAATGAATGAAGGGGGAAACAGACAACAAAACAAAGCATATTAACAAAGTAAAATAACATATAGAGACAGTCCCTACCCAACAGCGGGCTCATCAAAACATATTAACAAAATAAAATAACATATAGAGACGGTCCCTCCCCAACTGCGGGCTCACAGTCTAGAAGGGGGAGACAGACAACAAAACAAAACATATCAACAAAATAAAATAACATATAGACAGTCCCTCCCCAACTGCGGGCTCACAGTCTAGAAGGGGGAGACGGACAACAAAACGCTTAGTCCAGTGCTCTGCACACAGTAAGCGCTCAATAAATACGATTGATTGATTGATTAACCAAATAAAATAACATATAGAGACAGTCCCTACCCAACAGCGGGCTCACTGTCTAGAAGGGGGAGACAGACAACAAAACAAAACATATTAACAAAGTAAAATAACATATAGAGACGGTCCCTACCCAACAGCGGGCTCACAGTCTAGAAGGGGGAGACAGACAACAAAACACTTAGTAAAGTGATCTTCACACAGTAAGCGCTCAGTAAATACGATTATTGATTGATTAACCAAATAAAATAACACACAGAGACAGTCCCTACCCAACAGCGGGCTCACAGTCTAGAAAGGGGAGACAGACAACAAAACACTTAGCACAGTGATCTGCACACAGTAAGCGCTCAATAAATACGATTATTGATTGATTAACCAAATAAAATAACATATAGAGACAGTCCCTCCCCAACAGCGGGCTCACAGTCTAGAAGGGGGAGACGACAAAACAAAACATAGTAACAAAGTAAAATAACATATAGAGACTGTCCCTACCC
Organism: Tachyglossus aculeatus; assembly: GCF_015852505.1. Taxonomy (NCBI): domain Eukaryota; kingdom Metazoa; phylum Chordata; class Mammalia; order Monotremata; family Tachyglossidae; genus Tachyglossus; species Tachyglossus aculeatus. The sequence continues at coordinate 3,216,326 of NC_052096.1, read as the reverse complement.
AACAGCGTGGTCACAGTCTAGAAGGGGGAGACAGACAACAAAACAAAACATATTAACAAAATAACATATAGAGACAGTCCCTACCCAACAGCGGGCTCACAGTCTAGAAGGGGGAGACAGACTACAAAACGCTTAGAACAGTGCTCTGCACACAGTAAGTGCTCAATAAATACGATTGATTGATTGGTTGATTAACCAAATAAAATAACATATAGAGACAGTCCCTACCCAACAGCGGGCTCACAGTCTAGAAGGGGGAGACAGACAACAAAACAAAACATAGTAACAAAGTAAAATAACATATAGAGACGGTCCCTACCCAACAGCGGGCTCACAGTCTAGAAGGGGGAGACAGACAACAAAACAGAACATAGCAACAAAGTAAAATAACATATAGAGACTGTCCCTACCCAACAGCGTGGTCACAGTCTAGAAGCGGGAGAGAGACAACAAAACAAAACATATTAACCAAATAACATATAGGGATAGTCCCTACCCAACAGCGGGCTCACAGTCTAGAAGGGGGAGAGAGACAACAAAACAAAACATATTAACCAAATAAAATGACCTATAGAGACAGTCCCTCCCCAACAGCGGGCTCACAGTCTAGAAGGGGGAGACAGACAACAAAACAGATCATAGCAACAAAGTAAAATAACCTATAGAGACAGTCCCTACCCAACAGCGTGGTCACAGTCTAGAAGGGGGAGAGAGACAACAAAACAAAACATATTAACCAAATAACCTATAGAGACAGTCCCTACCCAACAGCGTGGTCACAGTCTAGAAGGGGGAGACAGACAACAAAACAAAACATATTAACCAAATAACATATAGGGACAGTCCCTACCCAACAGCGGGCTCACAGTCTAGAAGGGGAAGACAGACAACAAAACAAAACATACTAACAAAGTAAAATAACATATAGAGACAGTCCCTACCCAACAGCGGGCTCATAGTCTAGAAGGGGGAGACAGACAACAAAACAGAACATAGTAACAAAGTAAAATAACCTATAGAGACAGTCCCTACCCAACAGCGTGGTCACAGACTAGAAGGGGGAGAGAGACAGCAAAACAAAACATATAAACCAAATAACATTTAGGGACAGTCCCTACCCAACAGCGGGCTCACAGTCTAGAAGGGGAAGACAGACAACAAAACAAAACATACTAACAAAGTAAAGTAACATATAGAGACAGTCCCTCCCCAACAGCGGGCTCACAGTCTAGAAGGGGGAGACAGACAACAAAACAGAACATAGTAACAAAGTAAAATAACCTATAGAGACGGTCCCTCCCCAACTGCGGGCTCACAGTCTAGAAGGGGGAGACAGACAACAAAACAAAACATATAAACCAAATAACATTTAGGGACAGTCCCTCCCCAACAGCGTGGTCACAGTCTAGAAGGGGGAGAGGGACAAGATAACATATGAACCAAATGAAATACCATATAGAGGCCCCCTCCCCCGGGGGTCCCCCGGCTCGGGTGGGGTCGTGTCCCGGGGCTACCTGGGGCGGAGCCGAGGATCAGGGCACCGTGGGGCTGCTCCCAGAGGGCGGCGACGGCGGCGAAGCTTGTCGGGGCGAGGGGCAGCACGGCCTCCCGGGGCCCCAGGCTCAGGGCGGCGCCCGCCGGGCCCAGGCGGAGGAGCAGCGGGGCCTCCAGCCCCGACGGGGCCCGGGGCAGCGACCCCCGGCCCTCCGCCGCCGACCCGCCCAACGACAGCACGAAGGCCTGTGGGAAGGAACGGGGACGGACACGGACGGACACGGACGGACACGGACGGACACGGACGGACACGGGGACCGGCTCCTTCGCCTCCCCACCACGTGTTCTGCCCAAGCGCTGGGACGGAGGGAGGGACGGGTTTTCATTGGCCCCGCCCTGGCTACACCCACGGGAGGGAGGGGTTTCATTGGCCCCCGCCCCGCCCTGGCCACGCCCCCCTGGAGGGAGGGATTTCATTGGCCATACCCTGGCCACGCCCCCTGGGGGGGGGGAGAGCGGCGTGGCGCGCCCCCTGCGGGTGAGGCCCCGCCCCCTCCGGCCTGGGGAGGGGATGACAGGGAGCGACTGGACGGGGAGGCTCCGCCCCCTAGCGGTGAGGCCCCGCCCCCTGGGGGGGAGAGGGTGGGAAGCGCCCCCTGCCGGTGAGGCCCCGCCCCCTCCGGGATGGGGAGGGGATGACAGGGAGAGACGGGACGGGGAGGCTCCGCCCCCTAGCGGCGAGGCCTCGCCCTGGCCACGCCCCCCGGGGAGGTGGCAGGGAGCGCCCCCTGCCGGCGAGGCCCCGCACCCTCCGGCCTGGGGAGGGGAGAGGGAGCGACTGGACGGGGAGGCTCCGCCCCCCTGCGGCCTCGGGAGGGGATGACAGGGAGAGACTGGAGGGGGAGGCTCCGCCCCCAAGCGGTGAGGCCCCGCCCAGCCCAGGCCACGCCCCCGGGGGAGGCCGGCGGGGAACGCCCCCTGCCGGTGAGGGCCCGCCCCCTCCGGACGGAAGAGGGAGGGGCAGGGAGTGACTGGGAAGGGGAGGTTCCGCCCCCTAGCGGTGAGTCCCCTCCCTGCCCTGGCCCCGCCCCCGGGGGAGGGCGGCAGGGAGCGCCCCCTGTCGGTGAGGCCCCGCCCCGGCCGGCCTGGGGATGGGGGGGGGGCAGGGAGCGACTGGCTGGGGGAGGCTCCGCCCCCTAGCGGTGAGGCCCCCCTGCCCTGGCCACGCCCCCCGGGGGGAGGGCAACGGGGAGCGCCCCCTGCCGGTGAGGCCTCGCCCCCTCCGGCCTAGGAAGGGGGTGGGACAGGGAGCGACTGGACGGGGCGGCTCCGCCCCCTAGCGGTGAGGCCACGCCCCCGGGGGAGGGCGGCGGGGAGCGCCCCCTGCCGGTGAGGTCCCGCCCCCTCCGGCCTGGGGAGGGGGTGGGACAGGGAGCGACTGGACGGGGAGGCTCCGCCCCCTAGCGGTGAGGCCACGCCCCCCGGGGGGGGGCGAAAGGGAGCGCCCCCTGCCGGTGAGGCTCCGCCCGATCCGGCCTGGGGAGGGGGGGGACAGGGAGCGACTGGACGGGGCGGCTCCGCCCCCTAGCGGTGAGGCCCTTCCCTGCCCTGGCCACGCCCCCATGGGAGGGAGGCGGGGAGCGCCCCCTGCCGGTGAGGTCCCGCCCCCTCCGGCCTGGGGACGGGGTGGGACAGGGAGCGACTGGACGGGGAGGCCCCGCCCCCAAGGGAGGGCGTCGGGGAGAGCCCCCTGCCGGTGAGGTCTCACCCCCTCCGGCCTGGGGGCGGGGGGGACAGGGAGCGACTGGACGGGGCGGCTCCGCCCCCTAGCGGTGAGGCCCCTCCCTGCCCTGGCCACGCTCCCCGGGGGAGGGCGGCGGGGAGCGCCCCCTGCCGGTGGGGTTCCGCCCCCTCCGGCCTGGAGGGGGGGGACAGAGGGCGACTGGAGGGGGAGACTCCGCCTCCTAGCGGTGAGGCCCCTCCCTACCCTGGCCACGCCCCCGGGGGAGGTCGTCGGGGAGTGCCCCCTGTCGGTGAGGTCCCGCCCCCTCCGGCCTGGGGAGGGGGTGGGACAGGGAGCGACTGGACGGGGAGGCTCCGCCCCCAAGGGAGGGCGTCGGGGAGCGCCCCCTACCGGTGAGGTCTCACCCCCTCCGGCCTGGGGGCGGGGGGGAGACAGGGAGCGACTGGACGGGGCGGCTCCGCCCCCTAGCGGTGAGGCCCCTCCCTGCCCTGGCCACGCCCCGGGGGAGGGCGGTGGGGAGCGCCCCCTGCCGGTGAGGTCCCGCCCCCTCCGGCCTGGAGGGGGGGGGACAGAGGGCGACTGGAAGGGGAGGCTCCGCCCCCTAGCGGTGAGGCCCCTCCCTATCCTGGCCACGCCCCCGGGGGAGGTCGTCGGGGAGCGCCCCCTGCCGGTGAGGTCTCGCCCCCTCCGGCCTGGGGAGGGGGTGGGACAGGGAGCGACTGGACGGGGAGGCTCCGCCCCCAAGGGAGGGCGTCGGGGAGCGCCCCCTGCCGGTGAGGTCTCACCCCCTCCGGCCTGGGGGCGGGGGGGACAGGGAGCGACTGAACGGGGCGGCTCCGCCCCCTAGCGGTGAGGCCCCTCCCTGCCCTGGCCACGCCCCGGGGGAGGGCGGCGGGGAGCGCCCCCTGCCGGTGAGGCCCCGCCCCCTCCGGTCTGGGGATGGGGACAGGGAGCGACTGGAGGGGGAGGCTCCGCCCCCTAGCGGTGAGGCCCCTCCCTGCCCTGGCCACGCCCCCATGGGTGGGCGGTGGGGCGCGCCCCCTGCCGGTGAGGCCCCGCCCCCTCCGGTCTGGGGAGGGGGGACGGGGAGGCTCCGCCCCCTAGCGGTGAGGCCACGCCCCCGGGGGAGGGCGTCGAGGAGCGCCCCCTGGCGGTGAGGTCCCGCCCCCTCTGGTCCTGGGGCTTGTCCGGGTCCTGGTCCCGGTCCTGGTCCCGGTCCTGGTCCTGGACCTGGTCCCGGTCCTGGTCCTGGACCTGGTCCCGGTCCTGGGGAGCGAGGGGTGGTTTGGGTTCAGCCCCTCGCTCCTCCTGTTGCTCTCACCTGGTTCCGCAGGTGCAGGCTGAGCACGGGGTCGCTGCCGGGGGTCCCGAAGGCCAGGATCCGGGTGGGCCCGCCCGCTCCCACCGGGCGCAGCCCCAGCTCCACCGTGAAGTTCCAGGGATCCTCTCCTCGGGGGCGGAGGTCTGGGTGCGGGGGGGACAGAAAATTGGGAGACGCTCAACCCATCAGTGAATAGATGGATTCAATAGACCCATAGATCCGGATTGGAGCAGCGTGGCTCAGCGGAAAGAGCCCGGGCTTTGGAGTCAGAGGTCACGGGTTCAAATCCCGGCTCTGCCGATTGTCAAGCTGGGTGACCTTGGGCAAGTCCACTTCTCTGGGACTCAGTGACCTCACCTGTCAAATGGGGATGAAGACTGTGAGCCCCCCGTGGGACAACCCGATCGCCTTGTAACCTCCCCAGCGCTTAGAACAGTGCTTTGCACAGAGTAAGCGCTTAATAAATGCCATCATTATTATCAGTGGTATCGATTAAGCGCTTTCGGTGTGCACAACACTGTACGCAGCGCTGGGGAGAGTCCATACGATAAGGTTGGCAGACGTTCCCCACCCACAACTAGCTTCCAGTCTACAGGAGAGAAAGGAAGAGTGTCCTGGTGCCCTAACCACAGGTCCCCCCCTTATCAATAATAATAAGAATGATTGCATTTATTAAGCTCTTACTATGTGCCAACATGCCTCAGCATGCTCAGGGTCCATCCTAAATTTTCATCAGTCCCGTTTGCCTTGGTCAATTTTGTCTGTAGTTCTCTTGCTGGTAGATTTATGCCCCCTGAACGTTTGCTGGTAGATTTATGCTCCCGATACATTGCGCTTGAATGTTGTCCTGCCTCTCTCTGGAGGGGCAGGGACCGGGCCTCAGGGGGGTGCTCAATAAATCCCGTCGATGAGGATGGCCCAAAAAACGGGCCCACAGAGAGGAGAAGCAGCACGGCTTGGCGGACAGAGCCCGGCCTTGGGAGTCAGAAGGACTTTGGTTCTAATCATGGCTCCGCCCCATGTCTGCTGTGTGAGCCTGGGCCAGTCACTTCACTTCTCTGTGCCTCAGTTACCTCATCTGTAAAATCGGAATAAGAGTGTGAGCCCACTGTTGGGTAGGGACTGTCTCTATATGTTGCCACCTTGTACTTCCCAAGCGCTTAGTACAGTGCTCTTCACACAGTAAGCGCTCAGTAAATACGATTGATTGATTGTGAGCCCCATGTGGGACCGAGACCGTGTCCAACTTGATTAACTTGAATCTACCCCAGCGTTCAGGACGGTGCTTGCCGCATAGTAAAAGTGCTCAACAAGTACCATAATTATTACTATTAGAAGAGAGACTGTGAGCCCACTGTTGGGTAGGGACTGTCTCTATATGTTGCCACCTTGTACTTCCCAAGCGCTTAGTACAGTGCTCTTCACACAGTAAGCGCTCAGTAAATACGATTGATTGATTGTGAGCCCCATGTGGGACCGAGACCGTGTCCAACTTGATTAACTTGAATCTGCCCCAGCGTTCAGGACGGTGCTTGCCGCATAGTAAAAGTGCTCAACAAGTACCATAATTATTACTATTAGAAGAGAGACTGTGAGCCCACTGTTGGGTAGGGACTGTCTCTATATGTTGCCACCTTGTACTTCCCAAGCGCTTAGTACAGTGCTCTTCACACAGTAAGCACTCAGTAAATACGATTGATTGATTGTGAGCCCCATGTGGGACCGAGACCGTGTCCAACTTGACTAACTCGAATCTACCCCAGCGTTCAGGACGGTGCTTGCCGCATAGTAAAAGTGCTCAACAAGTACCATAATTATTACTATTAGAAGAGAGACTGTGAGCCCACTGTTGGGTAGGGACTGTCTCTATATGTTGCCGATTTGTACTTCCCAAGCGCTTAGTACAGTGCTCTGCACATAGTAAGCGCTCAATAAATACGATTGATGATGATGATGATGAGTGAGCGTTCCGGATTCACCTTTAAGGGCAAACTGGGCCTGTGATCCAGGAGGGAAGTAGGCCCCGGGGCCGGAGTCAGGCTCACAGGCCCTGAGGGGTGGATGGCGGGTAGGCGGGGGGGAAAATGAGGCCAAGGGTACGTTGAGCCAGAAGGAGCGGCGAAGGCAGGCGTCCAGGAATGGGACCAGCTGCGGAGGGAAACGGAAGAGGGTGCTGGGAATGTGTTCCTCCCCCCGCCCCCCAACCCCGTCCCTGTGGGCTCCCGCCTGGCCCCCTAGACATCAGTACAGTGCTCTGCACATAGTAAGCGCTCAATAAATACGATTGATGATGATGGGAGCCAAGCATCCTAACCAGCTGGCCCCCTCCTCACTGATCTCCAACTCCAGCCCGGCCCGCAAACTCCACTTCTCTAGCATCCGCTTACTCGCCGCGCCCCGATCTCGTCTATCTGGCCGCCGACCCCTTTCCCCCGTCCTTTCCCTCTCCCTCCAAATATGCCAGACCCTCACTCTGCCCACCTTCAAAGCCTTCAGGTCGTGTCTCCTCCGAGAGGCCTTCCGCGATGAAACCCTCTTTTCCCCGGCTCCCTCTCCCTTCCGCCCCATTTATGCGCTTAGATCTGTGCCCTTTGGATATCTGCCCCACTCCCACCCCACAGCACTTCTGTACACATCTTGAAATCGTGTATTATACATTATTCATATTGTCTGTCTCCCCCTCTAGACTGTACACTCATTATGGGCAGGGAACATCTCTGCCAACTCTGTTATATCGTACTCTCTCAAGCGCTTAGTACAGTGGTCCGCCCATAGTATGCGCTTTGTTCTGACGACTTGACACCTGCCCACATGTTTTGTTTTGTTGTGTGTCTCCCCCCTTCCAGACTGTGAGCCCATTGTTGGGTAGGGACCGTCTCTATGTTCACTCATTCATTCATTCATTCATTGAATCGTATTTATTGAGCGCTTACTGTGTGCACAGCACTGTAGTAAGCGCTTGGGAAGTACAAGTTGGCAACATAGATCTCCCCCTTCTAGACTGCGAGCCCACTCTTCTAGACTGTGAGCCCGCTGTTGGGTAGGGACTGTCTCTATATGTTGCCAACTTGTACTTCCCAAGCGCTTACTACAGTGCTCTGCACACAGTAAGCGCTCAATAAATACGATTGATTGAATGAATGAATGAATGTGCTCAATAAATACCATGGATTGATCCACTGACTGATGGCCTCTTCCTCTCTCCCTAGTGCCTTGCCCCCGCATCCACCTGCTGCGCTGTATTGTCCTCTCCCAAGAGCTTACTACAGTGCTCCCCACTTCATTCATTCAATCGTATTTATTGAGCGCTTACTGTGTGCAGAGCACTGTACTAAGCGCTTGGGAAATACAAGGTAGCAACATATAGAGACGGCCCCTGCCCAACAACGGGCTCACAGTCTAGAAGGGGGAGACGGCCAACAAAACAAAACATGTGGAACAGGTGTCAAGTCATCAGAATAAACAGAATGTACACCATTAACAAGTAAATATGTACAAGTAAAATAGAGTAATAAATCTGTACAAACCTAGTAAGCGCTCAGAAAATAGCCCTGATGGATCGATTGACCGGCTCATCCTCTCTCCCCACCCCCCCAGCTCCCCGGCCATCCCTCCTCGGGTCCTCCGGTGCTCACCGGGAGACGGAGTTTGCTGGGAGGGAAGAGAAGGTTTCCCAGGACGATCTTCATGGGGGGCAGCGGGGCTCCAGCGAGCGGCTTGGAGACCTGGTGGAGTTTGAGTACTTCATCCCCATCGATGGCCAGCACCACCATGTCTTGCTTGTTCGACACCTCCATCTGCGGGGTGGGGGCGGAGGGGGGGCGGTCGGAGGGTGCAGTCGGGCCTGGATCCCTCCCGCTGTCCTCAGGGACCCGAGCGACCAGCTCCCCCGGGGCCGGTAAAGTCAAGTGCCACGAAGCCGGGGAGCGGTGGGGTGCAGGGGAAGACTGCAGCAGGGTCGGGGGGCAGTGAGGAGGAGGGTGGGCTTTGGGGGGATGCTGGGGAGGGGCGTGGGAGGGCTCTTACCCGGTGCCATTTCCCGTCGTTGAGTTTGGGGCCCGCCGCCACCGTCACCCGGGCGTGGGGGTTATGGAGCTGGATCTCCACTCGACCCTCCCTCAGCCCCAGCAGGAACCAGTCATATTTGGGGTCCGTGTCCCCGTAAAACACCACCCCCTCTGGGTCCCAGGTGCGCAGCTCGAAGTAGGAGGTGGCCCTGGAGCAAGGGGACATGAGGAGGAGGAGGAGGAGGAGGGGCAGGGGGCAGAACTAAAGGAGAGGGGGGAGAGGGGTCCCATCTTAGGTCCCGGCGGGGAGGGGGTTTGGGGTTGGGTAAAGGGGTCCTTCTGAACTCACATCTCTTCCAGGAGGTCTGCCCTGATCAATCGTTGCTATTTATTGAGCACTCACCGTCCGCCAGAGCACTGTACTAAGCGCTTGGGAGAGTCCGATAGAACAGAACTGGTAGACACGCTCCCTGCCCACAAGCAGCTTCCAGTGATTTCTGTGTCTTCACACCTTATGTTCCCTAACTCTCACTTCAGCACTCTTGGCTACTCACCCCACGTCACCCTACTCTATTATTATTATTAATCATATTTACTGAGCGCTTACTGTGTGCAAAGCACTGTACTAAGCGCTTGGGAGAGTCCGATAGAACAGAACTGGTAGACACGCTCCCTGCCCACAAGCAGCTTCCAGTGATTTCTGTGTCTTCACACCATATGTTCCCTAACTCTCACTTCAGCACTCTTGGTTACTCTCCCTGCGTCACCCTACTCTATTATTATTATTAATCATATTTACTGAGCGCTTACTGTGTGCAAAGCACTGTACTAAGCGCTTGGGAGAGTAAAAGCACCCACATTCATCTCATGTTTTCCCCCTTCCTCCAATCCGTAATTCATTTTAGCATCCGAATGCCCCCGCTGTAGTGTAAGCCCCTGAAGGGCAGGGATCGATCGTATCTACTCGCTCTATGTCTATTTTTTTTTAATGGCATTTGTTAAGCACTTACTGTGTGCCCAGCACTGTACAAGCTCATCACGGGGCTCACCGTCTTATAACCCCATTTTCCAGATGAGGGACCCGAGGCCCAGAGAAGTGAATTTTTTTGTCCAAGGTCACCCACAGACAAGTGGCGGGGCCGGGATTAGAACCCGGGTCCTTCAGACCCTTGTTCTAACCAATAGGCCACACTGCTTCTCCTGAGAGCTTAGGGCGGTTCTGTGCACTTAGTCGGACCAGCTCAATAAATACTGATGATTGACAGGGGCGGAAGAGATCAGGAGAAGTGCAATGTGGGTCCTCGATTGGAGTTACAGGAAAGGCGAGGAGGTGGAAGAGAGGGAAGAGTCAGGGAAAGGGATGGAGGGGCGGAATCGGAGGAGGAGGGTGGATGGGGTTGAGGGAGAGAGGTGGAGTCAGGAAGGAAGAAAGAGATCTGGATCCCCCACGGAACCGGGGTCTTCCCCATTACAAATAATGATTACTGTCATTATCATTATTATGATGATGATGATGATTACCTAGTGACCTTGGTGAGGTCAAAGGTCATATTAAGGGCAGGCCCAAGCCTCCCGTGACTGCCAAGGTGCAGGGCGTCTGAGTCCAGGTTGGCTGGGTGACTCTGGTGGGGGGAACAGGAGGGTTGGGGAGCGTCGGGGGGAGCCGGGACCCGGGAGATTTGGGGAGAGACAGCAAGACCCAGGGCAAAAAGGGAGCTACTAGCTTCGGGGGGAGAGCATAAGAGCGTCTCTATATGTTGCCAACTTGTACTTCCCAAGCGCTTAGTACAGTGCTCTGCACACAGTAAGCGCTCAATAAATACGACTGAATAATAATAATAATAACGGCATTTATTAAGCGCTTACTATGTGCAAAGCACTGTTCTAAGCGCTGGGGAGGTTACAAGGTGATCAGGTTGTCCCACGGGGGGCTCACAGTCTCAATCCCCATTTTACAGATGAGGTCACTGAGGCACCGAGAAGCGAAGTGACTTGTCCGAGGTCACACAGCGGACAAGCGGCGGAGCCGGGATTAGAACCCACGACCTCTGGCTCCCAAGCCCGGGCTCTTTCCACTGAATAAGATGGATGGGAGACAGACACCCAGGAACCGAAAGCCCAACCCGGAGAAATCCACCAATGCCGACATTCACGTGCCCCACTGTATTGAACCAGTTTTTCCTATCATCCCTTGGGCCCAAGGCACTGCCACCCTTCCTGGAGACCTCCGACCTCCCTTCCTCCCTCGGCCGGGTTGGTTCTGGGATTGAATTTTGGGTTCCCCGTCAATCCCACCACCACCCCCAAAATATATGACACCCCCCCCAAGCTCCCCCACAGTCTTCCCCTCCCTCCTGAGAATGGACCAAGACGACTCCACCCCGGCCTTGGACCTGCCCAAGGCGTCTCTCAGGCACCTGAGGGCTCAGGGCATGCGAGGAATCGGACGAAGCTTCAGGAGGCAGCAGCAGCAGCAGCAGCAGAGGGGACCAAAGGGGTAGGTCAGCCATAGCGGGCCGGAAAGTCGGGGGGCCGGGGCCGTGTGTCCGTCCTCCACCGGGCTTGGATGACTCTGAGGTGGAGCGGAGAACCAGGTGGAACCGGTCCCCCGGAGGCAGCAGGGACTGAGGTGAAGGACCGGGATGAGGGACTCCAGTGGGGGCGGGAGCCGGGGTCAAAAGTTGGTGCGTGGGCAGAGGAGGGGGTGGGGACGGAGCCCGGGGGGGAGCCCCCATCCCCACTCCATCCGGGGGAAGGGAACCGATATAGACCGGCGGACCCACCCCCACCTCTCCCCGGCAGAGCTGGGAGCGAGTGGCGCCAGGAGGGCAAACAGAGAGGGAGGGAGAGAGGGAGGAATGGGATCCCAGGTGGAAGGGAGGCGGCAATCAATCAATCAATCAATCAATCAATCGTATTTATTGAGCGCTTACTATGTGCAGAGCACTGTACTAAGCGCTTGGGAAGTACAAATTGGCAGCACATAGAGACAGTCCCTACCCAACAGTGGGCTCACAGTCTAAAAGGGGGAGACAGAGAACAGAACCAAACATACCAACAAAATAAAATAAATAGGATAGAAATGTACAAGTAAAATAAATAAATAGAGTAATAAATATGTGCAACCATATATACATATATACAGGTGCTGTGGGGAAGGGAAGGAGGTAAGATGGGGGGACGGAGAGGGGGACGGGGGGGGAGAGGAAGGAAGGGGCTCAGTCTGGGAAGGCCTCCTGGAGGAGGTGAGCTCTCAGCAGGGCCTTGAAGGGAGGAAGAGAGCTAGCTTGGCGGAGGGGCAGAGGGATTGGGGGCATTCCAGGCCCGGGGGAGGACGGGGGCCGGGGGTTGATGGCGGGACAGGCGAGAACGAGGTACGGTGAGGAGATTAGCGGTGGAGGAGCGGAGGGTGCGGGCTGGGCTGGAGAAGGAGAGAAGGGAGGTGACGTAGGAGGGGGCCAGGGGATGGATGGACAGCCTTGAAGCCCAGGGTGAGGAGTTTCTGCCTGATGCGCAGATTGCGACAGCGGCACTGTCCGTATCGATCGCTTGACCCCAAGTGAGCCGTCGTGGCCCGCCAATATGGCGAGAGCGGCTCACGCATTGGTCGTCCCCCGTCCCCCGCCCAGTGGGCCATCCGACTGGGGAGGAGCGTGACGTGTTGGGAAGAGTTCAGTCCTGGGAGTCTCATTCCCGCTCTGTCACTTGCCTGCCAGGTGACCTTGGGCCAATCACTTTGCTGTGAGCAGGGAATGCGTCTGTTTATCGTTGTGCTGGACTCTCCCAAGAGCCTAGAACGGCGCTCTGCACATAGGAAGGGCTCGATAAATACTGACTGACTGACTTGACTTCTCCGTGTTTCAGTTTCCTCTTCTGTGAAATGAGGATAAAATCCCTGTTCTCCCTTCCCTTTAATAATAATAATAATGATGATGATGATGGCATTTATTAAGCGCTTACTATATGCAAAGCACTGTTCTAAGCGCTGCGGAAGTTACAAGGTGATCAGGTTGTCCCACGGGGGGCTCACAGTCTTAATCCCCATTTTTGACAGATGAGGTAACTGAGCCACAGAGAAGTGACTTGCCCGGAGTCACCCAGCTGACAAGTGGCGGAGCTGGGATTTGAACCCATGACCTCTGACTCCAAAGCTTGGGCTCTTTCCACTGAGCCATGCTGCTTTAGGCCGTGAACCCCATATGGGACAACCTGATCACCTTGTAACTTCTGCAGCGCTTAGAACAGTGCTTTGCACGTAGTAAGTGCTTAATAAATGGGACAGGGACCATAACTGATCCATTAACAGCATTTACTGAGCGCTTACTCTGTCCCTCTAGAAGGCAGTCAATCAGTTAATCAAATTTATTGAGTGCTTACGGTGTGCAGGGCACTGTACTGAACAGTCAGGAGAGTACAACTCAACAATATAACAGACACAGGTTGGACACAGTCCCTGTCCCACATGGGGCTCCCATTCTTAACCCCCATTTCACAGAAGAGGAAACCGAGGCCCCGAGCTGTGAAGTGACTTGCCCAGGGTCACACAGCCGGCAACCGGCAGAGCTGGGATTGGGATTCAGGTCCTCCAACTCCCAGACCCAGGCTCTTTCCACTAGGCCACACGGCTTTATTATTATTAACGCTCTATTTCCCACCTTTCCCCCTACCTGGAGTCAATCCAACATTCATTCATTCATTCACGCATGCAATCGTATTTATTGAGCGCTTACCGTGTGCACAGCACTGTACTAAGCGCTTGGGAAGTACAAGCTGGCAACATATAGAGACGGTCCCCTACCCAACAGCGGGCTCACGGTCTAGAAGGGGGAGACAGACGACAAAACAAAACATATTAACAAAATAAAAAAGCAATCAGTCAATCAGTGGGATGAATTGTACTCTCCCCAAGTGCTTAGCATAGTGTCCAGCACACAGATGGGGCTCCAAAAATACTACTAATTACTTGATTGAGGGGAACGTGTGTTTGTAGCCGAAAACATTCGGCTTTAAAGCACTGAATCCCCTTGCCCCATCCTACTGCACTTCGCTGCTCTCTTACTACAGCCCAGCCTGCACACTTGACTCATCTAATATTAACCAAACTACTTACTGAACCTCGATCTCGTCTATCTCATCGCCAGCCTCTCACCCACATCTTGCCTGTGGCCTGGAATGCCTCCCTCTTCATGTACCACAGACTCTCCCCGCCTTCAGAGCCTTATTGAAGGCACACCTCCTCCAAGAGGCCTTCCCTGACTCAACCCTCCTTTCCTCGTCTCCCATTCCTTTCCTGAGAGATGAAGACACTAAATCTGGCCCTAACGGGCAGTCGCTGAGAGAAACAAGTTCACACGTTAACAAATACAAATACATTAATAAATACATAGTTACCTGTTAAGCGCCGGGATAGATACAAGATAATCAGATCAGACAGAGACTCTGTCTCACACAGGACTTGCGGTATAAGTAGAAGGGAGAGCAGGGCCTGAATCCTCATTTTACAAGTGAGGAAACTGACTCCGAAAGTGAATTGACTTGCCCAGGGTCCCACAACTGGCGTGTGGCGGTGCAGGAATTAGAACTCAGGTTTTCGGACTCCCGGGCTGGGACTTTAAGAGGCAGAGACCCTCGGATAGAGATTCTGAGACCCTCAATCAGGATATATGTATATATGTCTGTACATATTTATTACTCTATTTATTTATTTTACTTGTACATATCTATTTTATTTTGTTAGTTTGGTTTTGTTCTCTGTCTCCCCCTTTTAGACTGTGAGCCCACTGTTGGGTAGGGACCGTCTCTATATGTTGCTGACTTGTACTTCCCAAGCGCTTAGTACAGTGCTCTGCACACAGTAAGCGCTCAATAAATACGACTGATTGATTGATTGATTGATGGATGGGGAGTCTCCTTCACCCTTCTCCAGAACTGCCACCCACAGGACTCCATCCTCCTCCGCCTCACAGACAATTCAGCCAGGAGCCCCTGGACTCTCCTTGCCATTAGCTTTTCTGATTTTTTGATTTGACTGACCCATGGACAATTCGAACCTTCTGCTCTGGGCATCACCTGCTTATTTTATTGTTGCTGCTGCATGTTAATTGTTAACTGCGCTCTGTGCAGTTTTTGTTGTCTCGCTGATCTCACCATGACCTGTGCATTCCCCTGCTCCCACCTGCCTTTCCCTGTCCTCATCTTTCCCTTCCCATCTCCCACCCTGCTCTTTCCCTCCCTTTACTCCCTCCTACCCCTCATCCCCACCCCCTCCCTGGAATCCCTCTGTCCCAGTTCCAACTCTCATCCCCCTCCCCCTGAGCAGATCTCCACCAAACCCCTCCCTTCCAACCCCTTCCCTTCCCTTCTCCCCACCCCTGTCCCATCCCAGTTCTCTTTTCTCATCGCCACCCCTCATTCCCCTCTCCCTGCCCACTCATTCCCATCCAAACCCTCCCCATCCCACATACCTTCCCTCTCCCTCCCCTCCCTCCACAGCTGCTGCCAAGTGTGGCCTATGGAAGCCCCGCTCCATCATAGATAAGCTCCCTTTCATCCTTGACCTGTTCCTTTCCCACTCTCTCCTTCTCCTCGCCCTCACAGAGACATGGCTCGCCCCAGATGATACGGTCTCTCCTGCTGCTCTCTCCAGCAGAGGCCTCTTCTTCTCCCACTCCCCCCGATTCACCGGGAAAGGGGGAGGTGTCGGCTTCCCTCCCGCACCCCAATGTCGCTTTCGTACTATTCATTCATTCAATCGTATTTATTGAGCGCTTACTGTGTGCAGAGCACTGGACTAAGTGCTTGGGAAGTACAAGTTGGGAACATATAGAGACAGTCCCTACCCAACAGCGGGCTCATCCCTCTTTCCCCTTCCCTTTCCTTCCCCTCCTTTGAAGCTCATATTATTCGCCTCTAACCACCCCCTCCAGATTCTTAATAGCCATCATCTACAGCCCCGCTGGTCCCACCTCCAACTTCTTTAATCATTTTGACCCCTTTCTCACTTTTCTTCTCTCCTTTTCCATGCCCACTCTGATCCTCGGAGACTTCAACATCCGCATGGATGTACCCGGTGACTCCTCTGCCGCCCGCCTTCTATCTCTCCTTGACTCTGCCAACCTCCTGCTCCACCCCACCTCGCCCACTCACCAACTTGGTCACTCCCTCGACATCTTCATTCATCCATTCATTCAATAGTATTTATTGAGCGCTTACTGTTTGCAGAGCACTGTACTAAGCGCTTGGGAAGTACAAGTTGTCCTGGACGGTCCCTACCCAACAGCGGGGCTCACAGTCAAGAAGGGGGAGACAGAAAACAAAACAAAACATTTAAACCAAATAAATAAAAAATAAACAGAATATGCACAAGTAAAATAGAGTAATACATATGTACAAACATGTACATATATACAAGTAAAATAAATAGAGTAATGAATATGTACAAACATATATACAGGGATTATTCATTCATTCATTCAATCGTATTCATTGAGCGCTTACTGTGTGCAGAGCACTGTACTAAGCGCTTGGGCACTGCACTGTCTCCACCCTCACCAACTCTGAAATCCCTCTCTCTGACCACAACCTTCTCACCTGCCTCCTCACTCACACTCCTCCCCCGTAAATCTATATTCTCCCCCACAGAGACCTCCGCTCTCAAGACTCCGTCCTTCTCTCTCAGCGCATACACCCCACCTCGCCTCCCTATCCTCTCTACCCACTCTCAATGCCCAGATTACTGCTCTCAACTCCACCCTCTCGACTCAACTCAACTCGCTCCCCTTTCCCTTCATCGCTCTCGCACCACTAACCCACAGCCTTGGATCACTGCCACTGCCCGCCTCCTTCACACTTATGCTCAAGCTGCTGAACGCTGCTGGCGAAAGCCTAAACACCAAGCCAAAGTTTTTCTCTTTAAATGTATCCTTTCCTGCCTTAACTCTGCCTTCTCCTCTGCCAGGAAAAACTATTTTTCTTCCCTTATTGACACCCATGCCCATCATCCCCGTCAGCTCTTCCGTACATTTAACTCCCTTCTCAGGCCCCCTGTTCCTCCCCCTCCTCTATCCCTCACCCTCAACGATCTGGCCTCCTTCTTCATTAGTAAAATTAACTCCATCAAGTCCCCCAAAGTCACCCCTCTCCCTTCTCCATCTCCCCCGTCCCCAACCCTCTCTTCCACTTTCCCATCCTTCCCAGCAGCATCTCCAGATGAGATCGCCTCCCTCCTCTCAAGTGCCACCTGTGCTTTGGACCCCATTACCTCTCATTTTATAAAAACTCTCGCCCCTTCCCCCCTCCCCTCTTTAACTTGCATCTTCAACCACTCACTCTCCAATGGTTTCTTCCCCTCTGCCTTCAAACGTGCCCACGTCTCCCCCATCCTAAAAAATGACATGCATCTAGCTTTATTTCTATTTATTCTGATGACTTGACACCTGTCCACATGTTTTGTTTTGTTGTCTGTCTCCTCCTTCTAGACTGTGAGCCCGTCGTTGGGTAGGGACTGTCTCTATATTTTGCCAACTTGTACTTCCCAAGCGCTTAGTGCAGTGCTCTGCACACAGTAAGCGCTCAATAAATACGATTGAATGAATGAAAGAATATGACTGAATGAATGAAATTAATGAATTGTATTTATTGAGAGCTTACTTTGTGCAGAACACTGTGCTAAGTGCTTGATTCAGCACTTACTGTGCGCAGAACATTGGACTATGTGCTTGAGAAACTACTATAATAATGATGGCATTTATTAAGCACTTACTATGTGCAAAGCACTATTCTAAGCGCTGGGGAGGTTACAAGGTGATCAGGTTGTCCCACGCGGGGCTCACAGTCTTAATCCCCATTTTACAGATTCATTCATTCATTCAATCATATTTATTGAGCACTTACTGTGTGCACAGCACTGTACTAAGTGCTTGGGAAGTCCAAATTGGCAACATGTAAAGACAGTCCCTACCCAACAGCGGGTTCACAGTCTAGAAGGGGGAGACAGACAACAAAACAAAACACATTAACAAAATAAAATAAATAGAATAAATATGTACAAGTAAAATAAATAAATAAACAGAGCAATAAATACGTACAAACATATATACAGGTGCTGTGGGGAGGGGAAGGAGGGCGCTCAGTCTGGGAAGGCCTCCTTCCTTGAGGTAACTGAGGCCCAGAGAAGTTAAGTGACTTACCCAAAGTCAAACAGCAGACAAGTGGCGGAGGCGGGATTTG
This sequence comes from Tachyglossus aculeatus, assembly GCF_015852505.1. NCBI lineage: Eukaryota > Metazoa > Chordata > Mammalia > Monotremata > Tachyglossidae > Tachyglossus > Tachyglossus aculeatus. The sequence continues at coordinate 3,198,532 of NC_052096.1, read as the reverse complement.
AACCGATGACCTCAGACTCCAAAGCCCGTGCTCTTTCCACTGAGCCACGCTACTACTAACTGTGGTATCTGTTAAGCATTTACTACGTGACTAGCACTGTTCTAAGCGCTGGGGTTGATGCCAGTGAATCAGGTTGGACACAGTCCCTGTCCCATATAGGGCTCACAGTCTGTAGGATAGGGGTGAGTAGGATTTAATCCCCCTTTTACAGAGAAGGTAACTGAAGCCCAGAGAAGTGAAGCAACTTACCCACAGTCCCTGTCCCACATAGGGCTCACAGTCTGTAATAATAATAATGATGGCATTTATTAAGCGCTTACTAGGTGCAAAGCACTGTTCTAAGCGCTGGGGTTGATGCCAGTGAATCAGGTTGGACACAGTCCCTGTCCCACATAGGGCTCACAGTCTGTAGGATAGGGGTGAGTAGGATTTAATCCCCCTTTTACAGAGAAGGTAAGTGAAGCCCAGAGAAGTGAAGCAACTTACCCACAGTCCCTGTGCCACATAGGGCTCACAGTCTGTAGGACAGGGGTGAGTAGGATTTAATCCCCCTTTTACAGAGAAGGTAATGGAAGCCCAGAGAAGTGAAGCAACTTACCCACAGTCCCTGTGCCACATAGGGCTCACAGTCTGTAGGACAGGGGTGAGTAGGATTTAATCCCCCTTTGACAGAGAAGGTAATGGAAGCCCAGAGAAGTGAAGCAACTTACCCACAGTCCCTGTGCCACATAGGGCTCACAGTCTGTAGGACAGGGGTGAGTAGGATTTAATCCCCCTTTTACAGAGAAGGTAATGGAAGCCCAGAGAAGTGAAGCAACTTACCCACAGTCCCTGTGCCACATAGGGCTCACAGTCTGTAGGACAGGGGTGAGTAGGATTTAATCCCCCTTTGACAGAGAAGGTAATGGAAGCCCAGAGAAGTGAAGCAACTTACCCACAGTCCCTGTGCCACATAGGGCTCACAGTCTGTAGGATGGGGGTGAGTAGGATTTAATCCCCCTTTGACAGAGAAGGTAACTGAAGCCCAGAGAAGTGAAGCAATTTACCCAAGGTTACACAGCAGACTTGCGGTGGAGTCTGGATTAGAACCCAGGTCCTCTGACTCCCGGCCTGGTCTGTTTCCACTAGGCCCCGCTGCCTCCCACGTACCCTGCCACCCGAGGAGCTTACAGTCTCGATCTTACAGTCCCCTTAATGGCCCGACCTCTGCCCTCCTCCTACGAACCGCCCCCACCAAAGTGGTCAACTACAACTCCCAGAAGCCCCCAGGGCAACTTTTTTTTGTTACCTTCATCCCAAATGTTCGTTCGGTTCGTCGAAGGGGGCGTGGCCTCCCCCGAGGGGGCGTGGCCTCCACGAGGGGGCGTGGCCCTGACGGGACCCGCGGGGAAGGGGCGGGGCTTAGAGGGGTGTGTGTATGTGTGTGAGTGAGAGAGCGTGAGGGGGCGGGGTTTGTGTGTGTATGTTAGCGTGAGGGGGCGGGGTTTAGGGGGTGTGTGTGTGAAGGGAGTTTAGAGAGGGTGTGTGTGTGAGCGTGAGGGGGGCGGGGTTTGGGTGTGTGTGCATATGTGAGTTAGCATGAGGGGGTGGGGTTTAGGGGTGTGTATGTGTGTGAGTGTGTGAGTGAAGGGAGTTTAGAGGGTGTATGTGTGTGTGTGAGCATGAGGGGGGCGGGGTTTGGGGGTGTGTGTATGTGAGTTAGCCTGAGGGGGCGGGGTTTAGGGTGTGTGTGTGTGTGTGTTTGTGTGTGTGAGTGAAGGGAGTTTAGAGGGTGTATGCGTGTGTGTGTGAGAGCGTGAGGGGGGCGGGGTTTGGGTGTGTGCTTGTGAGTTAGCATGAGGGGGCGGGGTTTAGGATGTGTCTGTGTGTGAAGGGAGTTTAGAGGGTGTATGTGTGTGTATGTATGAGAGCGTGAGGGGGCGGGTTTTGGGTGTGTGCATATGTGTTAGTGTGAGGGGGCGGGGTTTAGGGTGTGTTTGTGTGTGTGAGTGAAGGGAGTTTAGAGGGTGTATGTGTGTGTGAGAGCATGAGGGGCGGGGTTTGTGTGTGTATGTGAGTTAGCATGAGGGGGCGGGGTTTGGGGGGGTGTGTGTGTGTGTGAGAGCATGAGGGGGCAGGGTTTGGGTGTGTGTATGTATGAGTTACTGTGAGGGGGCGGGGTTTAGGGTGTGTGTGTGTGTGAAGGGAGCTTAGAGGGTGTGTGTGTGAGTGTGAGGGGGTGGGGTTTGGGTGTGTGTGTATGTGAGCTAGCTTGAGGGGGCGGGGTTTAGGTGTGTGTGTGCGGTATGTGTGAAGGGAGTTTGGAGGGTGTACGTGTGTGAGAGCGTGAGGGGGCGGGGTTTGGGTGTGTGTGTATGTGAGTTAGTGTGAGGGGGCGGGGTTTAGGGGGTGTACGTGTGTGTGAGAACGTGAGGGGGGCGGGGTTTATTCATTCAACCGTATTTATTGAGCACTTACTGTGTGCAGAGCACTGTACTAAGCGCTTGGGAAGTCCAAGTTGGCAACATATAGAGATGGTCCCTATCCAACAGTGGGCTCACAGTCGAGAGGGAGGGTGTGTGTGTGTGTGTGTGTGTGTGTGTGTGAAGGGAGTTTAGAGGGTGTAGTGTGTGTGTGTATGAAGGGAGTTTAGAGGGTGTACATGTGTGTGGGTGTGAGAGTGTGAGGGGGCGGGGTTCGGGTGTGTGGCGGGGGATGTGGGGTTTATTCATTCAATCGTATTTATTGAGCGCTTACTGTGTGCAGAGCACTGTGCTAAGCGCTTGGGAAGTCCAAGTTGGCAACATATAGAGACTGTCCCTACCCAACAGCGGGCTCACGGTCTAGAGGGGTTTGTGTGTGTGTGTAGGGTTGGGGTGTGTGTGTTTATGAGGGGGGTTTAGAGGGTGTGTGTGTGTGTGTGTGAGGAGGAGGGTTAGAGGGTGTGTGTTTGTGAGGGGGGTTTAGAGGGTGTGTGTGTGTGTGAGGTGGGTTTAGAGCGCTTACTGTGTGCAGAGCACTGTGCTAAGCGCTTGGGAAGTACAAATTGGCAACATATAGAGACGGTCCCTACCCAACAGCGGGCTCACGGTCTAGAGGGGTTTGTGTGTGTGTGTAGGGTTGGGGTGTGTGTGTTTATGAGGGGGGTTTAGAGGGTGTGTGTTTATGAGGGGGTTTAGAGGGTGTGTGTGTGTGTGAGGAGGAGGGTTAGAGGGTGTGTGTTTGTGGGGGGGTTTAGAGGGTGTGTGTGTGTGAGGTGGGTTTAGAGGGGTGTGTGTGTGTGTGAGGGGGGTTTAGAGGGTGTGTGTGTATTTGTGAGGCGGGTTTAGAGGGTGTGTGTGTATTTGTGAGGGGGGTTTAGAGGGTGTGTGTGTATTTGTGAGGGGGGTTTAGAGGGTGTGTGTGTATTTGTGAGGGGGGTTTAGAGGGTGTGTGTGTATTTGTGAGGGGGATTTAGAGGGTGTGCGTGTGAGGTGGGTTTCGAGGTGTTTGTGTGTATTTGTGAGGGGGATTTAGAGGGTGTGTGTGTATTTGTGAGGCGGGTTTAGAGGGTGTGTGTGTATTTGTGAGGGGGGTTTGGAGGGTGTGTGTGTATTTGTGAGGGGGATTTAGAGGGTGTGTGTGTGAGGTGGGTTTCGAGGTGTTTGTGTGTATTTGTGAGGGGGATTTAGAGGGTGTGTGTGTATTTGTGAGGGGGATTTAGAGGGTGTGTGTGTGTATTTGTGAGGGGGGTTTGGAGGGTGTGTGTGTATTTGTGAGGGGGGTTTGGAGGGGGTGTGTGTATTTGTGAGGGGGGTTTAGAGGGTGTGTGTGTGTTTGTGAGGGGGGTTGAGAGGGTGTGCGTGCGTGTTTGTCGGGGGGGTTGGGGGGGTGTATTTGTGAGGGGGGGTTTAAACAGTGTATGTGAGAGAGAGGGGGAGGTTTAGTGGGGGGGGGTGTGAGTGAGTGGAGGGGGGGTTTGGAGGGAGGGAGGCGGGGTTTGGAAAGGTGTGCGCACGCGCGGGCTCCCCGTGGGGGGGGGGGGGGATGAAGGGGGGGAGGGGGAGGAGTCGGGGTCGGCGTCCGGTGGGAGGGTCCCCGGGTGTCCGTTCCACCGAGGGCCCGGGACGGGCCCGACCCTCCTCCCCGCCCGCCGGATTCGCTCATTCCCTCACTCAGTCGTATTTACTGAGCGCCTCCTGTGTGCACCGCACTGGACTAAGCGCCCGGGAAGCCCAAGTTGGCCACACCTAGGGCCGGGCCCTACGCCCCGGGGGGCTCGGGATGGCCGCCGGCCAGGTGCGGGTCCGGGAGGCCGCCGACACGGACTGCGGGGACGTGATGAGGATGATCCGGGTGCGTGAGGAAGGCCGGGGGTCACACCTCCTAAAGCCCAATCCGGGCGACCACGCGGGGGGCGAAGGAAGCCTGGGCCAATCCATCAATCAATCAATCAATCAATCAATCGTATTTATTGAGCGCTTACTGTGTGCAGAGCACTGGACTAAGCGCTTGGGAAGTACAAATTGGCAACCCATGACCTCTGACTCCCAAGCCCGCGCTCTTTCCACTGAGCCACGCTGCTTCTCTTTGTACATATTTATTACTCTATTTATTTTACTTGTACATATTTATTCTATTTATTTTATTTGGTTTATGTGTTTGTTTTGTTGTCTGTCTCCCCCTTCTAGATTGTGAGCCCGCTGTTGGGTGGGGACCGTCTCTAGTACATATTTATTCTATTTATTTTATTTGGTTTATATGTTTGTTTTGTTGTCTGTCTCCCCCTTCTAGACTGTGAGCCCGCTGTTGGGTAGGGACCGTCTCTAGATGTTGCCAAAACTTGGACTTCCCAAGCGCTTAGTACAGTGCTCTGCACACAGTAAGCGCTCAATAAATACGATTGAATGAATGAATGAACATATGGAGACGGTCCCTACCCAACAGTGGGCTCACAGTCTAGTCTAAAAGGGTCCCGGGCCTGTCTCTCTATGTTGCCAACTTGTACTTCCCAAGCGCTTAGTACAGTGCTCTGCACACAGTAACCACTCAATAAATACGATTGATTGATTGATTCAGGGGGGCAGGACGGAGGGACGACAGCCGTCACTCAGCACGGCCCACGGGGCTGGGTCACCCTGGCCAAGTCACTTCACTTCAAGAGAAGCAGCGTGGCTCAGTGGAAAGAGCCCGGGCTTTGGAGTCAGAGGTCACGGGTTCAAATCCCGGCTCTGCCAGTTGTCAGCTGGGTGACTTTGGGCAAGTCACTTCTCTGGGCCTCGGTTCCCTCATCTGCAAAATGGGGATTAAGACTGTGAGCCCCCCGCGGGACAACCTGATCACCTTGTATCCCCCCCAGCGCTCTGCACATAGTAAGCGCTTAACAAATGCCATCATCATTATTATTATTATTATTATTAGAGGGTGACAGACATTTTTCATTGGTATTTACTGAGCACCTACTGTGTGCTGAGCACTGGACTAAGCACTTGGGAAAATACAATACCACAGAATTAGCAGATCCGTCCCCAGCCCATAACGAGCTGATAGTCAAAAGGGGGGGAGACACATCAATATAAATAATTAATAATATGTAATCTAAAGATATGGGCATAAATTCTGGGGGCGGGAGGATATCGAATGCCCAAAGGTCACGCATCCAAGCGTCATAGATGACGCAGAAGAAGGGAGAGGGAGCTGGGGAATAGCAGATTTAATTGGGGAAGGCCTCTTTGAGGAGATGTGTCTAGGCGGACTGAGTGCAGAGCATCCTAATACCATCCTCTCGTTTCCCATTTTCAGGAATTAGCCGAATTCGAGAATCTCACCGATCAGGTGAAGAATACCGAAGAAGGTCCGAGACCCTAAACCACCTCCCCCGTTCATATAAACCATGGGGTGGGTCCTGGGAAAGGACACGTAGTTCCTAGAAGGGGAATGGCTGGTATTTATTGAGCGCTTATTATGTGCAGAGCACTGTACTAGACGCTTGGGAGAAGACGACAGAGTTAGTAGATGTGTTCCCTGCCCACAATGAGCTGTCTAGAGGGGGAGACAGACATTCATATAAATAATTATAAATACTATAAATGAGTCATTTATAACATAGTCAATCATTCATTCATTCATTCAACTGTAGAATAATTATAAATACTATGAGTCATTTATAACAGTCAATCATTCATTCATTCATTCAACTGTAGAATAATTATAAATACTATAAATGAGTCATAACATAGTCAATCATTTATTCATTCAATCGTAGTTATTGAGCGCCTACTGTGTGCAGAGCACTGTACTAAGCGCTTGGGAAGTCCAAGTTGGCAACATATAGAGACGGTCCCTACCCAACAGTGGGCTCACAGTCTAGAAGGATGAAGATTATGAGTCCCACGTGGCACACGGACTGTCCCACCCGATGTGCTTCTTTTTATCCCAGGCTCACCGCCTAGAAAACTGTGTATGTATCGTTCATATGTATGTATTCATATGTATTGAACGCTGTGTGTAGAGCACTGTACTAAGCACTGGGGACAGTACATTATAACAACAGAATGGATACATTCTCTGCCCACAATGACTTGACAGCCTAGAGGGAGAGACAGACTTTAATAGAAATAACATATACTGTTGGGTAGGGACCGTCTCTATATGTTGCCGACTTGTGCTTCCCAAGTGCTTAGTACAGTGCTCTGCACTTAGTAAGTGCTCAATAAATACGATTGAATGAATGTGTGGAACCTGGAAAGAGGATAGCATCTAAGCCAGACTTCATTTTTTCTGTCTCCCACTCTATCCCCTTCACTTTACTCCTTTCTCCCCACCACCCTGCCCCTCCATCCCATCCACTCCTCGCTACCCCCGGGGCAGGCCTGAAGGCCGACGGCTTTGGAACGAACCCATTTTTCCGATGTTTGGTCGCCGAAGTTCCCCCGGAGCGGAGGAACCCAAACGGTAAGATTCTCCAGGACCCAGAGATCGCTCCCAGCAGCTCCCCTGCCTCTCCTCCATCAGTCAGTGATGGTGTAGCGGAAAGAGCCCGAGCCCGGGAGTAAGAAGGTCATGGCTGGTCAAGCCATTCAACCTCTCTGTTCTTCAATTACCTCATCTGTAAAAGGGGGATTAAGACTGTGAGCCCCCCATGGGACAACCTGCTTAACTTGCATCTACCCCAGTGCTTGGAACAGTGCTTGGCACCTCGTAAGCGCGTAACAAACACCATCGTTTTTCTAGCGCTTCGAACAGTGCTTGACACGTAGTAAATGCTTAACAAATGCCATTATTCAATTATTAATCCCAGCTCCGCCAGCTGTTCGCTTTGTGACCTCAGACAAGTCACTTCACGTCTCAGGGCTTTAGTTCCCTCATCTGTAAAATGGGGATTGAGACTGTGAGCCCCACACGGGACGGGGACTGTGTCCAACCCGATTTACTTGTGTCCACCCCAGGCACTTAGTTCAGTGCCTGGCATATAGTAAGCACTTAACAGATACCGCAATTATTATTATTTATTGAGTGTTTACTGTATGCGGAGCACTGTCCTAAGCACTTGGGAGAGTATCATCATCATCAGTCGTATTTATTGAGCGCTTACTATGTGCAGAGCACTGTACTAAGTGCTTATAAAGAGAGAGTATAAAATAACAGAGCTGGTAGACACGTATGCTGCCCACACCGAGCTCGCTCAGCCCTGTTGACGTCCGTCTCCACCCTTCTAGACTGTAAAATCGTTGTGGGCAGGGAATGTGTCTGTTTATTGTTGTATTGTACTCTCCAAAGCGCACAGTCCAATGCTCTGCACAGTAAATACGGTAGAATAAATGAATGGGGACCACCCAACTCCCAGCCCCCTACTGACCCCCTCCCCCCTTTTGCTGTCTCCCAGGTCCCAGCGTGGTGGGCTTCGGCCTTTACTATTTCATCTACAGCACCTGGAAGGGACGAAGCATTTACCTGGAGGATTTATACGTGATGCCGGAATACCGGGGTCAGAGGGGTGGGGTGAAGCCCACCCAGGTGTTCCTGGCCCTCGGCCCCACTTCCTGCTTCCCGGGACTCAGTTGCCCAACCCCTAATTACCAGTCCTCCTTCCCAGCCCCAGGAGGGAACCCAGATTATCCCGTTTCCCGGCTCTCATCCCTTTCACCCAGGCGCTGCTTCTCTCTCCTTTCCTAGCATTTAGACATTCCGTTCCCTTGTCCTCTTGGCCCTTATCATGCACCGACCTTCCCTCCTCCCGGCCCCTTATTACCCCGGCACTTTTTCCCCTCCATGTCACTCTGTACCACTAGAAGCGGACTGACCTAGTGGAAAGAGTCCAGGCTTGGGAGTCAGAGGGCCTGGGTTCTAATCCCGGCTCGGCCACTCGTCTGCTGTGTGACCTTGGACAAGCCACGTCGCTTCTCTGGGCCTCAATTCCCTCATCTGTAAATTGGGGGTTAAGACTTGTGAGCCCGGTGTGGGACAGGGACTGGGTTTAACCTGATTATCTTTCCATCAACCCCAGCGCTCAGTACAGTACCTGGCACATATTAAGCACTTTTACAAATACCACAATTATTATTATTAACCTTTGGGTCTCTGCAACAGGTCAAGGGATTGGTTCCAAAATACTCAGTAAAGTGGCCGAGGTGAGAAGAGGAATGGGGGGAGGGGGACTGGGGGGTCTCTCTGAGGTGGGGGCCTTGGGAAGGTGGAACTGAGTGGGTCCGGGGTGGGTTGGGGGTGTGTGCGTGCCCATGGGGGTGAAGGAGGTGGTCTTCTAGAGCCCTGAAAGAACTGAAATACCGGTCCCAAACTCTGCTAAGACCTTTCTGCCCTTCAGGCTGGGGGTGGGGTCAGCCGCATCACCTGCCAAAGGAGCTATTGCCCTCCAGTCCTTCTAGACTGTGAGCCCGCTGTTGGGTAGGGACTGTCTCTATATGTTGCCAACTTGTACTTCCCAAGCGCTTAGTACAGTGCTCTGCACACAGTAAGCGCTCAATAAATACGATTGATTAATTGACTGCTCCTCCCCACCCCAGACAGGCCCCTCCAAGCTCTCACACTAAGCTCTCAGACCCAGCTCCCGCACCCAGCTGACCTCCTCCTCCTCCTCCTCCCCCCTCATCCCCCTCTCCATCCCCCCCCGCCTTACCTCCTTCCCTTCCCCACAGCACCTGTATATATGTATATATGTTTGTACAGATTTATTACTCTATTTACTTGTACATATTTATTCTACTTATTTTATTTTGTTAATATGTTTTGTTCTCTGTCTCTCCCTTCTAGACTGTGACCCCGCTGTTGGGTAGGGACCGTCTCTATAAGTTGCCAACTTGTACTTCCCAAGCGCTTAGTACAGTGCTCTGCACACAGTAAGCGCTCAATAAATATGACTGATTGATTGATTGACTGCTCCTCCCCACCCCAGACAGGCCCCTCCAAGCTCTCAGACCCAACTCCCGCACCCAGCTGACCTCCTCCTCCTTCCCCCTCCTCCCCCTCTCCATCCCCCCAGCCTTACCTCCTTCCCTTCCCCACAGCACCTGTATATATGTATATATGTTTGTACAGATTTATTACTCTATTTACTTGTACATATTTATTCTACTTATTTTATTTTGTTAATATGTTTTGTTCTCTGTCTCTCCCTTCTAGACTGTGACCCCGCTGTTGGGTAGGGACCGTCTCTATAAGTTGCCAACTTGTACTTCCCAAGCGCTTAGTACAGTGCTCTGCACACAGTAAGCGCTCAATAAATACGACTGATTGATTGATTGACTGCTCCTCCCCACCCCAGACAGGCCCCTCCAAGCTCTCAGACCCAGCTCCCGCACCCAGCTGACCTCCTCCTCCTTCCCCCTCCTCCCCCTCTCCATCCCCCCCGCCTTACCTCCTTCCCTTCCCCACAGCACCTGTACATATGTATATATGTTTGTACAGATTTATTACTCTATTTACTTGTACATATTTATTCTACTTATTTTATTTTGTTAATATGTTTTGTTTTGTTCTCCATCTCCCCCTTCTAGACTGTGACCCCGCTGTTGGGTAGGGACCGTCTCTATAGGTTGCCAACTTGTACTTCCCAAGCGCTTAGTACAGTGCTCTGCACACAGTAAGCGCTCAATAAATACGATTGATTGATTGATTGACTGCTCCTCCCCACCCCAGACAGGCCCCTCCAAGCTCTCAGACCCAGCTCCCGCACCCAGCTGACCTCCTGCTCCTTCCCCTTCCTTCCCCCTCCTCCCCCTCTCCATCCCCCCCGCCTTACCTCCTTCCCTTCCCCACAGCACCTGTATATATGTATATATGTTTGTACAGATTTATTACTCTATTTTACTTGTACATATTTATTCTACTTATTTTATTTTGTTAATATGTTTTCTTCTCTGTCTCCCCCTTCTAGACTGTGAGCCCACTGTTGGGTAGGGACCGTCTCTGTATGTTGCCAACTTGGACTTCCCAAGCACTTACTACAGTGCTCTGCACACAGTAAGCGCTCAATAAATATGATTGAATGAATGAATGACCTCTCCCCCATCCCCGCTCCCCTTGCAGGAGGCCTTGGCAAACGGCTGCTCCCAGTGTCGCCTGGCAGTGCTGGACTGGAATCAGCAGGCTGCCCGCTTCTACAAGGCTCGCAAGGCCGAGGACCTGTCTGCCACCGAGGGCTGGCACACCTTCCTCTTCAACACGGCTGCCCTCAAGGAGCTGGCAGGAAAGTGACGGGCATCGAAGGATCATCGCCCTCTTGCCAACCCCCTTTCCCCCCCCCAGCCTGACCTCCCGGGGGAGAAATCTATGTTCTCTGCCCCCCAGCCCACTATTCTTCATTCGCTCTCTCTGTGGTCTCGGGAAAACCCCACCTCCCAAATTCCAGTCGTCCTACTTTCAATCAATCGTATTTATTGAGCGCTTACTTTGTGCAGAGCACCGGACTAAGCGCTTGGGAAGTACGAGTTGGCAACCTATAGAGACGGCCCCTACCCAACAGTGGGCTCACAGTCTAGAAGGGTTTCCCTCGCCCCATCCCGGCATTCCCTGACTCCTCCAAACTGATTGCTCCTAGTGGAAAAATAAAGGGCAGTTAGTTTGGTGGGGAAGATTCATTAGGGGAAAAGTGACAAGGACTTTGCCCCCATCGGATGAAAAATAAACCCGAATCACTAGGAAGAGGACCCTATTATTCGCTCCCCTCAGGAAAGGAGAGAAGCAGCAGCAATGAAATACTTCACGGCCTGGAGAATTAATGCTAGGGGCTCGCTTGGGTTGTCAGAGGTGTCCAAATAATTCATTCAGTCGTATCTACTGAGCACTTACTGTGTACAGAGCACTGTACTAAGTGCTTGGGCGACTAATAGTTGTGTTGTTAAGCGCTTACTACAGAGAATCAGCGTGGCTCAGTGGAAAGAGCCCAGGCTTTGGAGTCAGAGGTCATGGGTTCAAGTCCCAGCTCCGCCACTTGTCAGCTGTGTGACTTTGGGCAAGTTACTTGACTTCTCTGTGCCTCAGTTCCCTCATCTGCAAAATGGGGATTAAGTCTGTGAGCCCCATGTGGGACAACCTAATCACTTTGTATCCTCCCCAATGCTTAGAACAGTGCTTTGCACATAGTAAGTGCTTAATAAATGCCATCATTATGATTATTTACTATTCCATTTATTTTATTATTAATAATAATAATGGAATACCTGGAATAATAATAATAAATATTAATAATAATAAGGCCCGGCCTCACGGGGATCTACCCCAGCTTTTCGTCCAGGGCCTGGCACACATTAAGTGCCTAACTATAATAAAAATAATAATGGTACTTGTTAAGCACTTACTATGTGCAAAGCACTGTTCTAAGCACTGGGGGGATACAAGGTGATCAGGTTGTCCCACGTGGGGCTGACAGTCTTCATCCCCATTTTACAGGTGAGGGAACTGAGGCATAGTTAGGCTCTTAATGTGTGCCCCTTCTAGACTGTGAGCCCACTGTTGGGTAGGGACCGTCGCTATATGTTGCCAACTTGTACTTCCCAAGCGCTTAGTCCAGTGCTCTGCACACAGTAAGTGCTCAATAAATACAATTGATTGATTGCCAGTCCCTGGACGAAAAGCTGGGGTAGATCCCCGCGAGGCCGGGCCTTATTATTATTAATATTTATTATTATTATTCCAGACATTCCATTATTATTATTATTAATAATAAAATAAATGGAATAGTAAATAACTACGCCTCAGCTCCCTCATCCGTAAAATGGGGATGAAGACTGTGAGCCCCACGTGGGCCAGCCTGATCACCTTGTATCCCCCCAGCGCTTAGAACGGTGCTTTGCACATAGTAAGCGCTTAACAAGTACCTTGATTATTATTATTATTAAAAGACAGTGGCCGGGCCCAACGGTGCCACATTTTCCTAGACTTCTAGACTGTAAGCCCACTGTTGGGTAGGGGCAGTCTCTATATGTTGCCTACTTGGACTTCCCAAGCGCTTAGTCCAGTGCTCTGCACGCAGTAAGCGCTCAATAAATACGATTGATGATGATGATGATGTTGGGTAGGGGCCGTCTCTATATGTTGCCAACTTGTACTTCCCAAGCGCTTAGTACAGTGCTCTGCACGCAGTAAGCGCTCAGTAAATACGATTGATTGGGTAGGGACTGTATATGTTACCAACTTGTACTTCCCAAGCGCTTAGTACAGTGCTCTGCACACAGTAAGTGCTCAATAAATACGATTGATGATGATGATGATTGATTGATTGATTGATTGACAGTCACGTGCCTCAGCTCCCCGGGCCCGCCGTTCTGGGCGGTGGCGGCAGCCAATGGCCGCGCTCCTTCCTCCCGCCTCCCCTCGTGATTGGTGGAGACGGCCTCCGGAATGGGGGCGTGGCTTCTTCGCTAAACTCCCCAACCGCGGCGGGCCTCGGAAGGAGGGAAAGAGGGGCCCCCCGCGCGCCTGCGCACTGGGGCGCGCGCGCCCTCGCGCTCCCAGCGTCGGCGGGCGCGCGCACGTGCGCGCAGCCGCGTCCGTTGGGGCCACTGGTGGACGTGGTGGGGGGGAGGGAGGGCGGCAGGGCTACGTAATGATCGGAAGCTCAGGATCAAATCCGGGATAATCAATCAATCAATCGTATTTATTGAGCGCTTACTGTGTGCAGAGCACTGGACTAAGCGCTTGGGAAGTACAAGTTGGCAACATATAGAGACAGTCCCTACCCAACAGTGGGCTCACAGTCTAGTCCCCCACATGCCTGCTGTGTGACCTTGGGCAAGCCACTTCACTTCTCTGGGCCTCAGTGACCTTTTCGTTCATTCATTCATATTTATTGAGCACTTACTGTGTGCAGGGCACTGGACTAAGCACTTGGGAAGTACAAGTTGGCAACACAGAGAGATGGTCCCTACCCAAAAGTGGGCTCACAGTCTAGTCCCCCACATGTCTGCTGTGTGACCTTGGGCAAGTCACTTCACTTCTCTGGGCCTCAGTGACCTGTTCATTCGTTCATTAGATCGTATTTATTGAGCACTTACTGTGTGCAGAGCACTGAACTAAGCGCTTGGGAAGTACAAGTTGGCAACACATAGAGACGGTCCCTACCCAACAGTGGGCTTACAGTCTAGTCCCCCACATGTCTGCTGTGTGACCTTGGGCAAGTCACAACTTCTCTGTGCCCCAGTTACCTTATCTGTAAAATGAGGATGAAGTCTGTGAGCCCCACGTGGGACAACCTAATTACCTTGTACCTACCCCAGCGCTTAGAACAGTACTTGGCACATAGTAAGCACTTAAATGCTATCATTATTATTTTTATTATTATTCTCTGGGCCTCAGTGACCTTTCATTCATTCATTCAATTGTATTGAGCACTTACTGTGTGCACAGCACTGTACTAGGCGCTTGGAAAGTACAAGTTGGCAACATATAGAGACGGTCCCTACCCAACACCGGGCTCACAGTCTAGAAACTCATCTGTAAAATGGGGATGAAGATTGAGCCCCACGTGGGACAACCTGATCGCCTTGTAACCTCCCGGGCGCTTAGAACAGTGCTTTGCACGTAGTAAGCGGTTAACAAATGCCATCATTATTATCAGCGATTAGAACTGCGCTCTGCACATACTAAGCGCTCAACAAATGCCATTATTATTATTAAGGGTGCACGAGGGCGAGACGCTCTAGCGCGTGCGCACCAGGTTGGACAGGGCGAGATGCTCTAGCGCATGCGCATCGGTTTAGACAGGGCGAGACGCTCTAGCGCATGCGTATCGTTTATACAGGGCGAGACGCTCTAGCGCATGCGCATCGGTTTAGACTGGGCGAGGCTCTAGCGCATCGGTTTAGCAGGGCGAGGCGCTCTAGCGCATCGGTTTAGACAGGGCGAGACGCTCTAGCGCATGCGCATCATCTTATACAGGGAGAGACGCTCTAGCGCATGCGCATCGGTTTAGACAGGGCGAGACGCTCTAGCGCATCGGTTTAGACAGGGCGAGACGCTCTAGCGCATGCGCATCGGCTTGTATAGGGCGAGACGCTCTGGCGCATGCGCATCGGTTTAGACAGGGCGGGACGCTCTAGCGCATCGGTTTAGACAGGGCGAGACGCTCTAGCGCATGCGCCTCTGTTTATATAGGGCGAGACGCTCTGGCGCATGCGTATCGCTTTAGACAGGGCGAGACACTCTAGCGCATGCGCATCAGTTTATACAGGGCGAGACGCTCTAGCGCATGCGCATCGGTTCATACAGGGCGAGACGCTCTAGCGCATGCGCATCGGTTCATACAGGGAGGGACGCTGTAGCGCATGCGCATCGGTTCATACAGGGAGGGACGCTGTAGCGCATGCGCATCGGCTTATCCCTTTCCCTCCCGCCGGGGGTGTGTGGGTTTCCTCGTCGCGCATGCGCAAGAGCCCTCCCCGAAAAAAAAAAAAGGTGGGGGGGGGGGAACACGAGGGAACGAGCCTCAGAGCGCATTCACATACCGGCCTGGTCGCACTCCCGACCCCAGTCGCCGAGCGAGGCTACCCCTAAAGCGGCGGGAAAGAGAGCGCGCTCCGTGGGCCGCGCAGGCGCAGCGCTCTCTTTCTCTTTCTGTTCCCCCCCCCGGCCTCGCGCCGCGACGCCTGCGCGCGGAGGCCCTCCGCGCGCGCCGGGCGGGTGCGCGTGCGCGGAAGCGGCGGGAGGAGGCGGCGGCGGCCGGTTTCGGGGCTGAGGCGGCGGCGGCGGCTTCTGAGGCAGCGACGGCGGCGGCGGCCGTTCCCCTCACGGTGGCGGAGACCGAGGCGGCGGCGCTGGACGGGGAGCGGGCCGGCCCCGGGCCCCTGCTCGTGGCCGCCGGGGGCGGCGGGGGCGGTGGCGGCCCGTCCCGGCCGGCGCCCCCCGCGGCTCCCCCGCCGGCCCCGGGGCGGCGCAGGGGGCCCGGCCCGGCCCGCGCTCAGCCCGCCGCCACCGGAGCCGGCCCCGGCCCCGGCCCCGGTCCCGGCCCCGGCCCCGGCCCCGGCCCGGACATGGAGCCCGGCCTGCCCGTCGAGGTGCGAGGCTCCAACGGGGCCTTCTACAAGGTGAGGCCCCCCCGCCCCTTACAACCCGTCAGTCCGATTTACTGAGCGCTTACCGGGTGCGGAGCGCTGCGCTAATACACCACTTTATACAGTCTTTATACCGCTCCTCCCCCTCACAATCAATCATCAGTCGTATTTATTGAGCGCTTACTGGGTGCGGAGCACTGCGCTAAGCGCTTGGGAAGTGCAAGTCGGCAACATAGAGAGACAGTCCCTCTAATACCGCTTTATACAGTCTTTATACCGCTCCTCCCCCTCACAATCAATCGTACTTATTGAGCGATTACTATATACAGAGCACTGTGCTAAGCGCTTGGGAAGTACAAGTGGGCAACATAGAGAGACAGTCCCTCTAATACCGCTTTATACAGTCTTTATACCGCTCCTCCCCCTCACAATCAATCGTACTTATTGAGCGATTACTATATACAGAGCACTGTGCTAAGCGCTTGGGAAGTACAAGTGGGCAACATAGAGAGACGGTCCCTCTAATACCGCTTTATACCGCTCTTCCCCCTCACAATCAATCAATCGTATTTATTGAGCGGTTACTGTGTACAGAGCACTGCGCTAAGCGCTTGCGAAGGACAAGTCGGCAACATAGAGAGACAGTCCCTCTGATGCCGCTTTATACAGTCTTTATACCGCTCCTCCCCCTCACAATCAATCGTATTTATTGAGCGCTTACTGGGTGCGGAGCACTGGGCTAAGCGCTTGGGAAGTCCAAGTTGGCAACATAGACAGTCCCTCTAATACCGCTTTATACAGTCTTTATACCGCTCCTCCCCCTCACAATCAATCGTATTTATTGAGCGCTTACTGTGTGCGGAGCAGTGTGCTAAGCGCTTGGGAAGTACAAGTTGGCAACATATAGAGACAATCCCTCTAATACCGCTTTATACAGTCTTTATACCGCTCCTCCCCCTCACAATCAATCGTATTTATTGAGCGCTTACTGTGTGCAGAGCACTGTGCTAAGCGCTTGGGTAGTACAAGTTGGCAGCATATAGAGACAGGCCCTCTAATACCGCTTTATACAGTCTTTATACCGCTCCTCCCCCCCCCCCCCACACACACACCCCCCCCCCAGAGTGACTGTGAGGAGGACGAAGGGGGCCGCCCCCCACCCTCCCCCAATTTCCTTCTCATCAGTCAATCAATCAATCGTATTTATTGAGCGCTTACTGTGTGCGGAGCACTGCGCTAAGCGCTTGGGAAGTCCAAGTTGGCAACATAGAGAGACAGTCCCTCTGATACCGCTTTATACCTCTCCTCCCCCTCACAATCAATCGTATTTATTGAGCGCTTATTGGGTGCGGAGCACTGGGCTAAGCGCTTGGGAAGTACAAGTCGGCAACATAGAGAGACAGTCCCTCTGATACCGCTTTATACCGCTCCTCCCCCTCACAATCAATCGTATTTATTGAGCGCTTACTGGGTGCGGAGCACTGTGCTAAGCGCTTGGGAAGTACAAGTTGGCAACATAGAGAGACGGTCCCTCTAATACCGCTTTATACCGCTCCCCCCCCCCCACACACACACACCAGAGTGACTGTGAGGAAGACGAAGGGGGCCCCCCCACCCTCCCCCCAATTTCCTTCTCGTCAGTCAATCAATCAATCAATCGTATTTATCGAGCGCTTACTGTGTGCAGAGCACTGGACTAAGCGCTTGGTAAGTACAAGTTGGCAACACGTAGAGACAGTCCCTCTAATACCGCTTTATACCGCTCCTCACACACACACCAGAGTGACTGTGAGGAGGACGAAGGGGGCTGCCCCCCACCCTCCCCCCAATTTCCTTCTCGTCAGTCAATCAATCAGTCGTATTTATTGAGCGCTTACTGTGTGCAGAGCACTGCGCTAAGCGCTTGGGAAGTACAAGTTGGCAACATATAGAGACAGGCCCTCTAATACCGCTTTATACGGTCTTTATACCGCTCCTCCCCCTCACAATCAATCGTATTTATTGAGCGCTTACTGTGTACAGAGCACTGCGCTAAGCGCTTGGGAAGTACAAGTCGGCAACATAGAGAGACAGTCCCTCTGATACCGCTTTATACCGCTCCTCCCCCTCACAATCAATCGTATTTATTGAGCGCTTACTGTGTACAGAGCACTGTGCTAAGCGCTTGGGTAGTCCAAGTTGGCAACATATAGAGACAGGCCCTCTAATACCGCTTTATACAGTCTTTATACCGCTCCTCCTCCTCACACTCACACACACACACACACACACCAGAGTGACTGTGAGGAGGACGAAGGGGGCCGCCCCCCACCCTCCCCCCAATCTCCTCGTCAGTCAATCAATCAATCGTATTTATTGAGCGCTTACTGGGTGCGGAGCACTGGGCTAAGCGCTTGGGAAGTCCAAGTTGGCAACATAGAGAGACAGTCCCTCTAATGCCGCTTTATACAGTCTTTATACCGCTCCTCCCCCTCACAATCAATCGTATTTAGTGAGCGCTTACTGGGTGCGGAGCACTGGGCTAAGCGCTTGGGAAGTACAAGTCGGCAACATAGAGAGACAGTCCCTCTAATACCGCTTTATACCGCTCCTCCCCCTCACAATCAATCAATTGTATTTATTGAGCGCTTACTGGGTGCGGAGCACTGCGCTAAGCGCTTGGGAAGTGCAAGTCGGCAACATATAGAGACAGGCCCTCTAATACCGCTTTATACAGTCTTTATACCGCTCCTCCTCCTCACACTCACACACACACACACACACACCAGAGTGACTGTGAGGAGGACGAAGGGGGCCGCCCCACACCCTCCCCCAATCTCCTTCTCGTCAGTCAATCACTCAATCGTATTTATTGAGCGCTTACTGGGTGCGGAGCACTGCGCTAAGCGCCTGGGAAGTCCAAGTCGGCAACGTAGAGAGACGGTCCCTCTAATACCGCTTTATACCGCTCCTCCCCCCCCCCACCGCCCCCCCACCCCAGAGTGACTGTGAGGAGAACGAAGGGGGCCGCCCCCCACCCTCCCCCCAATCTCCTTCTCGTCAATCAATCACTCAATCGTATTTATTGAGCGCTTACTGGGTGCGGAGCACTGCGCTAAGCGCTTGGGAAGTACAAGTCGGCAACATCTAGAGACAGTCCCTCTAATACCAATTTATACAGTCTTTATACCGCTCCTCCCTCTCACAATCAATCAATTGTATTTATTGAGTGCTTACTGGGTGCGGAGCACTGGGCTAAGCGCTTGGGAAGTACAAGTCGGCAACGTATAGAGACAGTCCCTCTAATACCACTTTATACAGTCTTTATACCGCTCCTCCCTCTCACACACACACACACACACACACACACACACACACACACACACACTCACCAGAGTGACTGTGAGGAGGACGAAGGGGGCCACCCCCCACCCTCCCCCCAATCTCCTTCTCGTCAATCAATCACTCAATCGTATTTATTGAGCGCTTACTGGGTGCGGAGCACTGGGCTAAGCGCTTGGGAAGTCCAAGTTGGCAACATAGAGAGACAGTCCCTCTAATACCGCTTTATACAGTCTTTATACCGCTCCTCCCCCTCACAATCAATCGTATTTATTGAGCGCTTACTGGGTGCGGAGCACTGGGCTAAGCGCTTGGGAAGTACAAGTCGGCAACATAGAGAGACAGTCCATCTAATACCGCTTTATACCGCTCCTCCCCCTCACAATCAATCAATTGTATTTATTGAGCGCTTACTGGGTGCGGAGCACTGCGCTAAGCGCTTGGGAAGTACAAGTCGGCAACGTATAGAGACAGTCCCTCTAATACCACTTTATACAGTCTTTATACCGCTCCTCCCTCTCACACACACACACACACACACACACACACACACACACACACACACACACACACACACACACCAGAGTGACTGTGAGGAGGACGAAGGGGGCCGTCCCCCACCCTCCCCCCAATCTTCTTCTCGTCAATCAATCACTCAATCGTATTTATTGAGCGCTTACTGGGTGCGGAGCACTGCGCTAAGCGCTTGGGAAGTACAAGTCGGCAACATATAGAGACAGTCCCTCTAATACCGCTTTATACAGTCTTTATACCGCTCCCCCCCTCACACACACACACCAGAGTGACTGTGAGGAGGACGAAGGGGGCCGCCCCCCACCCTCCCCCAAATCTCCTTCTCGTCAATCAATCACTCAATCGTATTTATTGAGCGCTTACTGGGTGCAGAGCACTGGGCTAAGCGCTTGGGAAGTACAAGTCGGCAACATAGAGAGACAGCCCCTCTAATACTGCTTTATACAGTCTTTATACCGCGCCTCCCTCACACACACAGACACACACACACACACACCCCCAGAGTGACTGTGAGGAGGACGAAGGGGGCCGCCCCCCGCCCTCCCCCCACTTTCCTTCTCGGCAGTCAATCGTACTTATTGAGCGCTTACTGTGTGCAGAGCACTGTGCTAAGCGTTTGGGAAGTACAAGTAGGCAACATAGAGAGACAGTCCCTCTAATACCACTTTATACAGTCTTTATACCGCTTCTCCCCCTCACAATCAATCAATCGTATTTATTGAGTGCTTACTGTGTGCAGAGCACTGCGCTAAGCGCTTGGGAAGTCCAAGTCGGCAACATACAGAGGCAGTCCCTCTAATACCGCTTTATGCCGCTCCTCCCCCCCCCCACACACACCCCAGAGTGACTGTGAGGAGGACGAAGGGGGCTGCCCCCCACCCTCCCCCCAATTTCCTTCTCGTCAATCAGTCAATCGTATTTATTGAGCGCTTACTGTGTGCAGAGCACTGGACTAAGCGCTTGGGAAGTACAAGTTGACAACATATAGAGACAGGCCCTCTAATACCGCTTTATACCGCTCCTCACACACACACCAGAGTGACTGTGAGGAGGACGAAGGGGGCCGCCCCCCACCCTCCCCCCAATCTCCTTCTCGTCAGTCAATCAATCAATCGTACTTATTGAGCGCTTACTGTGTGCAGAGCACTGCGCTAAGCGCTTGGGAAGGCTGAGTTGGCAACATATAGAGACAGTCCCTCTAATACCGCTTTATACAGTCTTTATACCGCTCCTCCCCCTCACAATCAATCAGTCGTATTTATTGAGCACTTACTGGGTGCAGAGCACTGTGCTAAGCGCTTGGGAAGTCCAAGTCGGCAACATAGAGAGACAGTCCCTCTAATACCACTTTATACAGTCTTTATACCGCCCCTCCCCCTCACAATCAATCAATCGTATTTATTGAGCACTTACTGGGTGCAGAGCACTGCGCTAAGCGCTCGGGAAGTCCAAGTCGGCAACATAGAGAGACAGTCCCTCTAATACCGGTTTATACAGTCTTTATACCGCTCCTCCCCCTCACACACACACACCAGAGTGATTGTGGGGAGGACGAAGGGGGCCTCCCCCCAATCAGTCAATCAATGGTATTTATTGAGCGCTTACTGTGTGCAGAGCACTGGACTAAGCCCTTGGGAAGTCCAAGTTGGCAACATATAGAGACGGTCCCTACCCAACAGTGGGCTCACGGTCTAGAAGGGGGAGCTACTGTGTGCGGAGCACTGTACTAAGCGCTTGGGAAGTACAAATTGGCAACATCTAGAGACAGTCCCTACCCAACAGTGGGCTCACAGTCTAAAAGGGGGAGACAGAGAACAAAACCAAACATACTAACAAAATAAATAGAATAGATATGTACAGGTAAAGTAAATAGAGTAATAAATACGTACAAACATATATACATATATACAGGTGCTGTGGGGAAGGGGAGGAGGTAAGATGGGGGGGATGGAGAGGGGAACAAGGACCCTCCCCCCAGTTTCCTTCTCGTCAATCAGTCAATCAATCGTATTTATTGAGCGCTTACTCTGTGCAGAGCACTGGGCTAAGCGCTTGGGAAGTACAAGTCAGCAACACATAGAGACAGTCAATCAGTCAATCAGTCGTATTTATTGAGCGTTTACTGTGTGCAGAGCACTGCACTAAGCGCTTGGGAAGTACAAGTTGGCAACATATAGAGACAGTCCCTACCCAACAGCGGGCTCACAGTCTAATACCGCTTTGTACAGTCTTTATACCGCTCCTCCCCCTCACACACACACATCAGAGTGATTGTGGGGAGGACGAAGGGGGCCGCCCCCCACCCTCCCCCCAATTTCCTTCTCGTCAATCAATCAATCAGTCGTATTTATTGAGCGCTTACTGTGTGCAGAGCACTGTGCTAAGCTCTTGGGAAGTCCAAGGCGGCAACACAAAGAGACAGTCAATCAGTCAATCAATCGTATTTATTGAGCGCTTACTGTGTGTAGAGCACTGGACTAGGCGCTTGGGAAGTCCAAGTCGGCAACACATAGAGACAATCAATCAATCAGTTGTATTTATTGAGCGCTTACTGTGTGCAGAGCACTGGACTAAGCGCTTGGGAAGTCCAAATCGGCAACACATAGAGACGGTCCCTACCCAACAGCGGGCTCACAGTCTAGAACGGGACTAGACTTCTCGTCCTTTCCCTCCCATGCCTGTCCTCCACCAAGGGGAATTACAAAGAGTCAATCAGTCATATTTATTGAGCGCTTACTGCATGCAGAGCACTGGACTAAGCGCTTGGGAAGTCCAGGTTGGCAACACATAGAGACAGTCCCTACCCAACAGCGGGCTCCCAGTCTAGAAGGGGACTGGACTTCTCGTCCTTTCCCTCCCGTGCCAGTCCTCCACCAAGGGGAATGACAAAGCGTCAATCAGTCGTATTTATTGAGCGCTTACTGTGTGCAGAGCACTGGACTAAGTGCTTGGGAAGTACAAGTTGGCAACATATACAGTCCTATTCATTCAATCCCACCTCACCTCAGCAAAAAAAAAAAACCCAAAATCCCTTCCTTCCCCGGCCCCAGCTAAGCCGCTTCCCATTCATTCAATCGTATTTATTGAGCGCTTACTGTGTGCAGAGCACTGGACTAAGCGCTTGGGAAGTACAAGTTGGCCACATATAGAGACAGTCCCTATTCATTCATTCATTCATTCAATCCCACCCCACCTCAGCAAAAAAAACACCCCAAACCCCTTCCTTCCCCGGCCCCAGCGAAGCCGCTTCCCATTCATTCAATCGTATTTATTGAGCGCTTACTGTGTGCAGAGCACTGGACTAAGCGCTTGGGAAGTACAAGTTGGCCACATATAGAGACAGTCCCCATTCATTCATTCATTCAATCCCACCCCACCTCAGCAAAAAAAAACACCCCAAACCCCTTCCTTCCCGGGCCCCAGCGAAGCCGCTTCCCATTCATTCATTCAGTCGTATTTATTGAGTGCTTACTGTGTGCTGCAGAGCACTGGACTAAGCGCTTGGGAAGTACAAGTTGGCCACATATAGAGACAGTCCCTATTCATTCATTCATTCAATCCTACCCCACCTCAGCAAAAAAAACACCCCAAGCCCCTTCCTTCCCCGGCCCCAGTGAAGCCGCTTCCCATTCATTCATTCAGTCGTATTTATTGAGCGCTTACTGTGTGCAGAGCACTGGACTAAGCGCTTGGGAATTACAGGTTGGCAACATATAGAGACGGTCGCTACCCAACAGTGGGCTCACAGTCTAGAAGCATTCCTCTCCCTCCCATGCCCAGGGCGACACCCACCACCCCGCACCAACTAAAGCTAGTTGCCCATGTCCCCCCTTCCATCCTTGGACAGACAGACACCCATCCACCTTGTCCCTGGGGCAGGGTGATCATTATTCCATTCCTCCCCCTGTGCGCCCCCCCCCCCCCCCATAGGACAGAGGGAGCCCACCTGTCCCATTCCAGACCACCCCCCACCACCCCTGACCACCACCACCACCACCACCAAACTCACATCTTTGCTGCCCTTTGCTTCCCCAAAGCAAGGTGCCCCACCCAGTCCTTTTCATCTTTCCCTTCTGCCTTCCCTCTGCTTTGAGATCAACATGGATGACCCACCCCATCTCCGCACTTCCAGATCAGCACCTCCACCCCCCTCTAACATCTATCTCTTGATTCTTGGCCACTCACAGCTTATTCCCTCTCCTTATGGAGAGTCAAAACTGCTGATCTTACAAGGAGATAGCAGTCGATCAATCAGTTATATTTATTGAGCACTTACTGAGTGCAGAGGGCTGTACTAAGCACTTGGAAGGGTCCAATAGAACACGAAACCCCCCCCCACCTCGTTTTAGACTTTGGAACCGCCCCCCCCCTCCCCACCACTTACTCCCCACCTGGGGCATCTCCCCTACTTTGGTGCTTTGATTTAGACCTTGCGAATCAGCGTCTTCCAAAGACCTTTTCAAAGGGCAAAAAGTACATCTCCTCCCCCTTCTCCCCCACCCCCTCATTCACCTGGCTTCCAGGCTCCAGTTCATCATCATCAATCGTATTTATTGAGCGCTTACTGTGTGCAGAGCACTGTACTAAGCGCTTGGGAGTACAGTTGCCCTGGAGCCCCATGGCCCCACTTTTTCCCCAATGCGGTGTCCTCGATAGTCTTGTACTTGACTGCTGCCCCCCCTGCCCCAGTTGTTTATGAAGGACCCCCAAACCCTGGTCCCTCTGTTTCTTCTTTTGGCTTCCCCTAACGCTAGCCTCCTCCTCCTTGCCCATAGGCCGCCCAAGAAGCTTCAGGGCCACCAGGACATCCTCAATAACTGAGATCGTTTTGGTTGACACATTTTTCTGGGAGGTGGTGGTGCCTCCCTTTCCAATCTCACATGAAGAGATCTCTTTTTGTTCTCTTCAGAGTCTTGTTCTCGATCACATCCACTCCCACCCCCCGCCAAAAAACCCCACCCACCTTATGCCAAGGGAAGATTCCCCTCACTCCCTCCATCCTTGTCTTGATCAGGTCAGTTGGAAGTGTCCAGGGTCCTAGTTTCCACGACGCCTCCGTGACTCACTTCCCTCCCAAATTGCAAATGTCCAACCCACCTGCCCCCAGATGATGAGACCTCTCAAAACGCAGGACCTAGGTCCCTAAACCCTCAT
Source organism: Tachyglossus aculeatus (assembly GCF_015852505.1). Classification (NCBI taxonomy): domain Eukaryota; kingdom Metazoa; phylum Chordata; class Mammalia; order Monotremata; family Tachyglossidae; genus Tachyglossus; species Tachyglossus aculeatus. Next base: position 3,174,059 of record NC_052096.1, on the reverse strand, counting down.
GAGCAGTTCCCTAACTGGGTCTAAACCAACTCTCTTAGCCCCCCGCCCCCTTTTCTGTAGCCCGGGATCTCCAGGGTCATACAGGGAAACGCCGCAGAATTCCCTCTTGCCTCCCCAGGACTTTGCTCATCTCCAGTCCCATCCTTCTCCTCCATCCACGACCCACCCGGTGTGAGCCCTTCCCCCAAATCTGGCAGGTAGATCACCCTGAGCAGCCTCCAGCTCTCTCCAGGCCCCCACCTCTCATTTCCCCGGCCCTCCTCCTGGATCCAGGACTTCAGCCCAGATTCTCCCTGACCCCAGTCCGACCTCCACATCCCACCCCATCGCCCTGACCCGTGGTCCTCTGCCCCTGGGGAATCCAGATTCTCCTCCCCGACCACCGGCCCGGCCGTCCCTCACCTCCTCCCTCACCAAGTGCCCTCCCCATCATCTTGAACCTTCTCCCTGATCTGCCTTTCACCACCCTGCTGACCCTCGCCTCCCACCACGGTGTTTTTTGTTTTGTTTTGCTTTTTGCGGTCAGGTTGGAGCCGCCTTCGTGGTTTCTCCTCCTGAGCCTCAGGGGTTGGGGCCATTTTTGGAGACAACCGGCTGGGGAAGGGAAGGCGGTTGGCCGGCAGGCAGGCCGAGGTGCTCTCCTCACCCTTTGACCCTCCGCTTCCCCGTGGGCCCAAGGTGACGGTGGGCGGGTGAAGGGGCCCGGCAGGGCAAGACATCTTGGCCTCGAGGAACGGGAGACCGGGGAACAGTAGTTCAGGGAGCAGGGGAGCGGAAGGGAGGATGGGAGCTAGGGGTAGGATGCCTGGGTCCCTGAGGGGAATGGAGACTAGGAGCTAGGGGTAGGATGCTCAGGTCCCCGGAAGGCGTGGGGGCAGAATGCACCAGACCTCTCCAAGTGAGGCTTTTATTGCCCCCTGCCTCAATTTCCCCTTCCTCTTAAGGTTTCCTGGAACAGAGTCTGGTTCCGCATCCGTCCCCAGAGGTCTCCTAGAGCCAGCTCCTCTGTGACCCCGTTCCCCGTGGAATTCCCGCTCTCCCTCCCTCCGGCCCCCAAATACCTCCACCCTACAGGAGCCGAATCAACTCTGTTCTCACTCAGCACTTCCAGGCAAGGGGCCGCTTGGCACCAGCGGCCCGTTGGAAAATGCGGCCACTACTTGCCTAGGCCCCCACTCCAGCCCCGAGGTCCAGGGACCTTCCCGGCGGCCCTTCCAGGGAGCAAGGGACCGAGGTCCTCATCCCCTCGGCTTGATCGTTAACTCGGGCCTTGCCGGGATCGAAGGTCCCCTGGAGGAACCCGGGATCCCAGAGTCCGCGGAGGATCCGAGCCTCAACATCCACCCCCAACTCCCACCCCTCCTCCCTCCTGTTAGTCCAGGGCTTGGTTTTCTTGTCTCCTAGCCCTGAATCCCCTCACCCAGCCCAGGTTTTTGCTCCCCACCCTCAACGCCACCACCTTGTGCCCCTCAGCCTCCACCCCCACCCCACCCCCAGTCAGTCCTTCTTTGTGTCCCAGCCCTTTGGCAGTCTCACCCTCCCAAGACCTAGAGATTCAACCTCTCCTGTTTTGAGCCCTGGCACTTCTCCCCCACCCCCAAGAGGTCAAAGCTGCCTCCTCCTCCTCCAGGGCCCCTGGCCTCTTTGACCCCCGAGGCTGAGGCCAGAGGTTGGGGGCCTCCTGGGTTTTGCTGCTGGCTTCCTTGCGCCCCTGTGCCCACAGACCTATACACATTTCAGTCAGGCCCCCCCCCGAACCCAGCCCAAAATAGTGCCCGTTAGAACCCAGCTATGGGGGCAGAGGGAGGACGTTGGAACAGGAGGGAAGGGACAGGGAGCAGAGAGGTGGTTGAGGAGATGGGAACAAGGGCAGGGGTCTGGGATGTAGACGGGGGTCTGTGGGGGTGGGGGCAGGGCCTCCAAGTGGGAAGAGCGTCGAGGTGATGAAACTGGGGGCTGGATTGGAGCCTCTTGAGGGAAGCCCTCCTCGCCCCGGCCCCCATGGGCAGAGAAAAGGAGTGAGGGCAGGAGGCTGGGAGAGCCAGGTGCTCCTACTCCTTCCGCCAGAGGCCCCCCAGTAACCCGAGCTCGGCCCTGGGGCGCACACTGACTTCAGGGGGCGGTTAAATTTAGCCCATGTTCCCCCACCATATACGGAGTCTGGATAGAGGTGCCAGGGGTGGGCATGGGGGAGATTCTCCCACAGGATAACCCCCCCAGGCACCATCCTTCCCCCTTCCCTGGGGACCGTCTCTAGAATCAGCCGGAGTCAGACTCTTCCCAGTGTCTTGGAATCCCCCAAATCCCTTCCTGTCCGAAGGACTGAGCGTTTGGGTCATAAGAGGCGGGAAGGGCGTGGGTCCGTCCCTCCCATCGCCACCGGTCCCCCAGAGGTCCCAGATGTCTTCCCACCCAGAGTCCAGCCAGCCGCCTCCCTGCCTGGGACCCCCAACTACGTGTTCACGCTCCTGCTCCCTTCTAGAGTCTCAGTCCCTCTGTTCTTGCTCCAGCCTCCCCCCAAATCTCCTGCCGCTCCCGCCACACTGGGCATCTCCACTTCCTTTGCGCCCAACTCCTTCCTTGATGCATGATCTCAGATGCCCGGGGCTCTAGTTGCCGCCCTCCCTTACCTTCTCACCTCATATCCTCTCCCCTACTCCCTGAGGGACCGGCCCCCTCCAATTCAGTCCCACTGGTCAGGGCCCCTGGACCTCCCTCCCTTCTCCCCGGGGGAGCCCCAGACAACCCCTCTGAGGATATTCTTAGCTGGGATTAACTCGCTGGTATTTTAATTGGCTGCTGCCGGCCAGCCGGGGGGAGAGCCGGGACCAGGGAAAGTTAGGAGCCGAAGGCGGCGCCTTTCCCAGCTAAAACCCCAGTCCCAGGTGTCCGGCCTCCCGGCTTTCCACCCCTCTTGAATCCCAGGGCTCTGAATAGAGGAGAGATTTTTTTTTCTCTCAGCTTTCGTTTTCTGCCCCCTTCCACTTTACAGGGCTTTGTGAAGGACGTTCACGAAGACTCTGTCACCATCTTCTTTGAGAACAAGTACGTGTGTGCCGTCCCCTGCCCCTCCTCCTCCCCTTCTCCCCTCCCCCCTAGGGAAAGGAAGCCAGGGGCTGGGAAGCCGAGGCTAGTGGGGGCCACGCTTGGGGTCCCTAAGAGGAGCCCGGGACCAAGTTGAGGGTGGGGCGGGGGGCCGGGAGTCTGTGATCCCTGTGGGAGATGGGGGCTCGGGGGTGGAGGGTCCCGGAGGAAGGGCCGAGGTCAGAGTTGGGGATCGTGGGGGGCTGCAGAGAGGGGGCTTCCTTCCCTTTCCCTCCACCCCCCGATCCGACTTTTCCCTCTCACTCGGGGCAGCTGGCAGAGCGAGAGGCAGATTCCCTTCAGTGATGTGCGGCTCCCGCCGCCGGCGGACTACAACAAGGAGATCACGGAAGGGGATGAGGTGGAGGTGAGGGGTTAGGAACGCGCGCCCACTGTCCCGAAGCCCTTCACAGACCAACCTCCTCACCCCGATCGAATCTCCGCGGGCAGCTGGTCCCCAAGGCCCCCCTCCTTGCCGGCTGACCGACCCCACCCCCCCGTGTCCACACACATCTCCCCCCCTCCCGCCCGTCGCAGCTCCTGTCCACTCTGGGGTGGCCCAGCTGGCCGGTCTTCTTCCCCCAGGGCCCCAGCCGACTTCGGGAGGGCGGGGAACCTTCTCCCCGCACCTCAGGCCTTTCTCGATTTGCCTCCAGGTTTACTCTCGAGCCAACGAGCAGGAGCCGTGCGGCTGGTGGCTGGCCAGGGTGCGGATGATGAAAGGAGATGTAAGGATCCAGACCCCCCACGAGGAAGGGGAGGGGACGGGTTCTGACCCCGGGGAGAACGGAGCTGGAGGGCAGGACGCCTGGGGTCCTGAGGGAAGCTGGGGCCTCAGGGGGCTCCCCGGTGCCCTGAGAGATCTCCCCTGCCCGTCCCCCCCAGTTCTACGTCATAGAGTACGCAGCCTGCGACGCCACGTACAACGAGATCGTCACCCTGGAGCGGCTCAGGCCCGTGAACCCCAGCCCGTTGGCCACCAAGGGTAGCTTCTTCAAGGTCACCATGGCGGTGCCCGAAGACCTGCGCCAGGCGTGAGTTCCCCCCCGCCCACCCCGTCTCCCACTCCTCCCCTACCAACCAGCAATCTTGAATTTCCCACTTGCGAAGGACAGAGCCCCCGCCAAGGCCTCTGGGGAGCCAGGTCCGAGAGCGGACATTGGGGGATTACCCGTCCTCAGGAGCTTAAGGCCCGTTGGCATCATTAGCCACACGGGTAGTTGGCAGCAGCACGGTGTAGCGAATAGAGCCCGGGCCCGGGAATCAGAAGGGCATGGGTTCTAATCCTGGCTATGCCACTTGTCTTCTGTGTGACCTTGACCTTCATTTCTCTGGGCCTCAGTTACCTCATCTGCAAAATGGGGATTGAAACAGCCCTACGTGGGATGGGGACTGTTTTGCAACCCGATTTGCCGTTGTCCACCTAGTGCTTAGTATGGAGCCTGGCACATAGTAAGCGCTTAATAAATGCCACAATTATTATTAAGTCACGACAAGAGCGAGTGGCTGGGAGAGACCCCCATCCTGGCCCAAATGGCGGAAAAGAAGTTTTGTAAAGAAATTACAGGGTATGTGACGTAAGTGGCGTGGGGCAGAGAACAAAGGGAGCAGATCAGGGTGTTGGAGAAGAGAGTGGGAGAAAAGGAAATTGAGGACTTAGGGAAGACCTCTTGGAGGAGGTGGGCCTTCATTAAGGCTTCAGAGGCGGGGAGGGTCATCCTCTGTGGGGTATAAAGCTAGAGTAATAATAACAACAGTAGAGTGAAAATTGGGATAGTTCCCCCGAGAGAAAGGTGGCTTCGCGCCGTCAGGGTGAGGCGGCACGACCTGGAAAAGGAACTTGGCAGCAGGGGCGACTGGGACCATCCGTCTTTTCTTCCCCACCCACTCGGCCCCCGCAGGTGCTCCAACGAGAGCGCCCACAAGGAATTCAAGAAGGCCGTTGGCGCCAACTGCATCTTCCTCAACATCACCAACAGTGAGCTCTTCATCCTGGTGAGCCCCCCCTCAGACCCCTGCGCCCGAGCAGCCCTGCCCTCACCCCCACCCCGGGGTGTGGGGCCTTTCCTCCCGCCCCCCAGCTCACGTCCTCTCCCCCGGTCCCCTCGGTCTTCCTCAGTCGACGACGGAAGCCCCGGTGAAGAGGGCATCCCTGCTGGGCGACATGCACTTCCGCAGCCTCCGCACCAAGCTGCTGCTCATGTCCCGCAACGAGGAGGCCACCAAGCACCTGGAGGTGAGTGGCGCGCCCGCCCTGGAGCCCAGTAGATCCCACGGCCCCTCTCCGCTGGACGTGAGGTTGCTTCTGGTTGGCAGCCTGGGAGTCCCGGTAAAACGTGGGGGCCGCTGGTCCGATGTGGCGGGGGGTGGGTGGGGGGCGCTTGTCGTCCGGGGACTTGTGGCCCTCCGTCCACACCTTCCTTGTTGGGTGCCCCCATTGAGCCTCGCCAGATGACGTCCTGTCACACCCTCCAGGAGGCCTTCCCCTATTACAGTCCCGGCCGAGCCACCGCCTCGGCACCTCCTGCGGTGTTGCGTCCGCCGTGTGTGGTCCCCGGGTCCGTGCCCTCTAAGGCTACTTACTAAGTGTTAAGCAGTGGCCGTTTGTCTGCCGCTTCACCCCCCGCTGGACCGTTCACCCCTCGTGGGCACCAGTCCATCAGTCGGCCTCATACTTGTATTTTACCCTTGAAACCTAGCCGTGCCCCTTCCCCTGTGTGCCCCCCACCCCCTCTCACCCAAGAAGTTTGCGTGGCCCCGTCGGATTGGCTCCGAGGCGGTTCTTTCCGTGTCCCGGCCCCGCTAATTGCCTCCCATTAGGTCCGGCGCTGCGCCAGACCTCCGGGAAGGGCTGGGTGGGCGGGCACCAGTGTAGCTGTCCCCCATCCCTCCCGCTTGCAGACGAGCAAGCAGCTGGCGGCGGCGTTCCAGGAGGAATTCACGGTGCGGGAGGACCTGATGGGCTTGGCGATTGGGACCCACGGGGCCAACATCCAGCAGGCCCGCAAGGTGCCCGGGGTGACGGCCATCGAGCTGGGCGAGGAGAGCTGCACCTTCCGCATCTATGGGGAGGTGAGCCCTCCCCCCCCCCACCCCTGGGGGCCGGGGACGGACCAGGGGAGGGGGCCGGGCCGCGGGCTCCCGGTTTGCCGCCCCGGCCCTTTCCCCGGGATGGAGGGAGAGGTGGTCCGGCCTCAAGTCCCAGGCTGCTGCCTGCCAGTGATCCTCCTCCCCCCCGGACCCCACAGACCCCCGAGGCATGTCGCCAGGCCCGCAGCTACCTCGAGTTCTCTGAGGACTCTGTCCAAGTGCCCAGGAATCTGGTCGGTGAGTCCGGCGGTGGGTGGCGGCCGTGTGGATTCGGAAGATCGGGGGTGCGTTTGGGGGGCATAGCGAGAATGGGGACCAGGCGGCCGAGTCTCAGACAACGGAACCAGGAGCAATGAGGCCCGGGCCTGTCTGAGGCAGGGGGCCTGCCTGCTCTAAAGACTAGAAGAAAGGGGGTATTTTTGTGAGGAGAAGTGGGGGACCGGAAGGCACGGTGCCTGGATCCTGAAAAAAGGGGCAAGGTCGGGGGCACGTGGCAGCTCGGGCCCTGGCTGTCTCGGGACGGAGGCCGGAAGGGGAACGGTGTCCTCACGGCCCCCCACCCCCCTCTCCCTGCTCAGGGAAGGTGATTGGGAAGAACGGGAAGGTGATCCAAGAGATCGTGGACAAGTCCGGCGTGGTGCGGGTGCGCGTGGAAGGTGACAACGACAAGAAGAACCCACGAGAGGAGGTGCCCAGCGGGCGGAGAATCACGGGGGAGTGGGCCAGGCCGGTCTCCGTGCCGGGGGACGGGCTAGGGGAGGGACGGGGGCGCACCACCCCCTTCCGTTGGGTGTCTGACCACCCCTGGCTCTCTCCCCCCCAGGGCATGGTCCCTTTCATCTTCGTGGGCACAAGGGAGAACATCAGCAATGCCCAGGCCCTCTTGGAGTATCACCTGTCTTACCTGCAGGTTCTGGCGGGCCGGGGAGGGCGGGAGAGTTGGGGCGGGAGGGCGATGGGGGTGTCGAGGGTAGGGGCTGAGGGGGCGGGGGCGGAGGGGGGTGACCTTCTCGCCTGGGCCCCGTCCGCAGGAGGTGGAGCAGCTGCGGTTGGAGCGGCTGCAGATCGACGAACAGCTGCGCCAGATCGGGCTGGGCTTCCGGCCGGCGGGAGGCGGGCGGGCCGGGGCCACGGACAAGGGGGGCGGCTACGCCACCGACGAGAGCTGCTCCTCCTCCTCCTCCCTGCACGCCACGCGCACCTACGGGGGCCGGGGCCGCGGGCGCAGGGCGGCCGGTCCCGGCTACGGTGAGGGTCCGGGGGCCCGGGGCTAGCACGCTGGGAGGCGGTGGGGGCGGGAAGGACAGGGTTGAGGTTGGGGTTCCGTCTGGCGGAGGGCGGGCCGCTGTGGGTGGGGGCAGCGGGCCAGGGGAGGTTGCTGAGACTCGGGCGGGGAGGAGGGCGGAAGGAGACCCCCTCGAGGAATAAACTCCCCCACCCCAACCAATCAATCAATCAATCTTATTTATTGAGCACTGTACTAAGCGCTTGGGAAGTGCAAGTACAACCCTCACATTGCCCGGCAGGCCCCGGCTCGGACCTGTCCACCGCCTCCGAGACGGAGTCGGAGAAGCGAGAGGAGCCCGAGCGGCCCGGCCCCGGGGACAGAGACAGGGACAGGGACCGGGACCCTCCGGGCCGGGGAGAAGAAGGCCGGCGGCGGCCCGGAGGGGGCCGCGGGAGAGGCCCCCCGCCCGCCCCCCGCCCCCCCGCCAAGTACAGCTCCTCCTCCATCAGCTCAGGTACCGGGCCCCCGGTGACGAGACGGGTCGGGGTGGGCACGGGCTAGCGCGCAGTTGGGGTGCCCCTTGTCTTCCCCTTTATGCCGGCAGCTTGGCGTGAGCAGGGAATGAGCCTACTCACTCTGTTGGAGGGGACTCTCCCTAATCAATCAATTGTATTTATTGAGCGCTTACTGTGTGCAGAGCACTGTACTAAGCACTTGGGAAGTCCAAGTTGGCAACATAGAGCCAGTCCCTACCCAACAGTGGGCTCACAGTCTTAAAGGGGGAGACAGAGAACGAAACCAAACAACCATCACTTGGTCCAGTGCTCTGTGCACGGCAAGTGCTTAATACACACCCTTGATTGATTCAGTCGTATTTCTTGAGCGCTCCCTGTGTGCAAAGCACTGTTCGAAGCACATGGGAGAGTACAGTAGGACAGTTAACAGGCACGTTCCCTGCACACGACGAGCTCACGGTCTAGAGGGGGAGACCGATGCACATAGGTACACACCGGAAATAACACAGATACTGAGGTGGGGAATGAGGGGAGGCCCGGCCCCGTCCCTCCCATCTGCCCTCACCCACCCCCGGCCTTACTTTCTGCTCCCCGTCGTCGTCCTCCCTCCCTCCCGTCCCCAGTGCTGAAGGACCCCGACAGCAACCCGTACAGCCTGCTGGACACTACGGAGCCGGAGCCCCTGGCCGAGGCCGACGCCGGGGAGGCCCCCCCGGCCAGCGCCCGCCGCCGCCGCTCCCGCCGCCGCCGCACGGATGAGGACGGGACCGTCATGGACGGGGGGCCCGAGCCCGACGGGCCGGGCCTGGCCGAGAACGGGCTGGGTGAGCCGGGGGAGGGCCGGCCCTCCGTCCATCGGTCCGTCCGTGCCCCGGGCCTGTGGGAGCGGGGCGGCGGGGACTCCGGGGTCAGGCCCACCATCCCCTTCCCCCTCGCTCCCCCGTCCCCGCCACCGGCCCTGAGCCCCGCTGCCCCGCAGAGGACGATTCCAAACCCCAACGCCGCAACCGCAGCCGCCGCCGCCGTAACCGCGGCAACCGGGCCGACGGCTCCATCAGCCGAGACCGCCAGTCAGGTGAGCCCCGGTCTCCAGGCGAGGGCGGGGGGCCGGGGTGGGTGGCAGCCGCGGGATCCCCCCCCCCCTTCCGCCCCGCATGCCCAGTCTCCCCTTCCTCCTCCCCCCCCCGAAGTGACCGTGGCCGACTACATTTCGCGGGCCGAGTCCCAGAGCCGCCAGCGTCCGCTCCCCGAACCCGCGGACCGACCGACGGAGGACCCCCCCTCAGGACAGAAGGTAGGCCCCCGGTGCCTAGGGCGGCGGGCCAGCGGGGAGGTCCTGGAGAGAAAGGGCAGGATGGGGGGGGGACCCCCGGGTTGGGGGGGGGGACAGCGGGGTCTCAAGAGGTCATGGGGGGGGTGTGGTGTTCTCTTCCTCACCTCCTCTCCCTCCGCCCCCCTCCCTTCTCTCTTGTGCATCCCTGTCCCTTCTCCCACTAGGGCGACTGCAGCAGTAAGCTGGCCCCCCCTCCCTCGGAGAATGGGGAGCTGGCTCCACCCCCGGAGCTGGGCAGCCTGGTCAACGGGGTCTCATAAACTCAGTCCCCCCCCCACCTCCACCCCCCCAAAAAAAATCCCCGCCCTGCCCCTCCCCCGTCTCGCTTGCAAAAACACCACCACGGCCCCCTCCCCCCATCGGGCGTTGGCGCCGTATTGCCAAAGAGGGAACAGGCCGGGGACGGCGGCTCAGCCCCCCACCCCCCCAAACACACACACACACACCCCTTCCCGGGGGGGGGCTGATTTCGGGGTGACACCCCAACCCCCCCCCCCCCCAGACTGTATGTGCCTTCTTCCCCTACACCCTCCCTCCAGCTCCACTTCCCTCTGGGGACCCAGGAGTCCTGGTTCTCCCGCCCCCCACCCCCCATCTCTCCCCACCCTCTCCCCCCCACATCTCAGCCTGCTGGCGGGGGAGGCCTAGGGAGCCGGGGTTAGGGGGGGCGAGCCCCGTCCCCAGGCTGAAAGCGAGGGAGGCCTGGGTCCCCTCCCTCCCTCCTTCCTGGTCCCCTCGGGGGGGCCGACATCACTGTGGCAGATGGGGGGCGGGGTGGGGGGGGGGGACGACGAGAGGTGCTGGAGCAGGACGGGGGACAGGGGGGACGGGGCCTGTTGGGGCGGGGACGGGGGGGACGTGGGCGGTGGCGAAGGCGTATTTATTTTTCACTGTACAGTATTTAAAAAGAGAATAAAAAACCCAATGGGCCGCCCGCTTGGGGCTCCTGCCTCTTCACCCTCCCGCCACCGCGCCTGCCTCTGTGTCATTCTGCCCCCCCCCCGCCGCACCCTCTGGGCCGGGACCCCCACCCCCCTCCCGTAGGCCCAGCTCCCTAACGGGGGGGGGGTCCCGGCCTCGTGGGAGGAGGGGGGTGTAAGCGGGGCCCCTCAGTGAGGGAGGAGTGGGTGAGGCCGCCCTCCTGCCCTGCTCCTCCTGCCAACCGGGAAAACTTAATCCTCTTAGCCGCTGCCCCGGGGCCTGGGCCGGGCCGTGGGAAGGGACCAGAAAGGGGGGTACAGGGCGGGCACGGGGGGGGGGGGGGAGCAGGACCCCCAATCGGGGGGGGGGCGGCCTGTCCGGAGGGCAGGGCGCCTGGGTTCTCCTTAGCCCCGGGGGCAAGATGGGAGGAGAGGGAGAGAGGGAGGATGGGAGGGAGGGATGGAGGGAGGATGGGTGGGAGGGATGGAGGGAGGATGGGTGGGAGGGAGGGAGGGGAGCCCGGAGGGGCAGGACACCTGGGGGCGGGGCGGGGCCGGGGGCGGGGCCTCTTGCCCTTAAAACCTGCCGGTCCCGGGCCGCCCACCGCAAAACCCGGCCGGACCCCCCGACTCCCGGCCGCTCCCCACCAGGCCCCAACGACCCCTGCAACGGTCTGAGGGAGGGAAGGAGGGCGGGCGGGCGGGGGTCACCGTGGCGCTGCCGCCGGCCCCGCCTCCCCAGGCCTGGGCCCTCGGGCTCTCCGCCCCGCCGGAGCCGGGGGGGCCCAGGGGGCCGGGGGAGGCCGGAGGCCCTCCAGGAGGAGGCGGCGGCGGCGGAGGCGGCCGCGTCGGCCCCTTGTCGTCGTCGTCGTCGTCTCCGGCGGAGAAGGTGAAGAGGCCGATGAACGCCTTCATGGTGTGGAGCTCCGGGCAGCGCCGCCAGATGGCGCTCCTGCACCCCAAGATGCACAACTCGGAGATCTCCAAGCGCTTAGGCGCCCAGTGGAAGCAGCTGGGCGAGGCCGAGAAGCGGCCCTTCGTGGAGGAGGCCAAGCGGCTCCGGGCCCGACACCTCCGAGACTACCCCGACTACAAGTACCGGCCCCGCCGCAAGGCGAAGCCCGCCCTCCAGGCCCCCCAGGCCCCCCAGGCCCGCGAAGGCGGAGCAGGAGGACCAGGAGCGGGAGGATGGGGGGCCGCCTATCGCGTCGACGGGGCCGGAGGCTTCGGGTACCAACCCCACTACTCGCCGGGAGCTTACGGGTGAGTGCCCCCCGTGCCGGGCTCCCCGCTGACCGTCTTAATCGGGGACATAAGGAAAGCGCTTACGACGCTGGGGTAGATACAACCTCGTTCATTCATTCCATCGTATTCACTGAGCGCTCACTGTGTGCCGAGCACTGCACTAAGCGCTTGGGAAGTACAAGCCGGCAACAGATAGAGAAGCAGCGTGGCCCAGTGGAAAGAGCACGGGTTTGGGAGTCAGAGGTCGTGGGTTCAAATCCCGGCTCCACCACTTGTCAGCTGTGTGACCTTGGGCAAGTCTCCTCACTTCTCTGGGCCTCAGTGACCTCATCTGTAAAATGGGGGTGAAGACTGTGAGCCTCCCCCGTGGGACAACCTGATCACCTTGTATCCCCCCCAGTGCTTAGAACGATGCCTTGCACATGGTAAGCGCCTAACAAATGTCATCATTATTATTACTATTATTATATAGAGACGGTCATTTATTCATTCATTTAATCGTATTTACTGAGCGCTTACTGTGTGCAGAGCACTGGACTAAGCGCTTGGGAAGTACAAGTTGGCAACATATAGAGACGGTCCCTACCCAACAGTGGGCTCACAGTCTAGAAAGCTCATCAGGTTGGACTCAGTCCGTGCCCCACGTGGAGCTCACGGCCTTAATCCCCCTTTTGCAGCTGAGGGAACTGAGGCCCAGAGAAGCGAAGGGACTTGTCCAAGGTCACACAGCGGGCAAGGGGCGGAGGCGGGATTAGAACCCACGTCCTTCCGACTCTCAGGCCTGGGCTCTTAGCCACCAAGCCATTGATCGATCGGTCAGGCTGAGAGAGGAGGCTGCAGGGGGAGGCGTTAATGGTATCTGTTAGGACTTGCTATGTGCCAGTCACTGTACTAAACGCTGGGCTCATCGGGTTGCGTGCCCCACGTGGAGCTCACGGCCTTAATCCCCATTTTACAGGCGAGAGAACTGAGGCACAGAGGAAGTGAGGTGACTTGCCCAAGGTCACACAGAGGACAGGTGGCAGGGCCAGGATTAAAACCAGGGTCCTCTGACTCCTAAGTCAGGGCTCTATCTGTTGGGCCGCACTGCTGCTTCTGGGCAGAGAAGAGTCCGGGGAAGAGGGAGGGAAAAGAGCCGGGTTAGTGATGGTTGACCGCGGCGGGGTGGTGTCGTTTGTTTCTGGGGCCAAGTTGGAAAGAGAAGCAGTGTGGCTTAGTAGAAAGAGCCTTGCACAGAAGACCTGGGTTCTAAATCCTGCCCCTTGTCTGCTGTGTGACCTTGGGCAAGCCAGTTCACCTAATTGTGCCTCAGCATCCTCATCTATCAAATTAGGATTAAGACTGTGAGCCCTACATGGGACATGGAATATATCAAATTAGGATTAAGACTGTGAGCCCTACATGGGGCATGGAATATATCAAATTAGGATTAAGACTGTGAGCCCTACATGGGGCACGGAATATGGCCTACCTGATCATCTTATATCTATCCCTCGTCTGTAAAATGGGGGTGAAGACTGTGAGCCCCCCGTGGGACAACCTGATCACTTTGTAACCTCCCCAGCGCTTAGAACAGTGCTTTGCACATAGTAAGCGCTTAATAAATACCATCATTATTATTATATCCCAGCTCATAGTACGGCGCTTGACACATAGTAAGTGCTGTGCTTAATAGATACCATTTTTCGAAAAAAAGAGATGAGATTGAAGGGAAAGGAGAAAACGGCAGAGCCACTTCCTCTCTCCGGGCCCCGTTGCCACCCGGAGCCAAGGCTGAGGACAGGGAGAGGGGGCCTGGGGAAAGGGGGAGGGGGTTGCAAAAAAGCAGGAGGTTGGGACAAGGTGATCCCTTGGATGCCCCGAAACTAGGAGGCTTCAATTCACCCGCCCACTCCCTGCATGCGGGGCTTGTGGGGAGCTCCCTGCTGCAGCCTCCACACTTAAGCGGGGGGGTTCCTGGGTGATGGCATTTCAGGCATCGCCATCAGTGGCGTTTATTGAGCGCTTATTGTGTGTAGGGCACTGGACTAAGCGTTTGGCCGTCCTCCTCACCCCTGCCCGAGGTGAAGGGTCGCTAAAACGACCCCCCCACCCCCCCAAGGCACCCCAGGGGGAGAGAAAGCATATGGGGTAGGGGGAGGCAGGGGAGAATCGAGTCGCGTTGGCCTGGTGCCCAGTAAAAGGATGAGAGGAAAGGGGAAGGCCCCGACCCTTGTCAGCAGGGAAGCAGACAAGAAGCAGCAAGAAGCAAGACAGAGAAGCAGCGTGGCTCAGTGGAAAGAGCCCGGGCTTTGGAGTCAGAGGTCGTGGGTTCAAATCCGGGCTCCGCCACTTGTCAGCTGTGTGACTTTAGGCAAGTCACTTCTCTGGGCCTCAGTTACCTCATCTGTAAAATGGGGATGAAGACTGTGAGCCCCCTGTGGGGCAACCTGATCACCTTGTAAACTCCCCAGTGCTTAGAACAGTGCTTTGCACATAGGAAGCACTTAATAAATGCCATCATTATAGGGATGCAAAGTGAGGCGCCTCAGGAGGACCCGAGGAGGAGGAGACCCAAGTGGCTGGTTTGGAACAGACCAAAAGCCCCCACCTGCTCCCAATCCTGCCACGGCTGGCCCCGTTTGATCCAGGGGCCGTATTGAGGAGCAGAAAAGTGTGCAGAGCACTGTAATAATAATAATAATGGCATTTATTAAGCGCTTACTACGTGCAAAGCACTGTTCTAAACCTCCCCCACATGTCTGCTGTGTGACCTTGGGCAAGTCACTTCACTTCTCTGTGCCTCAGTTCCCTCATCTGTAAAATGGGGATTAAGACTGTGAGCCCCACATGGGATAACCTCATCTCCTTGTGTTCCCCCCAGCGCTTAGAACAGTGCTTTGCACATAGTAAGCGCTTAACAAATACCAACATTATCATTATCATTATTATTATTATTCTAAGCACTGGGGAGGTTGCAGGGTGATCCGATTGTCCCAAGGGGGGGTGCTCACAGTCTTAATCCCCATTTTACAGATGAGGGAACTGAGGCCCGGAGAAGTGACTTGCCCAAAGTCACACAGCGGACAATTGGCAGAGCCGGGTTTTGAACCCATGCCCTCTGACTCCAAAGCCCGGGCTCTTTCCTCTGAGCCACGCTGCTTCCCCAATTGGGGAGAGTACACTGTAACAGTTGGTAAAACAATCAATCAATCAATCGTATTTATTGAGCGCTTACTGTGTGCAGAGTACTAAGTGCTAAATCTACCCCTCAGGGACCCAGGTGTCCCACCCCGCCAACACCCAGCCCTGGTGGACGACCTGCTTGGGGCCCCAGGGACCCTCAGGAGTGGGTGGGAAGGGGCAAGGGGTGGTTAACGACACTGATGTTGGCATTTGTTGAGCGCTTCCTAGGTGCCAAGCACTCAGCCGAGCGTGGTGAGGCTGAAGCTCGTTATTGGCTTCTAGGCTTGAAGCTCACAGTGGGCAGGGAATGTGTCTACCAACTCTTCAATCAATCAAACAATCAATCAATCGTATTTATTGAGCGCTTACTGTGTGCAGAGCACTGTACTAAGCGCTTGGGAAGTCCAAGTTGGCAGCATATAGAGACAGTCCCTACCCAACAGTGGGCTCACAGTCTAAAAGGGGGAGACGGAACTCTTGTTATCAATCAATCAATCAATCAATCGTATTTATTGAGCGCTTACTATGTGCAGAGCACTGTACTAAGCGCTTGGGAAGTACAAATTGGCAACACATAGAGACAGTCCCTACCCAACAGTGGGCTCACAGTCTAAAAGGGGGAGACGGAACTCTTGTTATCAATCAATCAATCAATCAATCGTATTTATTGAGCGCTTACTATGTGCAGAGCACTGTACTAAGCGCTTGGGAAGTACAAATTGGCAACACATAGAGACAGTCCCTACCCAGCAGTGGGCTCACAGTCTAAAAGGGGGAGACAGAGAACAAAACCAAACATACCAACAAAATAAAATAAATAGGATAGAAATGTACAAGTAAAATAGAGTAATAAATATGTTATATATAACTCTTGTTATATTGTATACATTGTCTTCGATGTATTGTTATTTGTTGTTATAGCGTACTCTCCCACGTGCTTAGTACAGAGATCTACACACAGTAAGCGCTCAATAAATACGATCGATTGATTGATTGAAGAGTTGGTTGATTGACTGGCTTTTGGCTGAGAACGGGAAGGGTCTGGGTCCCGGGCAACGGGGGGAGGTGGGGGTCTCTCTATACCGTGAGCTTGTTGTGGGCAGTCGATCAGCGGTATTTACTGAACACCTACTGCGTGCAGAACGCTCTACCACGTGCTCAAGAGAGGACAGTGTAAACAGTTGGAAGACACATTCCCTGCCCACTTTGAACTTACAGTCTAGAGGACAGGGAACGCGCCTGCCGATTCTTTTGCACGGTCCGCTCCCGAGCGCTTAGTACGGTGCTCTGCGCTCAGTGGATTCATTCATTCATTGTCGTATTTATTGAGCGCTTACTGTGTGCAGAGCACTGTACTAAGCGCTTGGGAAGTACAGGTTGGCAACCTATAGAGACAGTCCCTACCCAACAGTGGGCTCACCGTCTAGAAGATACCACCGATCGATCCCTCCAGAGCCCAGACCGCCCTGGAAGAGCAGGGGACCTGCTTATTTTGTTAGTATGTTTGGTTTTGTTCTCCGTCTCCCCCTTTTAGACTGTGAGCCCACTGTTGGGTAGGGACCGTCTCTCTATGTTGCCAATTTGGACTTCCCAAGCGCTTAGTCCAGTGCTCTGCACACAGTTAAGTGCTCAATAAATACGATTGATGATGATGATGATGACCTAAGGGCCTGTAGGGAGGGTGAGACCAGGAAGTGGGGAGGGTTGGGAGGGGGGTAGTGTCCTCACAGGCCCAAACAGGGCTCTGGTTCTTACCTGTCCTCAACTGGAACAGGCCCTACCTGTGGCTGCCAACTGTGACTCAGTGCCCCACCCGCGGGGCAGGGGGCCGAGTTGGTGATTCGACCTTTTCTCTCGGCAGCTGTCCCCCCTACAACGCAGCCCTGCCTCCGAAGCCGGACGCCCCGCCGCCCTCCGTCCGGGTTCCTCCGTTCCCGGGGGACTTCCTGTCCCCCTACAACGCCGCCTACGTCCCCTCCCAGCCCCCCTACGCCTCCCCTCACCTCAGCGCCACGGCCCCCCTCACTCATCTCTAACCGGCTCGCGGGGCGGGGGGGGCACCCGTGGACTTGGAATCCGAACTGGGGACCTCCGCCCGGCCCCCCGCTCTCTCCCCAGGCTGGAAGATGGAGACGCCTCCCGCCCGGGAGTGGACACTGAGGTCCCGGACGCGGAGACCGGAGTCCCTGAGGAGGGGAGGGGACGGGGTAAGGGGGCCCGTGCCGTTTTTATAATGTTTTACAAGGAGATTAAAATGTGCTTTTTGTGACCCCTGTTCCTCCGCGCTCCCCAAGTCTTCCCAGCTGGCTCTGCTCCCTTCCGCCTCAGACCTGCCTCGGCAGGCCGCTCCCTCACCCAGCCCCGCGGGCCCTTGACTCAGTCTCCTCCCATCCTGCCCTGCCTTGCCGGGGCGAGGGAGCGGCCCAGAGTTAGCCAATGTTGGGGGGCGGAGCGGGGGGGACACGCTTGTGGCCCCCCGGGGCGGGGTGAGGGGGTCACCTGAAGGTCGGGGGCAACACCTGAAGGTCGGAGGCAACCCGCCCGTGGCCTGAAAGAGAGGGAAGAGGAGGCAGGAGCAACCAGAGGTCGGGGGAGACTGGGCCAGCAGCCGCCTTTCTGGGGGCCTGTGTTGGGGAGGGGGTGTCAAGCCCTGAGGCGGCCGGGTTCCCACCCTAACCCTCACAACTGTAGCTGTCGAGTGCGTACGAAGCGACCGGGTCGAGAAAATCCCCCGAGACGCAGTCCCTGCTGTCCCACTGTAAGCGGCGGGGATTTATTCCCCGTGTCACACAGGTGAGGAAACAGGCCCAGAGAAGTCAAGCGACTTGTCGGAGGTCACCCAGCAGGCAAGTGGTAGACTGTGGGCCCACTGGTGGGTAGGGACTGTCTCTATAGGTTGCCAAATTGGACTTCCCAAGCGCTTAGTACAGTGCTCTGCACACAGTAAGCGCTCAATAAATACGATGGATTGATTGATTGGCAGAGGCGGGGTTAGCATCCAGGTCCTGGGCTCTGTCCACTGATCCACACTGCCCGTGTTGTGCCCGCTGTTGGGTAGGGACTGTCTCTATAGGTTGCCAACTTGGACTTCCCAAGCGCTTAGTACAGTGCTCTGCACACAGTAAGCGCTCAATAAATACGATGGATTGATTGGTAGAGGCGGGGTTAGCACCCAGGTCCTGGGCTCTGTCCACTGATGCACACTGCCCGTGTTGTGCCCACTGTTGGGTAGGGACTGTCTCTATATGTTGCCAACTTGGACTTCCCAAGCGCTTAGTCCAGTGCTCTGCACACAGTAAGCGCTCAATAAATACAATGGATTGATTGGCAGAGGCGGGGTTAGCACCCAGGTCCTGGGCTCTGTCCACTGATCCACACTGCCCGTGTTGTGCCCACTGTTGGGTAGGGACTGTCTCTATAGGTTGCCAACTTGGACTTCCCAAGCGCTTAGTACAGTGCTCTGCACACAGTAAGCGCTCAATAAATACGATGGATTGATTGATTGGTAGAGGCGGGGTTAGCACCCAGGTCCTGGGCTCTGTCCACTGATCCACACTGCCCGAGTTGTGCCCACTGTTGGGTAGGGACTGTCTCTATAGGTTGCCAACTTGGACTTCCCAAGCGCTTAGTCCAGTGCTCTGCACACAGTAAGCGCTCAATAAATACGATGGATTGATTGATTGGCAGAGGCGGGGTTAGCACCCAGGTCTTGGGCTCTGTCCACTGATCCACACTGCTGGGTAGGGACTGTCTCTATATGTTGCCAACTTGGACTTCCCAAGCGCTTAGTACAGTGCTCTGCACACAGTAAGCGCTCAATAAATACGATTGATTGATTGTGCAACAGTGACATTGGTGATAGAATAGAATGGTCATCTGACAAGGCCACCCCTCGCCCAGCCGAGCCCAGGGGGTACCACACCGCGTGTGTTGTATAATATTCAGTCATTCATTCCATCGTATTGCCTGCTTACTGTGTACTGAGCACTTAGAAGCGGCGTGGCTCAGTGGAAAGAGCCCAGGCTTTGGAGTCAGAGGTCATGGGTTCAAATGCTGGCTCCGCCACTTGTCAGCTGTGTGACTTTGGGCACGTCACAACTTCTGTGCCTCATCTGTAAAATGGGGATTAAGACTGTGAGCCCCACGTGGGACAACCTGTCCACCTTGTAACCTCCCCAGCGCTTAGAACAGTGCTTTGCACATAGTAAACGCTTAATAAACGCTATTATTAGGAGAGTACAATGTGACAAAGAGACCCATTCCCTGCCCACAGTGAATATTGTTAGAATAGTGTTCTAGCTACCCCAGAAGTTAGCAAAAAGTGTGGCCATGGGGAAAGAGCTCAAGCCTTGGAGTCAGAGGACCTGGGTTCTCATTTCCGCTCTGCCAGTTGCTTGCTGTGTGACCTGGGGTAAGTCAACTGACTTCTCTGTGTCTTAGCACCTTAACTGTAAAATGGAGGTTCAATATCTGTCCTCCCTCCTACTTAGACTGTGAACCCCATGCGAGAAGGGACTGTGTCCAATCTAACTGACTTATACCAGCCCCGGCGCTTAGAACACCGTTTGACACATAGCGAGCGCTTAAAAATACCATTAAAAAAAGAAAAAGTAGCTCCATTGGCCGAGGGGGACCGATAACTCTTCTGCAGCCCAAGCAGACACTCAATCAATCAATCAATCGTATTTATTGAGCGCTCACTGTGTGCAGAGCACTGTACTAAGCGCTTGGGAAGTACAAGTCGGCAACATGTAGAGACAGTCCCTACCCAACACAGTCTAGAAGCAGTGTGGCTCAGTGGAAAGAGCCCAGGCTTTGGAGTCAGAGGTCATGGGTTCAAATTCTTGTTCTGCCAAATGTCAGCTGTGTGACTTTGGGCAAGTCACTTCACTTCTCCGGGCCTCAGTTCCCTCATCTGTCAAATGGGAAGACTGTGAGCCTCCCGTGGGACACTCCCGCCTCACTCCACCCCAGCTCCCCTTCTCTTCCCCCCACCTCAAGCCCACCCAGAACCAATTCTCTCCTCAGACCTCCCTCTTCAAATAGTCCACCTCCTCCGGGCAGGAGGCCTTCCCCATCGCCTTAAAGCACTTACTACGCGCCAGGCACTGTACTAAGCGCTGCGGTACATACGAGAGTCAGCTGGACACAGTTCCCAACCCCTCCTTCAAGCAGGAGGCCTTTCGCAAACAACCTCTCATAGCCACCCCCACTCTGCCTCTATAACACCCCTGCACCCCGAGAATTTGGGTGGAATCAATCAATCAGTCAATCGTATTTATTGAGCACTTACTATGTGCAGAGCACTGTACTAAGCGCTTGGGAAGTACAAATTGGCATCACAAACAGTAGCAGTAAAAATGGAAACAGTTCTCCCCAAGCCCCACTCTATTCAGCGCTTAGAAGAGTGCTTGGCAGGGTAAGCACTTAAATACCATTAATTATCACTACTCCTTTTCCCTACCAGTAGCCCCCTCCCCTCACTTTGACATTTCGCCCCCAGCGCTTAGAACAGTGCTCTGCACATAGTAAGTGCTTAAAAAATGCCATTATTATTATTATTTCCCCTATCTCTAATTTATTTTAATGTCTGTCTCCCCCTCTAGACTGTCAGCTCCTCGTGGGCAGGGAGCCCATCTACCAACTCTTACGGCGGACTATCCCATGCATCCAGAGAAGCAGCGTGGCTCAGTGGAAAGAGCCCGGGCTTTGGAGTCAGAGGTCATGGGTTCGAATCCCGGCTCCACCACGTGTGTGCTGTGTGACCTTGGGCAAGTCACTTAACTTCTCTGAGCCTCAGTTACCTCACCCGTAAAATGGGGATGAAGACTGTGAGCCCCACGTGGGACAACCTGATCACTTTGTATCCCCCCAGCGCTTAGAACAGTGCCTTGCGCGTAGTAAGCGCTTAACAAATGCCAACATTATTATTATTATCCAGTACAGTGCTCTGACTACAGAAAGCGCTCAGTAAATACCAGCCAATCATATTTATTGAGCGCTGTGTGCACAGCACCGTACAGAGCGCACGGGACAGTACAGTGCAACGATAAATAGACACACTCCCTGCCCACGACGAGCTTCGTCTAGAAGGGGAAGGCCAGTGGGAAACACCACTGACACACACCCTCCTTGAGAAGCAGCATGGCCCAGTGGCTAGAGCATGGGTTAGTTAGAGCATGGTTAGCAAGCGCTTAGTACAGTGCTCTGCGCATAGGAAGCGCTCAATAAACACGATTGATGATGATGGGTTTGGGAGTCAAAAGGTCACGAGGTCTAATCCCTCGTCTGCTCCATGATGTTGTGCAAATCACTTAACTTCTCTGTGCCTCAGCTACGCCATCTGTAAAATGGGGATTACGACCGAGCCCCATACGGGACAGGGACTGTGTCCAACCCAATTATCTTGTATCCACCCCAGCGCTCAGAACAGTGCCCGATACATAGTAAACGCTTAACAAATACCATAATTACAATAACACCACTATCTCACCCTATTATTTTCAGCCCTAACACTCGTACACACTTCCTTCTTCCTCCCGCCTGTCAATTCCTTTCAAGGTCTCTTTTCCTCACCTCCTTCTCCCTCCCGCCTGTAATTTCTTTTAAGGTCTCTCTTCCTCACCGGAGCGTAAGCTTAAAGACGGGGATCCCGTGGCCAAAGTGCCGTACTCTCCCCTGCGCTTAGTCCGGTGCTCTGCAAAGGGCAAGTGCTCAAATACTGTAAATAATAGTAATAAAAACAAGGGCGAGGAGAGGGGGCAGGGGCTCACCACTCCTCTGGGAAAAGAGATGTGGCTGGGGGGTGGGGAGGGTGGGACGCAAGACCCTGAGCACCAGGCCTATTGGCCTGGCTAATTGGGATGATTAAGGAATTACTGTTTAGGCCCCACCATTTACCCCCTGGGCCCGGGGGAAGCATGGGGCATAAAATACTCTCTCTCCCCCACCCCTCACGGGTTGGGGTGGGAGCCCTAGACCCAAAGCTGCCAACTTTCCAAGTCAGAGCCCAGGACTGTGGGAGAAGGCGGAGGGCGAGGACTGGGCGGGGACAATGGCCTCCAAGACCGAGCAGGCCCGAACCCACCGTTTTGGGTCTTTTCAGCCCCGACTGCGCATTCTCCTGTCTGGTCTGGGCAAGCCTGGGCATCCCAGCTGGAAAACCGTGGGGAGGGGGCCACCGGAGAGGGCCAGCCCGGCCCCCCAGCTTCACGTCTCCCTTCGCGATAGTCCGGAGGCCTCCGCTCTACCAAGATCCCAACCCTGGTGAAGGCCCAGCCTCCCCTCACCAAAGCTGGCGTGAGAGAGACGGAGGCAGCAGGGGAAGGAAAATCCCCCTTTAATTTTAAAAAAAAAAAGTGGCCCCCTCACCCGGAGGGGGTGGACCCTCCCCCCAGGGCTCGCGATGAGGAAGGTGCGTATGGCGGGCGGGTTGGGAGGATTTGGCTCAGTTGACAGCAAAGGATGGGGAGGGTGGAACTTGTACTTCCCAAGCGCTTAGTACAGTGCTCTGCACACAGTAATCGCTCAATAAATACGATTGATGATGATGATGGGGGGGTCCCAGAAGCCCCTGGAGGGGGCAACGGGTGGTCCAGCGGTGGCCCGGAGCGGGCGGGGAGGGGCGGAGACGGGGGACTAGCCGCCCCCCGCCCCGGCCAGGTGGTCCCTCGGAGCCAGGGGAGGTCGGGGAGCCGGAGGGGCTGATTGGTTGATTGACAAGCTCGGGGCGGGGGGGCCCTACTGGTGCTTCTTCTTCTTCTTCCGCTTCTGGGGGGGCCCGGCCTTCCAATAGTAGAGGACCTGGCCGGCGATCAGCCCGTTGCACAAGGAGGCGACGACGAAGGTCAGCGCCATCAGAGGGTCGGACGTCTCCTGCCGGACGGCAGGGGAGGGGCGTCAGGGAGGAGCCCAGCGCCCGGCCCTCCACGGGGGGTGGGGACCGACGGCCCCCTTCCTCCCCCGGCCTCCCCCCCCCCGGCCGCCCCTCACCTGGATGGACGTGAAGATCCGGGCGAGGGACCCCCCGAACAGCAAGAAGACGGTGACGGCCGAGAGCTGGCCGGTGTGGCCGTTGCGGTAATTGGTGGAGGCCTGCAAGAGCTGCCGGGGGCGCGCGCACATCATCACCATCATCAATCGTATTTATTGAGCACTTACTATGTGCAGAGCACTGTACTAAGCGCTTGGGAAGTACAAACTGGCGACATATAGAGACAGTCCCTACCCAACAGTGGGCTCACAGTCTAAAAGGGGGACACACAGACACAGGCTCGGTCCGTCCATGCCTCTGGTCTGACCCGGCCCCCCAGCTCACCTTCCCCACGACCACGGTGGGCATGTTGCAGGCTTGCAAGCAGGTGATCATGGCTGGAGGCATGACAGGGGACAGCAACAGGGCCACGGCCAGGGCGTACGTGACCAAGAAGATGGTCCCTGGGGGGTGGACAGGGAAAGGGACAACGGGCCTGGATTTCACACACGTACAGGCAAAAACAGCCACAGACCTACAAACACCCTGTCCTTTCCGTCACACAGTGTCCCTATTCCTCCCTCTACCCCAGCCCCAACTGGCCTCTTCCCAACACCGGGTCTTCTCCCGGGCTAAGCTTTAAGTCTCCCCTCAATCCCTCTTGCTGCAGCCTCTCCACCCCACCTTCCGAAAGCTTGACCCTCCACCCCCACCCCCGGAGAAGGCTCCATCCGACTGGCGCGGAGGAGCCCCCCGCCCCGTCCGCACCGTTCCCTCGGACAGGGTGGACGGCGGGCAGTCACCTCGCAGGCTCTGTCGCCGGTAATGGAGGATCAGGAAGCAGATGAGGACGGTCTGCACCATCAGGAACAAGGCTTCGCCCCAGGCGCTGAGGAACCAGGGCAGAGGGTCAACGAAAGATTTTAGTCAGTCAACCATATTTATTGAGCGCTTGATGGGCGTAGGGCACTGAACGAAGGGCTTGGGAGAGTCCATTATAACAAAGTCGGCGGACACGTGCCCTGCCCACAGTGAGCTTCCAGTCTCTAGGGGCAAATGGCCCCCGAAATCTGCCTGTCCACCCTGACCCCTGGGATTACCAGACCTCCAAGCGGTTTACCGTGAGCCCACTGCCCCGAGACGTGGTCTAGGGCATCTTCAGACTGGCACACTGGCCCCCATCCCCGGTTTCAGACCACGCAGAAAGGAGAGCCATGCTGGGTGACGGCGCCCCAGAGGGGCAGGAGATTTGGCCCCCACGGCTCGGTTCTCCTCCGACCCCAAAAGTACGGACTGGGGATCATTCATTCACTCAATCAATTTACTGAGTGCTTACTGTGCGCAGAGCACCGGACTAAGCCCTTGGGAAACGACAGCGTGGCTCGGTGGAAAGAGCGCAGGCTTTGGAGTCAGGCGTCATGAGTTCGAATCCCAGCTTCGCCAATTGTCAGCTGTGTGGCTTTGGGCAAGTCACTTAACTTCTCTAGGCCTCATCTGTAAAATGGGGGTTAAGATTGTGAGCCCCCCGTGGGACACCCTGATCACCTTGTATCCTCCCCAGAGCTTAGAACAGTGCTGTGCATGTAGTAAGCGCTTAATAAATGCCATCATCATCACAATACAACAAACAACAAACCCCTGGTCCCACTCCACCGGCCGGCCCCCAGAAATTCTTCCCCCTCGCCACGCCACCTGGCTTTTCTTTTTTCCTCTTTGAAATGGCATTTTTAAGCGCTTAGTAGGTGTCAGATGCTGTTCTAAGGGCTGGGGCAGATCCAAGCCAGTCAGGTCACTGACCCACATCGGGCTCCCAGTCTAAGGAGGAGGGAGAACGGGGATTCAATTGCCATTTTTCGTTGGGGAACCTGAGGCCCAGAGAGGTCAAACGACTTGCCCGGGGTGACCCAGCAAGCGACTGGCAGAAGTGGGATGAAAGCCCGGGTCCGCCGGCCGGCTCCCGGGCTCGTTCCGTCGGGCCGCGCTGCCTGCCCGTGCCGCTCACCTGAAGGGGAAGCCGTGGATTACGCTGTAGGCCATGGTGCCCGTCAGGGCTACCAGCTCCAGGAGCACGGATTTGAAGCTCAACCCCTCCGCGCTCTTCGCACCCAGGATCTTAAACACTTGCGGCAGCTTCACTGCGGAGGGGGAGAAGGACGGCAACGAGACATCCCGTCGTCCCCTCCGTTCATTTCAGGTTGTGCCCCTCTCCCCACCTCCCCCAGGCCACGAAGGCGTCATCCCGCTCCCTCACGTACCCAGGAGGGATCCAGCGACGATCGCGAGCCCCAAACTTTTGCTGAGGAGGATCTTGAGGCAGGGGACTCAGGTGAGAGAAGAGAGGAAGGGAAATTTCAGCCGGGCTCTCCCCGACTATTATTACGGTATTTATTTAAGTGCTTACTCCGTGCCAAGCACTGTTCTAAACACTGGGGAACATTGGACAAGCAGCGTGGCTCACTGGAAAGAGCACGGGCTTTGGAGTCGTCATCATCATCATCAATCGTATTTATTGAGCGCTTACTATGTGCAGAGCACTGTACGAAGCGCTTGGGAAGTACAAATTGGCAACACATAGAGACGGTCCCTACCCAACAGTGGGCTCACAGTCTAAAAGGGGGAGACGGAGAACAAAACCAAACATACCAACAAAATAAAATAAATACGATAGATATGTACAAGTAAAATAAATAAATAAATAAATAGAGTAATAAATATGTACAACCATATATACATGTATACAGCTTAGTACAGTACTAAGTACTAAGCGCTTAGTACAGTGCTCTGCACATAGTAAGCGCTCAATAAATACGATTGATTGATATACAGGTGCTGTGGGGAAGGGAAGGAGGTAAGATGGGGGGATGGAGAGGGGGATGAGGGGGAGAGGAAGGAAGGGGCTCAGTCTGGGAAGGCCTCCTGGAGGAGGTGAGCTCTCAGCAGGGCCTTGAAGGGAGGAAGAGAGTCAGAGGTCATGGGTTCAAATCCCAGCTCTGTCAACTGTGTGACTTTGGGCAAGTCACTTCCCTTCTCTGGGCCTCAGTTCCCTCGTCTGTAAAATGGGGATGAAGACTGTGAGCCCCCCATGGGACAACCTGATCACCCTGTAAACTCCCCAGCGCTTAGAACAGTGCTTTGCACATAGTAAGCGCTTAATAAATGCCATTATTAGTATTATATAAGTTGATCACGTTGGACACAGTCCCTGTCCCACGGAGGACTCACACTCTTCGTCCCCATTTTACAGACGAGGTCACTGAAGCACAGAGAAGTTACACAGCAGACACGTGGCAAGCCGGGATGAGAACACCCATCCTTCTGAATCCCGGGCCCAGGTTCTATCCACTAATAATAATAATGATGGCATTTATTAGGCGCTTACTATGTGCAAAGCACTGTTCTAAGCGCTGGGGAGGTTACAAGGTGATCAGGTTGTCCCACGGGGGGGCTCACAGTCTTCATCCCCACTTTACAGATGAGGGAACTGAGGCACAGAGAAGTGAAGAGACTTGCCCAAAGTCACACAGCTGACCGTTGGCAGAGCCGGGATTTGAACCCATGAACTCTGACTCCAAAGCCCGGGCTCTTTCCACTGAGCCGCGGTGCTTCCCAATAATAATGATGGCACTCTGCACATAGTAAGCGCTCAATAAATACGATTGATGATGATGATGATGATTCGTTAAGCCCTTACTATGGGCCAAGCACTGTTCTAAGCGCCGGGGTAGATACAAGGTGGGGCTCACAGTCTTAGTCCCCATTTTATAGACGAGGGAACTGCCACACTGCCTCTCTAGGTGACACACACGGGGGAAGGCGGGGAGGAGAAAACGAGGGCTTAATCGGGGAAGGCCTCTTGGAAGAGGTGGGATTTTAGGAGGGTTTGAAGGTGCGCGGGGGTGAAATGTCGGATGGGAAGGGGAAGGGGAAGTTCCGGGCCAGAGGTGAGCGGTGAGATAGACGAGATCGAGATACAGGGAGTAGGTTGATGTTATTACTGTGTTGTTAGATACCGGACAATCAGGGCAGACTCGGTCCCTGTCCTTTGAGGGGGTCTAAGAGAGAGTGAAAATAGGTATTTTATCCCCATTTTACAAAGGGGGAGCCTGAAGTCCAGAGAGGTTAAGTGATTCCCTTCAAGGCCCTACTGAGAGCTCACCTCCTCCAGGAGGCCTTCCCAGACTGAGCCCCCTCCTTCCTCTCCCCCTCACCCCCCCATCCCCTCATCTTGCCTCCTTCCCTTCCCCACAGCACCTGTATATATGTTTGTACAGATTTATTACTCTATTTATTTTACTTGTACATATCTATTCTATTTATTTTATTTTGTTAATATGTTTGCTTTTGTTCTGTTTCCACCTTCTAGACTGTAAGCCTACTGTTGGGTAGGGACCGTCTCTATATGTTGCCAACTTGGACTTCCCAAGCGCTTAGTACAGTGCTCTGCACACAGTAAGCCCTCAATAAATACGATTAAGTGTTACCGACTTGTACTTCCCAAGTGCTTAGTACAGTGCTCTACACACAGTAAGCGCTCAATAAATACGATTGAACGAAGGAATGAATGAATTTGCCAGAGGTCAAACAGCAAGGAAACAGGGTTGAGACTAGAACCCCGGTTTCCCAGCGATTAGGCCCAGGCTCTTTCCACCAGACCACACCGTCTCCCTCAGGAGTTTAGCACTGTGATTTTTCTTGCGGTACCTGTTAAGCACTTATTATGTGCCACACCCTGTACTAAGCACTGGGGTGGATACAAGCTAATCAGGCTGGACACAGTCTCTGTTCCACATGGAACTCACGGTCTTAATCCCCATTTCACAGATAACAGAAGCGTGGAGAAATGAAGTGACTTGCCCAAGGTCATACTTAAGACGAGTGGCGGTGGTGGGATTAGAACCCAGGTCCTTCGGACTACCAAACCCGGGTTCTATCGACTAAATCACACTGCTTCCTGAAGAGGTGTTTAATGAAAAAAGTATTTCCTAACACCATTTGGGTTCCAGTGGGGATTAGAATCAAATGTTCGTTATGGGAAGGGAATGTGTCTGTCTGTAATAATAATAATAATGGCATTTCTTAAGCGCTTACATGTGCAAAGCACTGTTCTAAGCGCTGAGGAGGTTACAAGGTGATCAGGTTGTCCCACGGGGGGCTCACACTCTTAATCCCCACTTTACAGATGAGGGAACTGAGGCTCAGAGAAGTGACTTGCCCAAAGTCACACAGCTGACAATTGGTGGGGCCGGGATTTGAAGCCATGACCTCTGACTCCAAAGCCCGGGCTCTTTCCACTGAGCCACGCTGCTTCATTCGTTCATTCATTCATTCATTCAATCGTATTTATTGAGCGCTTACTGTGTGCAGAGCACTGTACTAAGCGCTTAGGAAGTACAGGTTGGCAACCTATACAGACGGTCCCTACCCAACAGCGGGCTCACAGTCTAGAAGGGGGAGACAGAGAACAAAACCAAACGTATTAACAAAATAGAGTAAATATGTACAAGTAAAATAAGTAAATAGAGTAATAGATATATTAGATATACTAATAGACAAACATATATACATATATACAGGTGCTGTGGGGAGGGGGCGGAGGGAGCTCAGTTCTGCTGAGGCCTTCCCAGACTGAGCCCCCTCCTTCTTCTCCCCCTCGTCCCCCTCTTCATCCCCCACGTCTTACCTCCTTCCCTTCCCCACAGCACCTGTATATATGGATATATGTTTGCACATATTTATTACTCTATTTATCTTACTTGTACATATCTATTCTATTTATTTTATTTTGTTAGTATGTTTGGTTTTGTTCTCTGTCTCCCCCTTTTAGACTGTGAGCCCGCTGTTGGGTAGGGACTGTCAATCAATCAATCAATCAATCATATTTATTGAGCGCTTACTATGTGCAGAGCACTGTACTAAGCGCTTGGGAAGTACAAATTGGCAACACATAGAGACAGTCCCTACCCAACAGTGGGCTCACAGTCTAAAAGGGGGAGGCAGAGAACAAAGCCAAACATACTAAAAAAATAAAATAAATAGGATAGAAATGTACAAGTAAAATAAATAAATAAATAAATAGAGTAATAAATATGTACAACCATATATACATCTATACAGGTGCTGTGGGGAAGGGAAGGAGGTAAGATGGGGGGATGGAGAGGGGGACGAGGGGGAGAGGAAAGAAGGGGCTCAGTGTGGGAAGGCCTCCTGGAGGAGGTGAGCTCTCAGCAGGGCCTTGAAGGGAGGAAGAGAGCCAGCTTGGCGGATTTTGGGAGAGAGGGCATTCCAGGCCAGGGGGAGGACGTGGGCCGGGGGTCGACGGCGGGACAGGCGAGAACGAGGCCTAACGGTGAGGAGATTAGCGGCGGAGGAGCGGAGGGTGCGGGCTGGGCTGGAGAAGGACAGAAGGGAGGGGAGGTAGGAGGGGGCGAGGGGATGGATGGCCAGCCTTGAAGCCCAGGGTGAGGAGTTTCTGCCTGATGCGCAGCTTGATTGGTAGCCATTGGAGGTTTTTGAGGAGGGGAGTAATATGCCCAGAGCGTTTCTGGACAAAGATAATCCGGGCAGCAGTATGAAGTATGGATTGAAGTGGAGAGAGACACGAGGATGGGAGATCAGAGAGAAGGCTGGTGCAGTAGTCCAGACGGGATAGGATGAGATAGGATAGGATAGGACTGTCTCTATATGTTGCCAATTTGTACTTCCCAAGCGCTTAGTACAGTGCTCTGCACATAGTAAGCGCTCAATAAATACGATTGACGATGATGATGATGATTTTGTTAGTATGTTTGGTTTTGTTCTCTGTCTCCCCCTTTTAGACTGTGAGCCCGCTGTTGGGTAGGGACGGTCTCTCTATGTTGCCAACTTGTACTTCCCAAGCGCTTAGTCCAGTGCTCTGCACACAGTAAGCGCTCAATAAATACGATTGATTGATTGATTGATTGCAGAGCACTGTACTAAGCGCTTGGGAAGTATCCTGACAGACATTTCATCACAACGATGGAAACTCGCCGTGGGTAAGGAATGTGTTGTCAGTTTTACTGACCTCTCCCAAGCGCTTAGTACAGTGCTCTGCACACAGTATGGCTCAGTGGAAAGAGCCCGGGCTTTGGAGTCAGAGGTTGCGGGTTCGAATCCCGACTCCACCACAAGTCTGCTGTGTGACCTTGGGCAAGTCACTTCACTGAGCCTCAGTTCCCTCATCTGGAAAATGGGGATGAAGACTGTGAGCCCCACATGGGGCAACCTCATTAGCTTGTTTCCCCTCCCCAGCGCTTAGAACAGTGCTTTGCACATAGTAAGCCCTTATCAAATGCTATCATTAGTTAATTAAGAGCTGAATAACTAGGCCTGGCGGACGAAGGCTAAGGCGGGTTTTTTTCTGCCCTTCACAATGATGGCGCCCTCCACCGCACTTCCGCCCGTCACCAACATGGCGAAGCCAGAGCGGCTTCCGCCCTCAACTGTCATGGCGGCCGCCACGGGGGTGACTCGACTCGTTCTCCCGTCCCCGAGCCGCCCCCCGTGGGACGCGGGAGGGCGGGAAGGAAGCTGCGCCAGAAACGGGACGCGCCCTACCGTGCAGCAGGTCCCAGTTCAGGAAGAATTGGTCGTAACATTCCTCGGGAAGAAGGAAGGGCACC
The DNA here is from genome assembly GCF_015852505.1 of Tachyglossus aculeatus. Classification (NCBI taxonomy): domain Eukaryota; kingdom Metazoa; phylum Chordata; class Mammalia; order Monotremata; family Tachyglossidae; genus Tachyglossus; species Tachyglossus aculeatus. The sequence goes on along the minus strand of NC_052096.1, from coordinate 3,143,867 downwards.
AGCAACCGCTTGAGCGGCTCGTCCCCCTCGGCGGCCATCTTGCTGATTGCGGCTGCCACTCGTCTCGCCCTTCCGGGACCGCCATTTCTGGTCGTACGCATGCGCCGCTTTCCTTTCGCGCCATCCTCAACCCCGCCCGCTCGGCCACTGCGCATGCGTGCCGCCCCCCTTTTTAGCGCCCACCTCTTCTCTCGCGGGCTCCCCCACCGCGCCTGCGCGCTGACACTTCCCGCTCCTCATTGGCCGCGCGGACGGAGGCGGGAGATGGAGGTCGCGCAGGCGCCCTAAGCGGGTCTGACCGCGCTACGACGCCATCTTGTCTTCTTCTACCTTGAGGACCCCCTTTTGTCAATCAATCAATCAATCAATCGTATTGATTGAGCGCTTACTGGGTGCAGAGCACTGTACTAAGCGCTTGGGAAGCACAAGTTGGCAACATCTAGAGACGGTCCCTCCCCAACAGTGGGCTCACAGTCTAAATCCCCACTTTACAGATGAGGTAACTGAGGCCCTGTCTCGTTTGAGGAAGGCGAGGCGGGGCCTCAGTGGTGGTCCTGAGACCAGGGACCGTGGCGGGCTTTGGAGTCAGAGGTCATGGGTTCTAATCCCGACTCCGCCACTTGTCAGCTGTGTGACTTTGGGCGAGTCACTTCACTTCCCTGGGCCTCAGTCACCTCATCTGCAAAATGGGTATTAAAACTGTGAGCCCCCTGCGGGACAACCTGATCACCTTGTATCCCCCCCCTCCAGCGCTTAGAACAGTGCTTTGCACATAGTAAGCGCTTAACAAATACCATTGTTATTATTATTATTCTCTGGGCCTCAGTTACCTCATCTGCAAAATGGGGATTAAAAGTGTGAGCCCCCTGCAGGACAGCCTGATCACCTTGTATCCCCCACCCAGCGCTTAGAACAGTGCTTTGCACATAGTAAGCGCTTAATAAATGCCATTGTTATTATTACTATTCCCTGGGCCTCAGTTACCTCATCTGCAAAATGGGGATTAAAAGTGTGAGCCCCCTGCAGGACAGCCTGATCACCTTGTATCCCCCACCCAGCGCTTAGAACAGTGCTTTGCACATAGTAAGCGCTTAATAAATGCCATTGTTATTATTATTATTCCCTAGGCCTCAGTTACCTCATCTGCAAAATGGGGATTAAAAGTGTGGGCCCCATGCGGGACAACCTGATCACCTTGTATCCCCCCCCCAGCGCTTAGAACAGTGCTTTGTACATAGTAAGCGCTTAATAAATGCCATTGTTATTATTATTATTCCCTGGGCCTCAGTTACCTCATCTACAAAATGGGGATTAAAAGTGTGGGCCCCCTGCGGGACAACCTGATCACCTTGTATCCCCCCCAGCGCGTAGAACAGTGCTTTGCACATAGTAAGCGCTTAATAAATGCCATTGTTATTATTATTATTCCCTGGGCCTCAGTTACCTCATCTGCAAAATGGGGATTAAAAGTGTGAGCCCCCTGCGGGACAGCCTGATCACCTTGTATCCCCCACCCAGCGCTTAGAACAGTGCTTTGCACATAGTAAGCGCTTAATAAATGCCATTATTATTATTATTATTATTCTCTGGGCCTCAGTTACCTCATGATGAAGACTGGGAGCCCCACGTGGGACAACCTCTCCCCCTTCTAGACTGTGAGCCCGCTGTTGGGTAGGGACCGTCTCTATAGGTTGCCAACTCGTACTTCCCAAGCGCTTAGTCCAGTGCTCTGCACTCAGTAAGCGCTCAATAAATACGATTGAATGAATGAATCAGTTGTATCCTCCCCAGCGCTTAGAGCAGTGCTTTGCACATAGTAAGCGCTTAACAAATGCCATCACTATTATTATTATTTACTGCCAGTGGGAGTGGAACCGTCCTCGCCAGGCGGCCTTCCATCGCCCTCGGGCCACCTGCCATCACCATCGGGCTCCCGGCCGCGCCCTCCGCTTCTCCCTCCTCTGGTCCTCCCGCGCCCTCGGCGACAGACCCCGCGGGACCCCCGACAGTTGCCCCCGGAAAACGAGGAGGAGGAGGAAGAGGAAGTCCTGGTGTAGGGGGGCATCCAAGATGCCGGCCCCCGGGAGGCCCAAGTGGAAGGCCGTACCCGTGGCCATCTTGAATCTGGGGTCCACCAGAGCACCAGCTCTGGGCTAAGGCGCTTAGAACAGTGCTTTGCACATAGTAAGCGCTTAATAAATGCCATTATTATTATAAGGCGCGCTCCTCGGCGTTCTGGGACATGAGGATGGGCTGTGGGTTTGGGGCAGCCGAGTGGATGGGCCACTTTCAGCTGGGCAAGGGCACGTCGGACTACCCGGCGGGCGGCCCGCCGTCCAGGGGCGAGACGTCACCGAGTCTACACTCGGTGTAGATGCCGATTCCGATTCCCGATTCCCGGCGCAGACTGGGGAAGGAAGAGGAGGAGAGCGGGCGGCTTGGACGATCATCATCATCAATCGTATTTATTGAGCGCTTACTATGGGCAGAGCACTGGACTAAGCGCTTGGGAAGTACAAATTGGCAACATATAGAGACGGTCCCTACCCAACAGTGGGCTCACCGTCTAAAAGGACGATCCACGAAGCTCCGAGCCGGGCGCTGCAGGACTGAGCTGATAGGAGCCCGCCGAGACGGGGGTGCCAGGCTGCCCGGCCCGCCCTCCCCCCCCAACCCCGGGCTTTGAGGGTCTCAGCCAAAGCAGGGCGATCACAACGTACAGAGTCACAGTTTTTAATCGTGCAGGGTAGAGTGGGGGAGCAGGTGCCCCTCCGGCCCTGCCCGGACAAGGCGGGGGGGAGGTGGTCTCAGCCCCGGATTCCCAATAAAGCCCGCGCCCCTTCCCCGGGGTGGCATCTGCCGCTCCGGCCGGGGGAGGAAGGAGGGCCGGGGCTGGGCGAGGGGCGGCTGTGGCTCACAGGGGCTGGTAGCTGGCCGTCCGGCTGCGGCGGTAGACGCAGAAGGCGACGAGGGCGAGGAGGATGAGGGCCAGCAGGATCAGGCCCACCACGAGTGGCACCAGGGAACTGCCGTCCCCGGGGCAGGACACAGCTGCGGGGAGGTGGGAGAGAGAGATGGGGGCGGCGGGGGGGGTCTTTTAGACTGTGAGCCCACTGTTGGGTAGGGACTGTCTCTATATGTTGCCAATTTGTCCTTCCCAAGCGCTTAGTCCAGTGCTCTGCACACAGTAAGCGCTCAATAACTACGATCGATGAGGAGGAGGAGCAGTCTTCGGAGACCCACCCTACCAGAAAAGGTAGGAACGGAAACAGGCCCTGCCCTCAGGGGCCTGTGATCGATAGTAATGATGATGCTATTCGTTAAATGTTTACCGCAGGTCAAGCACTGTTCTAAGCACTGGGGTAACGAGAAGCGGCGTGGCTCAGTGGAAAAGCTTTGGAGTCAGAGGTCATGGGTTCAAATCCCGTCCCTGCCAATTGGCAGCTGTGTGACTTTGGGCCAGTCACTTCACTTCTCTGGGCCTCAGTTCCCTCATCTGGAAAATGGGGATTAAGACTGCGAGCCCCCCATGTGGGACAACCTGATCACCTTGTAACCTCCCCAGCGCTTAGAACAGTGCTTTGCACGTAGTAAGCGCTTAATAAATGCCATTATTATTATTATTATTAATAAGGTTGGGCACAGTCCCTGTCCCACGTGGGGCTAGCAGTCTTAATCCCCGTAACAGATGAGGGACCTGAGGCCCAGAGAAGTGAAGTGACTTTAAGGTCACCCAGCAGACAAAAGGAGGGGCTGGGATTAGAACCCAGGTCCTTCCTAATCCCAGGCCCCGGGTTCTATCCACTTGGCCACGATGCGGGGGGAATGGGGCAGACGGAAACCCCCCTGTATCCAGATGATGATGATGATGATCATCATCAATCGTATTTATTGAGCGCTTACTGTGTGCAGAGCACTGTACTAAGCAACACATAGCAACGCATAGAGACAGTCCCTACTCAACAGTGGGCTCACAGTCTAAAAGGGGGAGACAGAGAACAAAACCAAACATACTAACAAAGTATAGAATAGATATGTACAAGTAAAATAAATAGAGTAACAAATATGTACAAACATATATACGTATATACAGGTGCTGTGGGGAAGGGAAGGAGGTAAGATGGGGGGATGGAGAGGGGGACGGGGAGAGGAAGGAAGGGGCTCAGTCTGGGAAGGCCTCCTGGAGGAGGTGAGCTCTCAGTAGGGCCTTGAGACCACCGCCAGACCCCTGGCCGGGGAAGGCCAGAGGCCGGAGCGCGAAGGGGGGGCCGGCCGGCCCGGGACACTGATGACCAGCCGTTGAGGACGGTGTAGTCGCCCCCGGCCTCCCTGGGGCTCGGTGGGGGCGGGGGCCGTCCCACGGCTAGTGGTGGGGCCGTGACCGGTGGTTGTTCCGTGACCAGTGGTGGTTGCCTACCACGTCTGTTGTACGGGACTCTCCCAAGCGCTCAGCCCAGTGCTCCGCACACGGCCAGCGCTCCATAAATAGCTCCGATTGACACAAGACCTCCCAAGAGCCAGAGCAGGGGGCCGTGGGGGTGGGGGGGGGAATGGTCAGGAGGGAATGGGGAACAGAGGTGGGTGAGGGAGGGGGCCGACCTTTGCCGAAGGCCCCCGAGGGGGGCAGCTGGGCAGCCTGAAGCTGCAGGGAGAGGAGATGGAGGCCAAGGGTGGTGCTCAGGCCCAGGCTGGCGTTGCTGCAGAGGAAGCTGCGGCCCGTCGGGGCCTCCAGGGCTCGCAGGGAGTCGTTGCGGACCCTAAAATCCCAGGCTGAAGGTGGCCAGCCAGGGGGGCGGGCTTAGGCTCAACGGGGGTCCGGACGCCGCTCCCACCATCCCTCCCCATCCTTGTCCCCCCCCGGGGGCCTGGATGCTGCACCCCCCTCCCCCTTGGGGGCCCCACCTCTCACCCCGTGGGGGTCCGGACTCCCCACCCCTTTTGCCCCCTCGCCACCCCAGGGGTCCGGGTACCCGGCGGGTACGTACTGCTGCTACGGGGAAAGGCCACTTGCAGGTGGACTTGAGTGTTGTTCAGGTATACGGTCCCCTGGCTGGGGTCCTGTAGCGGGGCAGAGCCGAGCGGCGGGGAAAAGTCACGGAGTCAAGGGAGGGCAGAAGGGAGTGAGGGGTAACTTGGGCTGCCCGAGCGCTCGGTACAGTGCCCCGCACACAGTGAGCGCTCAATAAATACGACTGAACGAATGAATCGGGGAGGCCGGGGGAAGCCCACGTGGCACACGGCTCATCCCGCTTGAGGGTGGAGGGGAGTGGGGGTCGCCCACGTGGCGCACGGCTCATCCCGCTGTGGGAGGGTGGAGGGGAGTGGGGATCCCGGGAGGGGAAGGGGACGAGGAGGGGTCTCCTACCTGGCGGAAGCCAAAGCCCAGCTTCCCTTGGGGGAAGGAAAGTTCCAAGTTGCTGCGGCCCTCCGCACAGCTGCCCGACACCTTCGTGCTGTTGGGTGGCAGGACCATGCTGCCCCAGAGCTGGTGGGCCGCCCAACGGGGGGCACCCGGAGGGAGGGGGAGGGTGGAGGGGGTGCAGGGCACAGGGGCAGAGGATTAGACGGACAGGGACGGGGAGGAGGGAGGCCCAGCAGGCCCAGTTGGACCGGAGGGGGAAGTTGGGAGAGAGGGTGAGGGTTAGGTTAGGTTTAGGCCCCGCCTTTCACCGCACCACCCTACCCCTTCCCTTCCTCATTAACCGCCTCAGCCCATCCCTGCCCACCCCCCCAGCTCCCCCGCCTCGGCACGGCCCCCCCACCCTCGCCCCCACACTCTGCACCTCCCCATCTTCCTGGGCCTGGTACAGGACCCAGAGCCGGATCTCGGCCCGAAGGCGCAGGCAGGGCCGGGAACCGTTGAGGACGGCGTAGTCGCCCACAGCCTCCCCGGGGCTCGGCGGGGGCGGGGGCGGCCCGGGCCGGGTGACGGGGCTGGCGGTGGGGCCGGGAGCGGTGGCCGTGCTGTGGCCGGTGGTAGGAGCGGTCCGGTGACTGGTGGTTGGGTGGCTGGTGGTGGTGGTTTTGGGAGGCGTGCTGGTCCCGTGACTAGTGGTAGTCCCGTGGCTGGTGGTGGTTGGGTGGCTGGTGGTGGTTTTGCGAGGCGTGCTGGTCCCGTGACTAGTGGTAGTCCCGTGGCTGGTGCTCTGGTGGTCGGTGGTGGTCCGGTGGCCGGTGGTGGTGTGAAGCGCGCTGGTCCTGTGACTCGTGGTCCGGTGGCCGGTGGTGGTCCCATGACTAGTGGTGGTCCCGTGGCTGGTGGTGCGGTGGTGCGTGGTGGCGGCGGGGCTGCTGGTCGCAGTGGGCGTCACGGTGAAGGACGGCAGCAGGGTGGCTGACTTTTTGTGGGGACAGTTGGCCCCGCACTGGGAGCCCCGGGCTGGGAGGGGGAAGGGGAAGGGGAAAGGGAAAGGGAAGGGGAAGCGTCAGCCCCACGGAGAGGTCCCTCCCTCCTTCCTCCCCATCCCTGCCACCCTCTCCGCTCCTCACCCCGGCCCCCCAGCCCCAGACGTGGCTCAGTGGAAAGAGCCCGGGCTTTGGAGCCAGAGGTCACGGGTTCAAATCCCAGCTCCGCCACTTGTCAGCTGACTTTGGGCAAGTCACTTCACTTCTCTGGGCCTCAGTTCCCTCATCTGTAAAATGGGCATCAAGACCGTGAGCCCCCCTGTGGGACAACCTGATCAATCGAATTTATTGAGCGCTTACTGTGTGCAGAGCACTGGACTAAGCGCTTGGGAAGTACAAGCTGGCAGCATATAGAGACGGTCCCTCCCCAACAGTGGGCTCACAGTCTAAAAGGGGGCTCCCTGATCACCTTGTAACCTCTGCAGCGCTTAGAACAGTGCTTTGCACGTAGTAAGCGCTTAATAATGGGCTCACAGCCTAAAAGGGGGCTCACCGATCACCTTGTAACCTCTGCAGCGCTTAGAACAGTGCTTTGCACATAGTAAGCGCTTAATAATGGGCCCACAGTCTAAAAGGGGGCTCCCTGATCACCTTGTAACCTCTGCAGCGCTTAGAACAGTGCTTTGCACATAGTAAGCGCTTAATAATGGGCTCACAGTCTAAAAGGGGGCTCACCGATCACCTTGTAACCTCCGCAGCGCTTAGAACAGTGCTTTGCACGTAGTAAGCGCTTAGTAATGGGCTCACAGTCTAAAGGGGGGCTCACTGATCACCTTGTAACCTCCGCAGCACTTAGAACAGTGCTTTGCACGTAGTAAGCGCTTAATAATGGGCTCACACTCTAAAAGGGGGCTCACTGATCACCTTGTAACCTCCGCAGCGCTTAGAACAGTGCTTTGCACATAGTAAGCGCTTAATAATGGGCTCACAGTCTAAAGGGGGGCTCACTGATCACCTTGTAACCTCCGCAGCGCTTAGAACAGTGCTTTGCACGTAGTAAGCGCTTAATAATGGGCTCACACTCTAAAAGGGGGCTCACTGATCACCTTGTAACCTCCACAGCGCTTAGAACAGTGCTTGGCACATAGTAAGCGCTTAATAATGGGCTCACAGTCTAAAAGGGGGCTCACCGATCACCTTGTAACCTCCGCAGCGCTTAGAACAGTGCTTGGCACATAGGAAGCGCTTAATAAATGCCATCCTCATTATTATTATGTGGTCCTCCCAGGGCAGGCCTCCCTCCGGCAGCCCCCCGACCCCCCAGTAGGTACCTGCCGGCAGCCCCAGGACCAGCGCAGCCCCCCAGAGCAGGAAGGCCGGGGATGGCCGCATGTTCGGGGAAGTGGTGAGGTGCAGGGCGGGTGGACGGCCGCCGCCTTCCTTCTCCTCGGGCTGCCCGGCTCCGTCTGCCCGATCCGCTCCCAACGGCCGCCCAGTAGCTCCCAATTTCCCCCCCCAACCCTAGTTCCACTTTTGGATATTTGCGGAAACGAAACCTCTCCTGTCCCAACCAACTCCATCCCCCGCCCCCCTGACTCAGCCACCTCTGTCCCTCGCATGGGCAGTGACTCAGGAGCAGCTGACAGGGCAGCAGCCCAGGTTGGGGGGGGGGAAACCTGACGACCCCCCAAAGTGGCACTTCCTCCTTTCAAAACCCACCACCACCACCGGAGGATCACGAGTCTTGAGCCTAAGTCAGTCACACCCTTCACCTTGGGCCTTAAGGGGATGAAGAAGCCTGCCTTGGGGTCTTGGGAGAGGGGAAAAGGGCCTGGGGGGAGGAAGAGAGGAGAGGAAGGGTGGGGGTCAGAAATGAGAGACCCAACAGGCAGTTTCCAAGACATTTTATTCAGAATTTTTCTGCTTCCCTCCTTTTTTTTTTTTCCTGGATCAATAAATACTATACAAAACAACGTAAAAATGGCCGTGTCCTCTCCCCTCTACCCCCCCAGGGGGGTGGGAGCCGGATTGGGGCGGGGGCTGGGGGCAACCCTCCCCCCACAACCACTGCCTCGGTGGGGGGGGAGGGTTCGTTTTTGGTCCGGGAATGGGAGGGTGGACAATGTGATGAACGGGCTAAAGGGTGGTCTTAGTGTTTCTGCTGGGGGGGGGGGGGGGTCGGCGCCTGGGGCAGAAGGGGCCCGCCCAAATCAAAGGGTTCGAAGCTTTCGTGCTTCCTTCTTTTTTGCCTCAAAAAGTGACATTTTATTCAAAGTCAAAAAAAAAAAAAAAAAAAAGTTGACAAAGGTCCCCACCTCCCTTCACGCCTCCGCTGGCCCCTTGTCTTCCTCCCTCCTTCCCTCCCGCTGTCGCCCGGCTGCCAGCCTGGTGGATCTCGGGCCACGCGGCCCCTCGGGCATCGGCGGGCGGGCGGGGGGCAGGCCGGGGCCTCAGATCAGGTCGGCCACGTTGAGAGGCATCTCCTCGATGGAGGTGTTGTAGAAGGTCTCGATGTCGCGCAGGGTCCGCTTGTCCTCCTCCGTCACCATGTTGATGGCGACGCCTTTGCGGCCGAAGCGGCCCCCGCGGCCGATTCTGCGAGGGAGAGAGAGAGAAGGTCGGGGGGCGTTAGGGACGGGGGGCCGGGGCTGGAAGATGGGGGGGCCGGGGCTCATCCCACTCGCTCACCTGTGGATGTAGTTCTCCCGGTTGGTGGGCAAGTCGTAGTTGATGACCAGGGACACCTGCTGCACGTCGATGCCTCTCGCCTGGAGAAGGGGAGGAAGGGGGGTGGTCAGCACCCGTGGAAGGATTGGGGTCGGCACGGGCCGAGGCGGCGTGTGGCGGCGTGGATGGCCGGAAGGGGCGAGGATCAGGCCCCGTCCCCCGTGAGCCCGCTCGCTGCTCTGCCAAGGAGCTACGTTCCAGGAGGGGCACCGCGCGGCCCCTAGGAGAGGGAATCTCCTTGGCCCCCACCCGATCCTCCCCGGGGGTCCCGTCTCCCCGCATCCCCCCGCCCGGCACTGACCAGCAGGTCGGTGGTGATGAGCACCCGACTGGAGCCTGAGCGGAACTCCCGCATGATCACGTCTCGCTCCTTTTGGTCCATGTCGCCGTGCTGGGAGAAGCGAGGGGGGAAGGAAGCGGCTGAGTTGGGGGTCGAGGGTCGGAAGAAGGAGGAGGGAAAGGGGGGGGGCAGGGGAGCAACGGCTCACCATGGCGGAGACGGTGAAGTCCCGGGCGTGCATCTTCTCCGTCAGCCAGTCCACCTTCCGGCGGGTGTTGATGAAGATGACGGCCTGGGTGATGGTGAGCGTCTCGTACAGGTCACAAAGAGTGTCCAGCTTCCACTCCTGGGGGGGAGAGGAGGAGGAGGAGGGCTCTCAAATCTGCCGGCCGGAGCCGCCCGCGGGTCGCGAGGTAGCGACGACGGGGACCCACCTCACGCTCCACGTTGATGTAGAACTGGCGGATACCCTCCAGGGTCAGCTCCTCCTTCTTCACCAGGATGCGGATCGGGTCCCGCATGAACTTCTTGGTGACCTCCAGCACGTCCGAGGGCATGGTGGCCGACAGCAGCACCACCTGCAGCGGGAGGGAGGAGACCCCCACCCCGGTGAGGCCGGGCCTTTGGGGGCACGGACCCCCTCTCCGGCAACTCCTCCCCAGGGGGACCGCCCCCCGACCCCCTCACCTGGGTGTTGCCGCTCAGCTTCTGGAAGATGTCGTAGATCTGGTCCTTGAAGCCACGGCTCAACATCTCATCGGCCTCGTCCAGCACGAACATCTTGATGTACTTGGGGGCTGCGGGGGAAGGGAGGGCGTGGAAGGGTCAGCTTGGCGGCGTCGGAACGGACGGGAGGACAGACGGAAAGGCTTGGGGGGCGGAGGTAGCTCTCCTCAGCGCTCACGGGTCTGATCACGTGCCCGAAAGCCCCCAGCCCCGCCGACGGCCCCGGGGGCAGAACGCCCCCGGGGTCCGGGTGGGAGGGGGCCTCCGGGCTCAGATGACACGCATGGGGGATCATCACAGAGCAGCCACGGGCGGGGGGAAGAGGGGCGGGGAAACGCGGCTCACACAGGTAGCGGCGGTTGAGCATGTCGAAGACGCGTCCGGGTGTCCCCACGATGATGTGCGGCGCTTCCATCTGCAGCTTCTGGACCTCGGCGCGCACATTGGTGCCCCCGATGCAGGCGTGGCAGGAGGCCCCCATGTAGTCACCAAGGGCCATCACCACTTTCTGGATCTGTGCCAAGGAGACACGAAGGGCGATGCTGGAGAGGGCACGCCCGCCCCTCCCGTCGCCCCCCTCCTCTGGGGCCCGGCTGGCGCTCGCCACACTAGGGTGACAGGGGTCACAGGGGGTGGCCTGTCACGCAAGAGATTGGAGTTTTTGGGTAGGGACGGGGTGAAGGAAGGGCCAGGGACGGCGTCCCCCGGCCGACCCGGCCACCTGGGCCGGAGGGTTGAAGCTCTGGCCTGAGGGAAGGGAGGGAAGGGGTAGCGGGGGCCTGGGTGGACCCCACCAGCCTCGGCGCCCTTCCTCGCGCCTGCTGCTCACCTGGCCACCCTCGCCTCGCTCGGGAGCATCGCTGCCGCCGTGCCAAGAAAGGACCGACCGGCAGCTGCTGCCCGGTCACCCAGGCCCCCGTGGGTTCCTCCCCGGGCTCCGGATAGTCCGGAGCTGGGATGGATCAGGCGACTTCCTGGGCTCCTTTCCCTGCTGGGGTTTGTTTTTTTTTTTTTGGAGGGGGGAATCCAGGCCCCGTGTGTCCGAGGCATGAACCAGCTGCGGCCACTTCCCGGGCATCGGGCTGGGATGAACAGGGACTGGGTTGCTCTGTCCCCGTCTGATCTAAGATCGGCACCACCGAACAGGTGCCTCTTTACCCAGCGACGGGGAAGGCGGAAAGGGGATGGGAGACGGGCTGCCCAATACCCACCTGGCCGCGGGGTAGCCACTGGGACGGCTCCCCGCTCCCTTTCCCGACCGACCTGCGCCTCCGCCTCGCAGGGGAGACCCCCGCCGGCCCCCCCCGGACCCACCTGTTGGGCCAGCTCTCGGGTGGGCGCCAGGACGAGGGCCTGAGTGGCCTTGAGGTCCAGTTCGATCTGCTGCAGGATGGAGATGGCGAAGGTCGCGGTCTTTCCGGTCCCAGACTGGGCCTGGGCGATCACGTCGTAACCTGGTGGCCGCAGAGCGGGGACCCGGGTGAGGAGGGGATTGAGAGCTTGACCGGGCCAGGGGGATCGATGGGGATGTTAGTCGATTAATTCAGTGCTGTGCGCAGAGAACTGTACTGAGCGCTTGGGAAAATGTTCGCGATGCGCCTGCAGTCGAGAGCCAATCGTGCGACAAGACTCGCCAGACAACAAGAAGTGTGATTGTGCGTCCGTGTGTGCACACAGACAGAACAGGGCTTCGATGTGTCCGAGGCATGAACCAGCTGCGGCCACTACCCAGGGCATCGTGCTGGGATGAACAGGGACTGGGCTGCTCTGCCCCCGCCTGATATAAGACTGGCACCACCAACCAGGTGCCTCTCTACCCAGTGACGGGGGGGAGGAAGAACCAATCTGTGTCATTTTAGACCGTGAGCCCACTGCTGGGTAGGGACTGTCTCTATATGTTGCCAATTTGTACTTCCCAAGTACTTAGTACAGTGCTCTGCACACAGTAAGCGCTCAATAAGTACGATTGATGATGATGATATTTACCAAGGGCTCACAGTGCAGGGAGCGTCCTAAAAACAACAGAACCAGAAGCTCTCATCCCTTCACGTATGTTACTGTGGGAGATGACACCTATGAGCACTGTGGGGTTTGGCTAAGACACTTGGGGGGGGACGCCTCGGGGCTTCAGGGGAGACAACAGTGGTGACCGGGGCTCACCCTTGATACAAGGAAGAATGGCTCGCTGCTGGATGGCAGAGGGCTTCTCGAAACCATAGGCGTAGATGCCGCGGAGCAGAGACTCGGACAAATTCATGTCGTCGAAACTATCCACGATCTCGTTCCAGTTGCTCTGCGGATCGGGGTCAGAGGGGAGGACGGCAGTCAGTGTGACGGGCCCCCACCAAAGTGGTTGCGGTTAGGCAGTACCCCCTTTCTGAGGGGGGACCGCAACCAAAGCCCTGCCCACAGGCAAGCCAGAAGGGCCTTTCAAGAGCTAAAGCCAGGCTGGCCTCCTTTGCAGTCACTAAGGCTAATGTTCCCATTGTTGGGGGGGTGCCTGGGACATCTAATAATAATAATAATAACAACAATGATGGTATTTGTTAAGTGCTTACTATGTGTTAAGCACTGTTCTAAGCGCTGGGGAGGTTACAAGGTGATCAGGTTGTCCCAAGGTGGGGCGGCCTCACAGCTTTAATCCTACACATAGTCACGTAGTTGGCGGAGCCGGGATTTGAACCCATGAACCGTGACTCCCAAGCCCGCGCCCTTTCCACTGAGCCAAGCTCCTAAGCCACCTGGGATGGCAGGGGGTGTCAGAACTGAGGACCCGCGGGATTACCAACACCCCCCAAGGGGCCACCACGATCCACCAACAGCATCTGCCGTTGGAGAGAAACAGCCTGGCTCGGTGGAAAAAGCTTGGGCTTGGGAGTCAGAGATCATGGATTCTAATCCTGGCTCTGCCACTTGTCAGCTGTGACTCTGGGCGAGTCACTTAACTTCCTTGTGCCTCAGTTCCCTCATCTGTAAAATGGGGATGAAGACTGAGCCCCACGTGGGACAACCTGATCACCTTGTACCCCCCCCACCAGCGCTTAGAACGGTGCTTTGCACATAGTAAGCGCTTCACAAATGCCATTATTACCTTCTGTGTGCTTATTTGGGGATGAAGACTGTGAGCCCCACATGGGACAACCTGATCTCTATATGTTGCCAATTTGTACTTCCCAAGCGCTTAGTACAGTGCTCTGCACATAGTATGCGCTCAATAAATACGATTGATAATGCTGATGATCACCTTGTACCCCCCACCAGCGCTTCGAATGATGCTTTGCACATAGTAGGTGCTTCACAAATGCCATTATTACCTTCTGCGTGCTTATTTGGGGATGAAGAGTGTGAGCCCCACGTGGGACAACCTGATCACCTTGTACCCCCCACCAGCGCTTAGAACGGTGTTTTGCACATAGTAAGTGCTTCACAAATGCCATTATTATCTTCTGTGTGCTTATTTGGGGATGAAGACTGTGAGCCCCACATGGGACAACCTGATCACCTTGTACCCCCCACCAGCGCTTAGAACAGTGCTTTGCACATAGTAAGCACTTCACAAATGCCATTATTACCTTCTGTGTGCTTATTTGGGGATGAAGAGCGTGAGCCCCACGTGGGATAACCTGATCACCTTGTCCCCCCCCCCCAGCGCTTAGCACATAGTAAGCACTTCACAAATTCCATTATTATCGTCATTATTACCATCCATGTGCTTATTAGATGCTGGCCACTGTGCTAAATGCTTGGTGAGAGCACAGTACAATGGAGATAATAAGCAAGATCCCCTCCCTGAAGGAGGGTAGACTCTAAGGGGGAGGGTCGGTGGTCTGTGGGAGGCATAGACCTCCCTCAGGTCTAGACTGTGAGTGCACTGTTGGGTAGGGACTGTCTCTATATGTTGCCAACTTGTACTTCCCAAGCGCTTAGTCCAGTGCTCTGCACACAGTAAGCCCTCAATAAATACGAATGAATAAAAGAGAAGCAGCTTGGCTCAATGGGAAGAGCCTGGGCTTTAGAGTCAGAGGTCACGGGTTCAAATCCCCGCTCCGCCGACTGTCAGCTGTGTGGCTTTGGGCAAGCCACTTAACTTCTCTGGGCCTCAGTTCCCTCATCTGGAAAATGGGGATGAAGACTGGGAGCCCCATGTGGGACAACTTGATCGCCCTGTATCCCCCCAGGGCTTAGACCAGTGCTTGGCACAGATTGAGCACTTAATCAATCGTACTTATTGAGCGCTTACTGTGTGCAGAGCACTGTACTAAGCGCTTGGGAAGCACAAGTTGGCAACATATACAGACAGTCCCTACCCAAAAGTGGGCTCACAACTTCTCTGTGCCTCAGTTCCCTCATCTGGGAAATGGGGATAAAGACTGTGAGCCCCACGTGGGACAACCTGATCGCCTTGTATCCCCCCAGGGCTTAGAACAGTGCTTGGCACAGAGTGAGCACTTAATCGTATTTACTGAGTGCTTACTGTGTGCAGAGCACTGTACTAAGCGCTTGGGAAGTCCAAGTCGGCAACATATAGAGACGGTCCCGACCCAACAGTGGGCTCACTTAACTTCTCTGTGCCTCAGTTCCCTCATCTGGGAAATGGGGATGAAGACTGGGAGCCCCATGTGGGACAGCCTGATCGCCTTGTATCCCCCCAGGGCTTAGAACAGTGCTTGGGAAGTCCAAGTTGGCAACACATAGAGACAGTCCCGACCCAACAGTGGGTTCACTTAACTTCTCTGTGCCTCAGTTCCCTCATCTGGGAAACGGGGATGAAGACTGGGAGCCCCACGGGGGACAGCCTGATGGCCCTGCATCCCCCCAGGGCTTGGAACGGTGCTTGGCACAGAGTGAGCGCTTAATCAATCAGTCGTATTTATTGAGCGCTTACTCTGTGCAGAGCACTGTACTAAGCGCTTGGGAAGTCCAAGTTGGCAACACAGGGAGACGGCCCCTACCCAACGGGGGGCTCACAGTCTAACAAATCCCATCCAAATCCCATAGTTATGAGTGACCGGTCCAGGGTCTGACCTCGATGACGCCGTCGGGTTCCATTCCGTCGGGGCCATTGTCTCGGGATCTGCGGGGACAAGGAGAAGGGACAGGAAGGGCCTGTCAGTCCCCGGGGCTTCCGCTAGGGGGCGACGGCCACCGCGGGAGGCGCCCCCTAGCGGGGGGGGGGGGAGCCGCCGCCACCGCGGGAGGCGCCCCCTAGCGGCAGGGGGGGTGAGAGAAAGAGCTGGCCGTCCGCGCGGGTCATTGGCCGGCCGGGTGAGGCCGGCCCAAAATGGCTCCCTCCAGCCCCACAATGGCGCCGGGCCCCCTCCCCTCGACGGGCCCAGGAGGCCCGGATGTGGGACGGGCGCGCGCGCGCGCCCCCTCCCACGTGCCGCCCGGCGTGCACGCGCCGGAAGTCCCTCCCACCCGTCGCCCCGATTGGCCGCGACGCCCGCTCCTGCACGTCACAGCGCGCTCCACCGCCCCCCGCCCTCCGTCGAGGCGCAAGAGCCCGGATGTGGGAGGCCGCGGGCGGTGGCGGCCTCTCGCACAATGCGCCGCCCGGGCCGGGGGCGGGGCGGGGGGGGATAGGGGTTGCACAACGCGGAGGAAATGGCGATTGATGATGGAGGGGGCCGGCATGTGCTCGACGCCCACACCTGGAACAATCCATCGCCCTTCCCCGGCCGGGGCCAGTGGTTCAGCCCGCCCCGGGAAAATAATGGAACGATCCATCCGCATCTCGCTCTCCTCCCCCCCGGCCCCGCCCGCGCCGCAAGATGGACCTGTTCGCCCGCCGACGGCGCCGCTCCCCTCCCACTCAAATCGGACCAGACAGTCCGGGAAATGGGTCAATACCCGACGGGCGGCCTTTCCCCCGGCCTCCCCCACTCCACCGCCGCCCGGCGAAATGGCCGCGTCGGTTTATGACTCCCCCCCCCCACCGGCCTTCCGTCCCCGCATCCCGCGGGGTTTCATCCCGATGCAACTCCGCCCGACGAAGGACCCCTGAAAATTTAGTTTCCCGCCGGGACGCATAGTAGTCGCGCCCAATCCTCCGTCCCCCCCCTCCCACCGGGCCCTAAATGGTTTTGCCCCGCTCGGTCCTTTCCCCCCCGCCCTCGCCGTCCAGCCCGGCTACTCACCGCGATTCTTGACTCGCAGACATGTTCCTGGGAACTAGGGCGGAGGGCCCGCCTCTCGACAACTTATAGGGCGGCCGAGCCCGCCCCCGCTAGCCCATTGGCTGCCCCCGCTAAGTCCCGCCCGCCGCTGCCCGGCAACCCGCCGTGACGCCAGGGCTCCCGCGCGCCGCCATTGGCTGGCCGGCCCGCCCGTCACACCGCCCCGGAAGTGACGTCAGCAGAGCGGACGCGCAGGCGGCCATCTTGGGTGGCCCCTTTCCCTTCCCCCCTCCACACGTGTGGCGGCGGCCGGTCCCTCGCCACGTGACCCCGGCGGGCCCCACGTGAGGCGGGCCTCAGTCTCCCCCGCCGATCAATCAATCAATCCATCAATCGTATTTATTGAGCGCTTACTGTGTGCAGGGCACTGTGCTAAGCGCTTGGGAAGTCCAAGTTGGCAACATATAGAGACGGTCCCTACCCCACAGTGGGCTCACAGTCTAAAGTGCTAAGCTCTTAGTAATAATAATAATAATGGCATTTATTAAGCGCTTACTATGTGCAAAGCACTGTTCTAAGTGCTGGGGAGGTTACAAAGTGATCAGGGGGGGCTCACTGTCTTCATCCCCATTTTACAGATGAGGGGACTGAGGCACGGAGAAGTGAAGTGACTTGCCCAAAGTCACACAGCTGCCTAGTGGGGGAGCCGGGATTTGATAATAACGACATTTATTAAGCGCTTACTATGTGCCAAGCACTGTTCTAAGCGCTGGGGGAGATACAAGGTGATGAGGTTGCCCCACGGGGGGGCTCACAGTCAATCCCCATTTTCCAGATGAGGGAACTGAGGCACGGAGAAGTTAAGTGACTTGCCCAGTGTCACACAGCTGACAAGTGGTGGAGCCAGGATTTGAACCCATGACCCCTGACTCCAAAGCCCAGGCTTTTCCCACTGAGCCACGCTGAGTAGTGCTCTGCACACAGTAAGTGCTCAATAAATACAATTGATTGATTGAAAGTCCCGCTTATTGACCCCCCCACAACTCCCTTTTCACTGCAGCTAGCGGGAATCGAGGCAGACTCGATGCCACCGGGAAGCCGGGAGATGGGCCCCGGCCCTCGTTATCTCACTTGTCTTCTTTCCTGCCCATCACTTACCCATTCTGGCATCGACCCTCTGCCCCACCACTCCCACCCCGACAGGCCGCTCCTCCATTTTGAACTGTCCCTTCCTCTTCCCTGATAATAATTAATAATAATAATTGGCATTTGTTAGGCGCTTACTATGTGCAAAGCACTGTTCTAAGCGCTGGGGAGGATACAGGGTGATCAGGTTGTCCCATGGGGGGGCTCACGGTCCTAATCCCATTTTACAGATGAGGTAACTTGAGGCCACTCAGTAAGCACCACATAAAAACTAAGGTTTTCTGGGAGGTAAAACCTCTTGACAAGCTTCTAACCTCCCACAATCAATCAATCAATCAATCGTATTTATTGAGCGCTTACTGTGTGCAGAGCACTGCACTACGCGCTTGGGAAGTACAAGTCGGCAACACATACAGATGGTCCCTACCCAACAGTGGGCTCACAGTCTAGAAGCAGTGTGGCTCAGTGGAAAGAGTCCGGGCTTTGGAGTCAGAGGTCATGGGTTCAAATCCCCGCTCTGCCAAATGTCAGCTGTGTGACTTTGGGCAAGTCACTTCGCTTCTCCGTGCCTCAGTTCCCTCATCTGTCAAATGGGGTTGAAGACTGTGAGCCCCCCGGTGGGACAACCTGATCACCTTGTAACCTCCCCAGTGCTTAGAACGGTGCTTTGCACATAGTAAGCGCTTAATAAATGCCATTATTATTAGAAAGTTAAAAGTGACTTGCCCACACAGCAGACATGTGGCGGAGTCGGCATTCGAACCCATGATCTGACTCCAAAGCCCGTGCTCTTTCCACTGAGCCACGCTGCTTCTCCGATCCCCCTCCTCTCAAACTGTCCCATCCTCTTGCCCAATCCCCCTCCTCTCAAACTGTCCCTTCCTCTTGCCCAATCCCCCTCCTCCCAAACTGTCCCTTCCCCTTGTCGGAGCCTCAGTGACCTCGTCTGTAAAATGGGGATGAAGACTGTGAGCCCCACGCGGGACAACCTGATCACCTCGTATCCCCCCCCAGCGCTTAGAACAGTGCTTTGCACATAGTAAGCGCTTAACAAATACCATCATCATCCACCTCTGCCCATTGCCCTCCTCTCGGCCGTGCCCCCGCACCTTGGATTCATCTTCTGTCTCGCTCCGGCCCCTATTCGGCCTCACTCCTCGCTCCACTCTCCCGAGGCAGGACGGTGACCGGTGGCGGGGGCTGGAGCCCCCCCCCAAGTGACCCCTGCCCTCCGAGGCCTCGCAGTTGAGCCAGCCCCTCTCTCCATCCCTCACAGTGATGGATGAAGTCCTTTTATGAGGTCACTACCTCCTGCTCCAGCCTCCCTCTGCGGGGAGATTGGCCGAGGGGCCGCAATGCTCCCCCCAACACAGCCGCGCTCGCTCTTCCCTTTTCCCCCCGGCCAACCTCCGCTCGGGCCCCGGCGGCTGAGGGTTCGCCGTTGCTACAGCCACCCCTCCACCTGGCCATTCTGCATTGGCCGTTCCCTTTCCGGCTACTGGCGGAGGGCTGCATCGAGGGAAGCGCTTAGTACAGTGCTCGGCACACAGTAAGCGCTCAATAAATACGGTTGATGACGAGGGAAGGAGTGAAAGATTCTGGGTCGCCGGTGGGGGGTCGGGCGTCAGAGGGCCTGTGGTTAACGGGAAAGGGCTGACTGGAGTGAGCCGGCGGCTCCCAGCCCGGCCCGGCCCCCGGCCACCAAACACACATCTCCAAAGGATCCTTTATTAACCAGAGCAGGACCATGGCATTTTATATATATATATATATATAAAAAAAACCAAGTTTAGGGAGGCTGGGCCCCTCTGTGTCCCCCCCACCCCGAACAGACGACTCCACTAACACGGAGGAGGGGGGGGGCTTCCTCCCCATTGTTCCCCCAACGCCGGAGGAAGTGAGGGTCCCCCCCCCATCACCCCCACCCCGCGAAGAACTAATGGGGACTTTGCCAGAAGTGGAAAAAAAAAAAAAATACAGGAACCAGGGGGGAGACATTTAAATATGAAAAACGGCAGAGGGGTGGGGGCTCACACAGTGAGTTTGCAGTGACACAGCTCCTTGTAGATTTGCCTCCGCAGTTTGGGCATGTCCTGCTGGGTGAAGCTGAAGGGTTGAGAAAGGGCCAGGAACTTGCAGTACTGGGGAGAAGCGAGGAGGGAGAAAGGGCAATGGTGAGGAAGCGGGGCCACCCCTACTCCCACCCTCTGCCTCGGTCATGTCACCGACACCCCCCCGCACCCTCACCAACCACTCTCCACCGTCCCCCAATGCCCAAGGACAGGGGAGGGCATCGACGGGGACTATCAGTCTGAGGGAGGGGGGCTGTACCCTCCCAAACGCTTAGTACAGGGCTCTGCACACGGTAAGTGCTCAATAAATACGAATGACCGATCGGGGACGGTCAACAGGTCGGTGTCCCTGAGGTGACTTTGGGGCACGATGCTGGGGAGAGGGGAGGGTGTCAAGATGGAGCCCCTGACTCACCTGTAGAACAAAGGCCCCACAGTCACTGTCATTGTTCTGTCTGGCCACGTTCTGGGCAGGGGGAGACAGACGGTCGTCACGGGGGGGGGCCGGACCCTCCTCTTTGGCTGCCCCCACCCGCCGGGGGTCTCCCCCCTCGCCCCCGCTCCCCTGAGCCCATGCGGAGTCGCTCACCATCTTAAAGTAACCCTTCCAGCCCTGGTGGAAATCAGGCCGGTCCTTTTTGGCTGCTTCGGCCTGAAGGTACTTGGCGATATGCTGGGAAGGGAAGTGATGGGGAGGCCGGGGTCGGCGGTGGGGCAGAAGGGTCTCCGGTCTCCGGAGGCCGAGGCCCGGCAGGGAGGGAGCGGAGCGGCCCGGGACCGCCGCCGCCGCCTCGCCCCTGGGATCGTGGGAGCCCCCCCCGCCGATCCCGGGCCCTGGACACCCGCCGGGGTCGGGGGCTGACCTTGGGGCAGCGGCGGTTGAGCGTGCGCTGGGAGTCGAAGTAGGTGATGGTGCGCCGCCGCACGTCCACCGAGACGAGGGACCAGTGTACCTCCAGGTGGATGGGGATGAGCAGCAGCTGCTTGTTGAAGATATCCACCTGGAGAGAGGGAGGGGAGGCCGGCTGCTCAGCGCCCGCCCTCCCCCCAGGACAGGGAGGGGAGCCCCGGTGGCCCGGGACCCCTGCCAACCCAGCAGGCCCCCGTCCGAGCGACCGCACGGCTTGGTTTCCCTGGGGCTTCACCACCCTTATCAGTAAACTCCGCAGCTTCTTCCTGCTGGGAAACTTCTAAGGTCCGTCTAATTACAAGAATAATTAAAGATTGTGGTATCCGTTAAGCGGTTACTATTTGCCAGGCACTGTACTGAGTGCTGGGGTGGACACGAGTAAATCATCAATCGTATTTATTGAGCGCTTACTATGTGCAGAGCACTGTACTAAGCGCTTGGGAAGTACAAGTTGGCAACACACAGAGACAGTCCCTACCCAACAGTGGGCTCACAGTCTAAAAGTCAATCAGTCGGACACAGTCCTTGTCCCACATGGAGTTCACGCTCTCAAATCCCCCTTTTGCAGATGAGGTGACTGAGGCACGGAGAACCGCATGGCTTGCCCAAGGTCACACAGCAGACAAGTGGCAGAGCCACCATAAGAGCCCGTGACTCCAAAGCCCACGCAAAGTAAATCAGTCGGACACAGTCCCTGTCCCACATGGAGTTCACGCTCTCAAATCCCCCTTTTGCAGATGAGGTGACTGAGGCACGGAGAACCGCATGGCTCGCCCAAGGTCACACAGCAGACAAGTGGCAGAGCCACCATTAGAACCCGTGACTCCAAAGCCCACGCAAAGTAAATCAGTCGGACACAGTCCCTGTCCCACATGGTGTTCACACTCTCAAATCCCTTTTGCAGATGAAGTGACTGAGGCACGGAGAACCGCATGGCTCGCCCAAGGTCACACAGCAGACAAATGGCAGAGCCACCATTAGAACCCATGACTCCAAAGCCCACGCCTTATCTCCTTCGCCATGGTGTCTAGAGTAAGCTCACCCCTACCCTTGTACCCTCGCCCACTAAGCTGTAAGCTCGCCGTGGGCAGGGAAAGGGTCCGCCACATAGTTGGGCTGTACTATCCCAAGCGCTTAGTATGATACCCTGCACGCAGTAAGCTCTCAATAAGCAGGGTCGGTCGATTGATTGTGCCTTCACAATTCACAATTCCGGGCCTGGAATGCCCTCAATCCCTCTGCCCATCCGTCAAGCTAGCTCTCTTCCTCCCTTCAAGGCCCTGCTGAGAGTTCACCTCCTCCAGGAGGTCTTCCCAGACTGAGCCCCTTCCTTCCTCTCCCCCTCGTCCCCCTCTCCATCCCCCCGTCTTACCTCCTTCCCTTCCCCACAGCACCTGTATATATGTATATATGGTTGTACATATTTATTACTCTATTTATTTATTTATTTTACTTGTACATTTCTATCCTATTTATTTTATTTTGTTGGTATGTTTGGTTCTGTTCTCTGTCTCCCCCTCTTAGACTGTGAGCCCACTGTTGGGTAGGGACTGTCTCTATGTGTTGCCAATTTGTACTTCCCAAGCGCTTAGTACAGTGCTCTGCACATAGTAAGCGCTCAATAAATACGATTGATTGATTGATTCTGTCTCTAAGCTTTCAGCACAGGGCTGTGCACACGATAGGTGCCCAAGACTATCGACTGCCTTGAGATCAACTCCACTCCCGCTTTCCTTCCCCTGGCAGGGGCAGCCCCGGTCCAGCCAAGGTAAGAGGAGAGGCAGAAGCTGGGGGGAGAGAAGCAGCGTGACTCAGTGGAAAGAGCCCGGGCTTTGGAGTCCGAGGTCGTGGGTTCAAATCCCGGCTCCACCCATTATCAGCTGTGTGACTTTGCGCAGGTCACTTAACTTCTCTGGGCCTCAGTTACCTCATCTGTAAAATGGGGATTAAGCCTGTGAGCCCCACGTGGGACAACCTGATCACTTTGTAACCTCCCCAGCGCTTAGAACAGTGCTTTGCACATAGTAAGCGCTTAGTAAATGCCATTAATAATAATGTGGGGGCTGCGAGGGGATGGGAGGAGAGGGTGGAGGCCCAGCCTTGCTATTTTGCGGGGGGCGGGGGAGATGAGAGTGGGAAAGCGAGGCCTCCCCGGGAGGCAGACTCACATTTTTGGTCCATCTTTTCACCCCCTCGTAGCCCTTGGTGCGGAGCTTGTCGTAGAAAAAACTGTTGAAGAAATGGACCTGTCCCAACGACACATAGGAGAGCCACCGGGGTTACCGGAGTCGGCAGGGGTCCCCGCGGACACGGAGAGCCAGCGGGGTGCCCGGGCCACGGGGTCTCGCTGTCCGCAGAGGGCCCGGGCGTTCTGGGTCCCAGCCGCCACCCCAGAGACCCCCCCCCCCCCCCCGTTCACACCTCCCGCCCCGCCACGGCCCACCGCTCCAGCGACCCGGGAGTCCTTCCCTCCCTACCTTCTCCGGGACGGTGTCCATGACCAGGTCTCCGTACATATTCATCACCTGGTTGGAGGGGGAAGAGGGGAGGTCAGGGGGCAGCAGGGGCCTCCTTCACCACCCCCGCGTCGCTCCCCCACCCAAAACACGCCAGTGGGCCCGCTGTCCGGTGGGTCTGCTGGTCCCCTGGCCCTCCCCGCCCCGATCCCTGCTGCCCGTCGCCCCGGCCTCCCCTCCCCGCCCGCACCTGGTCGTTGAGCCAGTTCTGCCCGTACAAGGTGCCGAGGTCGTCCATGGTCAGCACGTGCCGCTTGTAGGCGACACGGAAGCCCCGGACCATGGCGTTGCCCGGCATGCGCTGGTAGGACTGGATCAGCTGCTGCACCAACCCCTTCCTGGGGATGAGACGGGAGGGCGGGGGGCAGAACGGGGGAAGGCTCCGGGCCGCCCGGCTGCCCCGCGGGGAGGAGTCACACCCGATCCCATCTGGTTCTTCCTTAGAGCCAAGCACCTAACTGCGGGTTTGGGGTGGAGGGGAGGGGGCATGGGCTGGCACAATCGGGTGAGGAACGAGGTACCATTAGGTGGAGGGTGAGTATACAGAGTGGGGGTGGGGGGAGGTGTCTCCTTGGGAGCGGTGCCAGGACGAGCTCGGGGGAGGGAGCGCACACTGAGAACTCCCGGCCCCATCATCTCTACCGGTGGCGGGGTCAGAGCTGTGTAGAAGGTGACCAGCAAGGAGGCCACCACCACCCGGGAAGGAAAGACTTTTAGACTGTGAGCCCACTGTTGGGTAGGGACTGTCTCTATGTGTTGCCAATTTGTACTTCCCAAGCGCTTAGTACAGTGCTCTGCACATAGTAAGCGCTCAATGAATACGATTGACTGATTGATTGAAAGATGGGACTGACCCGCCAAGACTGTGAGCCCACTGTTGGGTAGGGACTGTCTCTATATGTTGCCAACTTGGACTTCCCAAGCGCTTAGTACAGTGCTCTGCACACAGTAAGCGCTCAATAAATACGATTGATTGATTGACTTGCCATTTTTTTCCTCCAGAGGGGCAGGGGCCACGTCTAACTGTGCCCTTCCAAGCACTCTGCTCTGCGTTCGGTAGGTGCTCAATAAATACCAGCAACCGATAGACCCAATCATTACGGTCACACCCAGCGGGAGCCAGAAAATCCCACCGCAGATGGGGGCTAGAAAGCACCCGGCACAGGGTGTTGCTGACCACTCTATAAAGCCAGGGCCCGGGAGCCCAATCCCGGAATCTGGGGGGCAGGTCTGGTCAGAGTGTGAGCCTGGGAAAGGGCAAGAAAGGTCACCAAATGGTCCCGGGAGGAGGAGATTAGAGAAGAGGGTGGGCCTTCCGCGGGCCAAAATGAAGGCCGTGAGATTTAACGGGCAGTGACTATCACAAAGGGCGTGGGTCCGACCAACACGGCGCCGTGGGTCCGCTGACCCCTCCGCCTCCAACTCCCACTGGAGGACCTGAACTTGAGGGGGAATGGGGGGTGTGTGGGGAAATGCTCCTTCCCACAGTGGACAGGGACGCAGCGGGGCTTCATTCCTGGGGAAAGTCACGTGGCTGGAAAGACGGGTGGGCTCCGGGAGCGGGGTTTGGGTGTGAGGGCGAGAGACGAGAAGAAAGGCAGTTTCGGGAACGCGGAGGGGTGGAGATAGCCCGCCCCATCATGCTACGCTGGGAGTTGGGGGACGGACCGGCGCCGGAGTCTCAAAAGGGCCCGTCGTCGCCACCAGAGCTGGGGTCCCGGCCCGGGCAGGGCGCCCCGCTGACCCCAGTCACGGCCCCGGTCGTCCGCATCCCCCCGGCCCACCGAGCCCCCTCTTCCCCAGCAGGTCCTTCCCGGCCCGGAGAGCCTATCTGGGAGGGAGCTTGGCCTCGGCCGCGGGGCCGCACCTGGACGGGGTGGAGAATTCCTGCTGGAAGATGTCCTCGAGCTTCTCCACCACCTCGTCCGTGCTCAGGGGAATCAGGCTGCCGTACGTCTGCAGGAACTCATCCAAAATGCCTGGGGTGGGGATGGAGGGGGTCGGCGCCAGTCAGCCGGGGTGGGAGGAGGGGGGTGGCCGAGCAAGCCTGGGGGACCCGACCCCGGGGGGCGGGAGGGGGCGGCGGCCTTTCGCTTTCCCGGGCCGGGTCGTGGGACCCGGGCGAGCATCCCAGTGACACCCCCGGCGGGTGAGGACGGGGGCGTGGGGGGAGCGGCGCCTCACTCTGAACGCAGGTGACGTGCTCTTCCCGCAGCGGGCTGTGCTGGCCGGCCTTGTCCCCCGGCCGCTCGCGCTCCTCGGCGGCCCCGAGCTCGGGCCCCTGGAAGAGCTCCTGGGCGGCCCGGGGCCCGATGCTGCACACGTTGCTGATGAGGATGCTGGCGTCGGCAGGGAGCGGACCCGCTTCGCCCTCGGACCCTGACAGCCCTCCAAAGCCGTTGGGGAGAGCGCCCGCTGCCGCGCCTACGGGCAAGAGAGCAGGGAGGGGCAGGGGGCCCTGTCGGCGAGGAGACCCCGGCCCCGCTGTTCGGGCGGCGGGGGGTTGGCGGGGGTGGGGGGAGATGGGGCCGTCAGCCAGGGCGCACTGGAAGGGGTCACATGGGGATGCCAGAGGGGACACCAAGCACCCTCCTCCTCCTCTTCCCTTGGCACCGGGGCCGGGGATCGGGGATTGGGACAGCAGCTGGGAAACTGGGCCAAGAGAGACCGGCTAGGATGCAGGGATTCTCTCTCTTTTTATTGCTGTATTGTACTTTCCAAGCGCTTAGTCCAGCGCTCTGACACAGTAAGCGCTCATATACTACGTCTGAATGAATGAATTGGGCCCTGCCACTCAATCAATCAATCAATCGTATTTATTGAGCGCTTACTGCGTGCAGAGCACTGTACTAAGCGCTTGGGAAGTACAGGCTGGCAACATAGAGACGGCCCCTACCCAACAGTGGGCTCAAGACACCCCCGTGGGAACCCCGGGCCCCACCTACCTGGGTCCGCTTCTGGGGGCCGGGGGGAGCGCCGGGCCCGCCCCGGAGCCTCGTCCTCCAGGGGCTCCCCGCCCAGAGGCGGGAGGGCCCCTCCGGGCGCCCCGTCGGCCATGAGCGCCCCCAGCAGCCCCAGCCGGGGCGGGGGCGGGCCCCGGGGGGATCCGAAGCGGCAGCCGGGGGGCGGCGGGGCCCCGGGGGCGGCGCCGCCTTCCTGGGGCGGCGGGAGGGTCTTGGGGTGCGGGGCGCCCCTCCGCCTGCCCCTCCGCCGCCCCCACAGCTTCCAGTGGAATGTCAGCGACGAGCTCTTGGAGTAGAGCAGCAGCTGCAAGGCCTGCATGGCCCGGCGGCGACGCTGAGACCAGGCCCGGCGGGCCGGGGGACGGGGCGGGGGCCGGGCC
The DNA here is from genome assembly GCF_015852505.1 of Tachyglossus aculeatus. NCBI lineage: Eukaryota > Metazoa > Chordata > Mammalia > Monotremata > Tachyglossidae > Tachyglossus > Tachyglossus aculeatus. The sequence continues at coordinate 3,117,686 of NC_052096.1, read as the reverse complement.
GGGGCCGGTCGCGGGGGCCGGGGCCCCCCGAGCCGGCCCCAGCCGGGCGGCAGCCCCCAGGCCGCCGTCTCCTCCTCCTCCTCCTCCTCCTCATCGTCGTCCTCGTCCTCCTCGGACTCTTCGTCCTCATCCTCGTCGTCCTCCTCCTCGTCCTCCTCCTCCTCCTCCTCGCTGGCCGAGGCGTCGAAGGAGGGCCGGGGGGCGGGGAGGCGGCGGGCGGGGAGGGCCACCCCGGGGCCTGCTGGGTCCGGCCCGAACCCCCCTCCGGCCTTCAGGGAGGGCCTGGGGGGCGGCGGCCAGCGGAGGCGCTCCCGGCGGGGCCGGGGGAAGGCCGCCGCCCTCGGGGAGGCTCCCAGGGTTGCCGAAGAACGCCAGGGGCGCTTCCCTTGGACAGTCTCTTTCATCTTCCGGCAGCCTGGGAGGAAAGGAGACGACAATTAGGAGGGGAGGCGGGATCTGGATTCCATCCCCATCTGCCCCCCACCAGGCCGGCCAAACCCCTCCCTCATCGTGGCCTCTGAGACTGAGGGTCCCCCCCCCCCCGCCCAGTTCCATCTACCACAATCTCCCAGCTCCATCGCCAAGGGTCAAGGGTTTGGCCCCGAGCCTCCTTCCTCCATTCGCCCATCAATGAATAGCACTTCTTGAGCGCTTACTGCGTGCAGAGCACTATATTAGAGCCCCCATTCGTGGGCTCGGGCATCCGGTCCAACCCAGCAGGGTCCCTTTTCGGGGAGGTGGCCATTCCCGTCCATCCCCACTACCCTCCATCACTGGGCCTCAAGAGCCCTCTTGTCTCCCAACCCTCATTCTCCCTCCTTCTTCACCGGGAGGGAGCGGGCCCAGGGAAGATGGGCAGGTGGGGGAAGCGCCGATTAGCAATACAAAAGGAGGGGAAAAGATGTAGGCGGTGGAAAAAAAAACAGGAGAGAGAATCCAGGTCCTCTCCGGGCAGCTGAGGGGGTCACCCCATCGCCCACCCGCCCTCCACACTGGGCTGTCAGCCCCTCCCCGAACCCCGAGGGAGATCTGCCCCACGCTGAGGAAACCTCGGAGCAGGGGGATGGCTCACTCCCCTTTACCCCCATCCGAGAGACCTCCCTGAAGTCTAACCCCGTTCCCTCTGGCTGCAGCCCCGGCCCTGAAGAGGGGATCCAGGGTCCGGAGGGGAGCGTCCGGGGTCCAGGCCGGCCTGCGGGGAGGGAGAAGAAACGGGGGCTGCCAGCGGGTGCCGGGATGGGCCGGGGCGATGACCCTCGGCCGGGTGACGCGGAGGGGAAAGGGCTGCCCCGGGCCCGGAGCGTGGGAGCAGAGAAAGTCCGGGCGGGCGGGGGCTGCCCCGGGGATAATAATAATAATAATAATAATAATAATAATAATAATAATAATAATGGCATTTACTAAGCGCTTACTATGTGCAAAGCACTGTTCTAAGCGCTGGGGTGGTACAAGGTGATCAGGTTGTCCCATGGCGGGGCTCACAGTCTTCATCCCCATTTTACAGACGAGGTCACTGAGGCCCAGAGAAGTGAAGCGACTCGTCCAAAGTCACAGAGCTGGACAAGTGGCACAGCCGGGATTCCCAGACTGAGCCCCTTCCTTCCTCTCCCCCTCGTCCCCCTCTCCATCCCTCTCCTTCCCTTCCCCACAGCACCTGTATATATGGATATATGGTTGTACATATTTATTACTCTACTTATTTATTTATTTATTTTACTTGTACATTTCTATCCTATTTATTTTATTTTGTTAGTATGTTTGGTTCTGTTCTCTGTCTCCCCCTTTTAGACTGTGAGCCCACTGTTGGGTAGGGACTGTCTCTATGTGTTGCCAATTTGTACTTCCCAAGCGCTTAGTACAGTGCTCTGCACATAGTAAGCGCTCAATAAATACGATTGATGATGATGATGATTTGAACCCATGACCTCTGACTCCCAAGCCCGGGGCTCTTTCCACTGAGCCGGTGGCCCAATCCGGACTCGGCCTCCCGGCCCGCAAGGGGTCCAGGCCGGTGGGGCCGAGGAAGAGGGGCCTTCCTCCTCCTCCTCCTCCGGGAGGACCCGGTCCCGTCGCCCCCGCCCCCCGACAAGGCGGGGGGTCTCCACAGGCCCGCTGTTGGGTAGGGACCACCTCTCTATGTTGCCAACTTGTACTTCCCAAGCGCTCAGTCCAGTGCTCTGCACACAGTAGGCGCTCCATAAATTCATTCATTCAGTCGTATTTATTGAGCGCTTACTGTGTGCGGAGCACTGGACTAAGCGCTTGGGAAGTACAAGCTGGCAACACAGAGAGACGGTCCCTACCCATCGTATTTATTGAGCGCTTACTATGTGCAAAGCACTGGACTAAGCGCTTGGGAAGTACAAGTTTGGCTCAGTGGAAAGAGCATGAGCTTTGGAGTCAGAGGTCATGGGTTCGAATCCCGGCTCTACCACATGTCTGCTGTGTGACCTTGGGCAAGTCACTTAACTTCTCAGCCTCAGTTCCCTCATCTATAAAATGGGGATTAAGACTGTGAGCCCCTCGTGGGACAACCTGATCATCTTGTATCCCCCTCAGCGCTTAGAAGAGTGCTTTGCACATAATAAGCACTTAACAAATACCATCATTATTATTACTATTACAAGTTAGCAACATAGAGAGACAGTCCCTACCCATCGTATTTATTGAGCGCTTACTGTGTGCACAGCACTGGACTGAGTGCTTGGGAAGTACAAGTTGGCAACATCTAGAGACGGTCCCTACCCATCGTATTTATGGAGCGCTTACTGTGTGCAGAGCACTGGACTAAGCGCTCGGGAAGTACAAGTTGGCAACATAGAGAGACGGTCCCGACCCATCGTATTTATGGAGCGCTTACTGTATGCAAAGCACTGTACTGAGCGCTTGGCAAGTTGGCAACATAGAGACGGTCCCTATGGAAAGAGCCCAGGCTTTGGAGTCAATCAATCAATCAATCGCATTTACTGAGCGCTTACTGTGTGCAGAGCACTGGACTAAGCGCTTGGGAAGCCCAAGTTGGCAACATATAGAGACGGTCCCTTCCCAACAGTGGGCTCGCAGTCTAAAAAGAGTCAGAGGCCGTGGGTTCAAATCTGGCCTCCGCCACTTGTCAGCTGAGTGACTTTGGGCGAGTCCCTTCACTTCTCTGGGCCTCAGTTCCCTCGCCTGTAAAACGGGGATGGAGCCTGTGAGCTCCTCGTGGGGCAACCTGACCACCTTGTAACCTCCCCTGCGCTTAGAACCGTGCTTTGCACATAGTAAGCGCTTAATAAATGCCATCATCATTATTACTACCCCAGCGCTTAGAACAGTGCTTTGCACATAGTAAGCGCTTACTAAATGCCATTATTATTATTATTATCCTAGCGCTTAGAACAGTGCTTTGCACATAGTAAGGGCTTAACAAACACCACCATTACCGTTAACAGTACGGTTGAAGGAAGGAAGGCCCCCTCTTCTCAGGGGCTGGTGTCGGGAAGGGTTGTGGGATCGAGATCGGGAGGGGCTCGGGCTCCCGGGCTCCCTTGGGCATGTCCCTTCACTTCTCTGGGCCTCAGTCCCCTTGCCTGTAAAACGGGGATGGAGCCTGCGAGCTCCTCGTGGAGCAACCTGATCACCTTGTAACCTCCCCTGTGCTTAGAACAGGGCTTTGCACATAGTAAGTGCTTAATAAATGCCATCACTATTATTATTACCCCAGCGCTTAGAACAGTGCTTTGCACATAGTAAGTGCTTAATAAATGCCATTATTATTATTACCCCAGCGCATAGAACAGTGCTTTGCACATAGTAAGGGCTTAACAAACACCACCACTATCATTAACAGGACGGTTGAAGGAAGGAAGGAATGAAGGCCCCCTCTTCTCCGGGGCTGGTGGTCGGATCGGGTCGGGTGGCTCACCGGGGCGGAGAGGGAGGGGCTCGGGCTCCCGGGCTCCCTTGGGCGAGTCCCCTCACTTCTCTGGGCCTCAGTTCCCTCACCTGTAAAACGGGGATGGAGCCTGCGAGCTCCTCGTGGGGCAACCTGACCACCTTCTGACCTCCCCGGCGCTTAGAACAGGGCTTTGCACAGAGTAAGCGCTTAATAAGTGCCATCATTATTACTATTATTGCCCCAGCGCTTAGAACAGTGCTTTGCACATAGTAAGTGCTTAATAAATGCCATCGTCATTATTATTGCCCCAGCGCTTAGAACAGTGCTTTGCACATGGTAAGGGCTTAACAAACATCACCATTATCATTAACAGGACGGTTGAAGGAAGGCAGGCCCCCTCTTCTCCGGGGCCGGTGTCGGATCGGGTCGGGTGGCTCACCGGGGCGGAGAGGGAGAAGGGAGGGGCTCCCGGGCTCCCTTGGGCATGTCCCCTCACTTCTCTGGGCCTCAGTCCCCTCACCTGTAAAACGGGGATGGAGCCTGCGAGCTCCTCGTGGGGCAACCTGACCACCTTGTGACCTCCCCGGCGCTTAGAACAGGGCTTTGCACAGAGCAAGCGCTTAATAAATGCCATCATCATTATTATTATTATTACCCCAGCGCTTAGAACAGTGCTTTGCACATAGTAAGGGCTTAACAAACACCACCATTATCGTTAACAGTACGGTTGAAGGCAGGCCCCCTCTTCTCCGGGGCTGGTGGCCGGATCGGGTCGGGTGGCTCACCGGGTCGGAGAGGGAGGAGGGAGGGACTCGGGCTCCCGGGCTCCCTTGGGCATGTCCCTTCACTTCTCTGGGCCTCAGTTGCCTCGCCTGTTAAACGGGGATGGAGCCTGCGAGCTCCTCGTGGGGCAACCTGACCACCTGGTAACCTCCCCTACGCTTAGAATAGTGCTTTGCACATAGTAAGCGCTTAATAAATGCCATCATCATTACCCCAGCGCTTAGAACAGTGCTTTGCACATAGTAAGGGCTTAATAAATGCCATCATTATGACTATCACCCCAGCGCTTAGAACAGTGCTTTGCACATAGTTAAGGGCTTAACAAACACCACCATTATCATTAACAGTACGGTTGAAGGAAGGAAGGAAGGAAGGCCCCCTCTTCTCCGGGGCTGGTGGCCGGATCGGGTCGGGTGGCTCACCGGGTCGGAGAGGGAGAAGGGAGGGGCTCGGGCTCCGTTGGGCATGTCCCTTCACTTCTCTGGGCCTCAGTCCCCCGGCCTGTAAAACGGGGATGGAGCCTGCGAGCTCCTCGTGGGGCAACCTGACCACCTGGTGACCTCCCCTGCGCTTAGAACAGGGCTTTGCACAGAGTAAGCGCTTAATAAATGCCATCATTATGATTATTACCCCAGCGCTTAGAACAGTGCTTTGCACATAGTAAGGGCTTAACAAACACCACCATTATCGTTAACAGTACGGCTGAAGGAAGGAAGGAAGGAAGGAATGAAGGCCCCCTCTTCTCCGGGGCCGGTGTCGGATCGGGTCGGGTGGCTCACCGGGGCGGAGAGGGAGGAGGGAGGGGCTCGGGCTCCCGGGCTCCCTTGGGCATATCCCGTCACTTCTCTGGGCCTCAGTTCCCTCACCTGTAAAACGGGGATGGAGCCTGCGAGCTCCTGGTGGGGCAACCTGACCACCTTGTAACCTCCCCGGCGCTTAGAAGAGTGCTTTGCACAGAGTAAGCGCTTAATAAATGCCATCATCATTATTATTATTATTACCCCAGCGCTTAGAACAGGGCTTTGCACATAGTAAGGGCTTAACAAACACCACCATTATCATTAACAGGACGGTTGAAGGAAGGCAGGCAGGCCCCCTCTTCTCCGGGGCTGGTGGCCGGATCGGGTCGGGTGGCTCACCGGGGCGGAGAGGGAGGGGCTCGGGCTCCCGGGCTCCCTTGGGCATGTCCCTTCACTTCTCTGGGCCTCAGTCCCCTCACCTGTAAGACGGGGATGGAGCCTGTGAGCCCCTCGTGGGCAACCTGACCACCTTGTGACCTCCCCTGCGCTTAGAACAGGGCCTTGCACACAGTAAGCGCTTAATAAATGCCATCACTATTATTATTACCCCAGCGCTTAGAACAGTGCTTTGCACAGAGTAAGTGCTTACTAAATGCCATTATTATTATTACCCCAGCGCTTACAACAGTGCTTTGCACATAGTAAGGGCTTAACAAACACCACCATTATCATTAACAGGACGGTTGAAGGAAGGAAGGCACCCTCTTCTCCAGGGCTGGTGTCGGGTCGGGTGGCTCACCGGGGCGGAGAGGGAGGGGCTCGGGCTCCCTTGGGCATGTCCCTTCACTTCTCTGGGCCTCAGTCCCCTCGCCTGTAAAACGGGGTTGGAGCCTGGGAGCTCCTCGTGGGGCAACCTGACCACCTGGTGACCTCCCCTGCGCTTAGAACAGGGCTTTGCACAGAGTAAGCGCTTAATAAATGCCATCATCATTATTATTATTATTACCCCAGCGCTTAGAACAGTGCTTTGCACATAGTAAGGGCTTAACAAACACCACCATTATCATTAACAGGACGGTTGAAGGAAGGAAGGCACCCTCTTCTCCAGGGTTGGTGTCGGGTCGGGTGGCTCACCGGGGCGGAGAGGGAGGGGCTCGGGCTCCCTTGGGCACGTCCCTTCACTTCTCTGGGCCTCAGTCCCCCCACCTGTAAAACGGGGATGGAGCCTGCGAGCTCCTCGTGGGGCAACCTGACCACCTGGTGACCTCCCCGGCGCTTAGAACAGGGCTTTGCACAGAGTAAGCGCTTAATAAATGCCATCATCATTATTATTATTATTATTACCCCAGCGCTTAGCACAGTGCTTTGCACATAGTAAGAGCTTAACAAACACCACCATTATGGTTAACAGTACGGCTGGAGGAAGGCAGGCAGGCCCCCTCTTCACCGGGGCCGGTGTCGGGGAGGGTTGTGGGGTCGGGTGGCTCACCGGGTCGGAGAGGGAGGAGGGAGGGGCTCGGGCTCCCGGGGGCTCAGGCGCCACGGCCCCGGTTCATCCCGCCGCCGCCGCCGCCGCCGCTGCCGCCGCCGCCAGCTCCTCCTCCTCCTCCTCCTCCCGCCGCTGCTGCTCCCGCTCCGGCCGCCCACGCGGGGACCTCGCGCTGTTCCTCGCGGACCGGACCGGACCGAATGGAGTCGGACCGGCCCCCCCCTCCCCGACTCCCGCCGCCGCCTCCCGTGAGCCCCGAGGCCACCGGCCGCGGCGCAGCCTTATCGCGTCACACCCAACGGCGGCCGCCGTGACGTCACGCCCCCGACCACGCCCCCTCACCCCACGGGCCAATGGGCGTCGTCGTCGCGCGCGGGCGCGAGACCCCCCTCCCTGGACCACGCCCCCTCGCCCCTCGAACCAATGGGAGTCGTCGTCACGCGCCCGCGCATGCGCGATCCCGCCCCGGGCCACGCCCCCTGCGCACGCGCCCCCTCTCCAGGCCACGCCCCCTCGCCCCACGGGCCAATGGGCGTCATCGTCGCGCGCGCGAGAGAGAGAGAGACCCCCCGCCCCGGGCCACGCCCCCCTGCGCACGCGCCCCTCTCCCAGCCCCGCCCCCCTGCGCACGCATTCTCCCTCTCCCAGCCACGCCCCCTCGCCCTCCCGAGCCGATGGGCGTCGTCTGCGAGTGCCCCCTCCCCGGGCCACGCCCCCCTGCGCACGCACCCCCCTCTCCCGGCCACGCCCGCTCGCCCCACGGACGAATGGGCGTCGTTGTCGCGCGCACGCACCCCCTCCCGAAGCCACGCCCCGCCCCTGCGCACGCACCCCCTCTCCAAGCCACGCCCCCTAGGCCCCCCGAGCCAATGGGCGTCATCGTCGCGGGAGCGCACGCACCCCTCTCCCAGCCACGCCCCCTCTCCCCACGGACCAATGGGCGTCGTCGTCGCGCGCGCGCACGCGCTCCTCTCCCAGCCACGCCCCCCTGCGCAGGCACCCCCTCTCCAGGCCACGCCCCTTCTACCACGGGCCAATGGGCGTCGTCGTCGTGCGCGCGCGCGCCCCGGGCCTCGTTCCCGCCCTGGACGGACGGCGGCGCGCGCCCAAGCCACGCCCCCTGCCCCCCCTCCCTGCTTCTGGGGCCGCCCACTTTTCTCTCCCTCCTCAATTCATTCATTCATTCATTCATTCATTCATTCAATCAATCAATCAATCGTATTTGTTGAGCGCTTACTGTGTGCAGAGCACTGGACTAAGCGCTTGGGAAGTACAAGTTGGCAACATTCATTCATTCAATCGTATTTATTGAGCGCTTACTGTGTGCAGAACACTGGACTAAGCGCTTGGGAAGTACAAGTTGGCAACATTCATTCATTCAATCGTATTTATTGAGCGCTTACTGTGTGCAGAGCACTAGACTAAGCGCTTGGGAATCAATCAATCAATCGTATTTATTGAGCGCTTACTGTGTGCAGAGCACTGGACTAAGTACTTGGGAAGTACAAGTTGGCAACACATAGAGAGACAGTCCCTACCCAACAGTGGGCTCACAGTCTAAAAGGGGGAGACAGAGAACAAAACCAAACATACTAACAAAATAAATAGAATAGATAGGTACAAGTAAAATAAATAAATAAATAGAGTAATAAATATGTACAAACATATACATATATACAGGTGCTGTGGGGAAGGGAAGGAGGTAAGATGAGGGGGATGAGGAGGGGTACGAGGGGGAGAGGAAGGAAGGGACTCAGTACAAGTTGGCAACATTCATTCATTATTCAATCGTATTTATTGAGTGCTTACTGTGTGCAGAGCACTGGACTAAGCGCTTGGGAAGTACAAGTTGGCAACATTCATTCATTATTCAATCGTATTTATTGATCGCTTACTGTGTGCAGAGCACTGGACCAAGCGCTTGGGAAGTCCAAGTTGGCAACATATAAAGACAGTCCCCGCCCAACAGCGAGCTCACAGTCTAGAAGGGGGAGACAGACGACAAAACAAAACATATTAACCAAATAAAATAAATAGAATAAATATGTACAAATAAAATAAATAGAGTAATAAATACATACAAACATATATACATATATACAGGTGCTGTGGGGAGGGGAAGGAGGTAAGGTGGGGGGGATGGGGAGGAGGAGAGGAAAAAGGGGGCTCAGTGTGGGAAGGCCTCCTGGAGACGGTGAGCTCTCAGTAGGGAGGAAGAGAGCTAACTTGGCGGATGTGCGGAGGGAGGGCATTCCAGGCCAGGGGGAGGACGTGGGCCGGGGGTCGACGGTGGGACAGTGGAAAAGGAGGCACAGTGAGGAGATTTCATTCATTCATTCAATCGGAGTTAATAATAATAACAGTAATGATGGCATTGATTAAGCGCTTACTATGTGCAAAGCACTGTTCTAAGCACTGGGGAGGTTACAAGGTGACAACCCAACCACCTCTGGCATCCGCCAAGCTAGCTCTCTTCCTCCCTTCAAAGCCCTACTGAGAGCTCACCTCCTCCAGGAGGCCTTCCCACACTGAGCCCCCTCCTTCCTCTCCCCCTCCCCATCCCCCCTGCCCTACCTCCTTCCACTCCCCACAGCACCTGTATATATGTATAGATGTGTGTACATATTTATTACTCAATTTATTTATTTTACTTGTATATACACTTGTATATATACAATATATATATATATATATACTTGTATATATACCGTATATATACAATATATATACTTGTATATATACACTATACTTGTATATATACTTGTACATATTTATTCTGTTTACCCATCCCCCTGCCCTACCTCCTTCCCCTCCCCACAGCACCTGTATATATGTTTGTACATATTTATTACTCTATTTTACTTGTACATATTTACTAGTCTATTTATTTTATTTGGTTAATATGTTTTGTTTCGTTGTCTGTCTCCCCCTTCTAGACTGTGAGCCCGCTGTTGAGTAGGGACCGTCTCTATATGTTGCCAACTTGGACTTCCCAAGCGCTTAGTACAGTGCTCTGCACACAGTAAGCGCTCCATAAATACAATTGAATGAATGAAGGTGATCAGGTTGTCCGACTGGGGGCTTACAGTCTTCATCCCAGTTTGACAGATGAGGGAACTGAGGCACAGAGAATACTTCTACTAATGGCATTTATTAAGAGCTTACTATGTGGAAAGCACTGTTCTAAGCACTGGGGAGGTTGCAAGGTGATCAGGTTGTCCCACGGGGGGCTCACAGTCTTCATCCCCATTTTCCAGATGAGGGAACTGAGGCCCAGAGAAGAGAAGCGACTTGCCCAGATTCACACAGCTGACAAGCAGCGGAGCCGGGATTAGAACCCACAACCTCGGACTCCCAAACCTGGGCTCTTGCCACTGAGCCACGCTGCATTAAGTGACTTGCCCAAAGTCACACAGCTGACAGCTGGCGGAGCCAGGCTTTGAACCCCTGACCTTTGACTCCAAAGCTTTGGACTAAGCGCTTGGGAGAGTACTGCATGGCAATAAACAGACACATTCCCTGCCCAAGGCGACCTGATAGTCTAGAGGCCGAGTTTACAGTCTGCCTTTTTTTTCTATAACAATAATTATGGTCTTTGTTAAGCGCTTACTATGTGCCAGGCACTGTATTTGTTAAGCACTAATAACTGTGGTATTTGCAAAACACTTACTATGTGCCAGGCCCCGTATTTGTTAAGCATTTACTAAAAATTGTGGTATTTCCTAGGCGCTTACTATGTGTCAGGCCGTGTATTTGCTAGGCATTTACTATGTGTCAGGCCCTGTATTTGCTAGGCACTTACTACGTGTCAGGCCCTATATTTGCTAGGCACTTACTATGTGTCAGGCCCTGTATTTGCTAGGCACTTACTACGTGTCAGGCCCTATATTTGCTAGGCACTTACTATGTGTCAGGCCCTGTATTTGCTAGGCACTTACTACGTGTCAGGCCCTATATTTGCTAGGCGCTTACTATGTTTCAGGCCCCGTATTTGTTAAGCATTTACTAAAAATTGTGGTATTTCCTAGGTGCTTACTATGTGTCAGGCCGTGTATTTGCTAGGCATTTACTATGTGTCAGGCCCTGTATTTGCTAGGCACTTACTACGTGTCAGGCCCTGTATTTGCTAGGCACTTACTACGTGTCAGGCCCTATATTTGCTAGGCACTTACTATATGTCAGGCCCTGTATTTGCTAGGCACTTACTACGTGTCAGGCCCTGTATTTGCTAGGCACTTACTACGTGTCAGGCCCTATATTTGCTAGGCGCTTACTATGTGTCAGGCCCCGTATTTGTTAAGCATTTACTAAAAATCGTGGTATTTCCTAGGTGCTTACTATGTGTCAGGCCGTGTATTTGCTAGGCATTTACTATGTGTCAGGCCCTGTATTTGCTAGGCACTTACTATGTGTCAGGCCCTGTATTTGCTAGGCACTTACTACGTGTCAGGCCCTGTATTTGCTAGGCACTTACTACGTGTCAGGCCCTATATTTGCTAGGCGCTTACTATGTTTCAGGCCCCGTATTTGTTAAGCATTTACTAAAAATTGTGGTATTTCCTAGGTGCTTACTATGTGTCAGGCCATGTATTTGCTAGGCACTTACTATGTGTCAGGCCCTGTATTTGCTAGGCACTTACTACGTGTCAGGCCCTGTATTTGCTAGGCACTTACTACGTGTCAGGCCCTATATTTGCTAGGCACTTACTATGTGTCAGGCCCTGTATTTGCTAGGCACTTACTACGTGTCAGGCCCTATATTTGCTAGGCACTTACTATGTGTCAGGCCCTGTATTTGCTAGGCACTTACTACGTGTCAGGCCCTGTATTTGCTAGGCACTTACTACGTGTCAGGCCCTATATTTGCTAGGCGCTTACTATGTTTCAGGCCCCGTATTTGTTAAGCATTTACTAAAAATTGTGGTATTTCCTAGGTGCTTACTATGTGTCAGGCCGTGTATTTGCTAGGCATTTACTATGTGTCAGGCCCTGTATTTGCTAGGCACTTACTATGTGTCAGGCCCTGTATTTGCTAGGCACTTACTACGTGTCAGGCCCTGTATTTGCTAGGCACTTACTACGTGTCAGGCCCTATATTTGCTAGGCGCTTACTATGTTTCAGGCCCCGTATTTGTTAAGCATTTACTAAAAATTGTGGTATTTCCTAGGTGCTTACTATGTGTCAGGCCGTGTATTTGCTAGGCATTTACTATGTGTCAGGCCCTGTATTTGCTAGGCACTTACTATGTGTCAGGCCCTGTATTTGCTAGGCACTTACTACGTGTCAGGCCCTGTATTTGCTAGGCACTTACTACGTGTCAGGCCCTATATTTGCTAGGCGCTTACTATGTGTCAGGCCCCGTATTTGTTAAGCATTTACTAAAAATTGTGGTATTTCCTAGGTGCTTACTATGTGTCAGGCCGTGTATTTGCTAGGCATTTACTATGTGTCAGGCCCTATATTTGCTAGGCACTTACTACGTGTCAGGCCCTATATTTGCTAGGCACTTACTATGTGTCAGGCCCTATATTTGCTAGGCACTTACTACGTGTCAGGCCCTATATTTGCTAGGCACTTACTATGTGTCAGGCCCTATATTTGCTAGGCACTTACTATGTGCCAAGCCCTGTATTTGCTATGCACTGAGGTAGAAACAAGGTAATCAGGTTGGACACGGTCCCCATCCCACAAGGGGCTCACAGTCTTAAACCCCATTTTACAGAGGAGGGAACTGAGGCCCAGAGAATAATAATAATAATGATGGTATGTGTTAAGCGCTTACTATGTGCCAAGCACTGTTCTAAGCGCTGGAATAGATACAAGGTAATCAGGTTGTCCCACGTGGGGCTCACAGTCTCCATCCCCATTTTATAGAGGAGATAACTGTAACACAAAGAAGTGAAGTGTTTTTTCCAAGGTCACGCAGCAGACAAGTGGCAGAGCCGGGAGGAGAACCCAGGTCCTTCCGACTTCCAGCCACTAGTCAGTCAGTCAATCCTATTTATTGAGCGCTTACTATGTGCAGTGTACGGGACTAAGCGCTTGGGAGAGGAAAATATTTATTTTATTTTGTTAATATGTTTGGTTTTGTTCTCTGTCTCCCACTTCTAGGCTGTGAGCCCGCTGTGGGGTAGGGATCGTCTCTATGTGTTGCCGACTTGGACTTCCCAAGCGCTTAGTACAGTGCTCTGCACACAGTAAGCGCTCAATAAATACGATTGAATGAGTGAATGAATGAATGTCTGCCTCTGCGTGTCCGTCTTTGTCTCTCTGTCCGCCTCTGTCTCTCTCTGGGTCTTTGTCTCTGCGTCTTTATCTCTGTCTCTGTGTTTGTACATATTTGTTACTCTATTTGTTACTCTATTTATTTATTTATTTATCTTACTTGTACATATCTATTCTATTTATTTTATTTTGTTAGTATGTTTGGTTTTGTTCTCTGTCTCCCCCTTTTAGACTGTGAGCCCACTGTTGGGTAGGGACCGTCTCTATATGTTGCCAACTTGTACTTCCCAAGCGCTTAGTACAGTGCTCTGCACACAGTAAGCGCTCAATAAATACGATTGATGATGATGATGTGTTTCTGTCTCTGTCTCTCTGCCTCTGCGTCTCTCAATGTCTCTGTCTTTGTCTCTCTGCCTCTGTGTTTCTCTGTGTCACCGTCGATTGATTGGTTGATTGATTTATAGCTTTACTTCTATTTATTCTGATGACTTGACACCTGTGTACATGTTTTGTTTTGTTGTCTTCTAGACTGTGAGCCCACTGTTGGGTAGGGACTGTCTCTATATGTTGCCAGCTTGTACTTCCCAAGCGCTTAGTACAGTGCTCTGCACACAGTAAGCGCTCAATAAATACGATTGATTGATTGAATGATTGAAAATATAGCAATATAACAGACACATTCCCTGCCTAGTCTAGAGCAGGAGACAGACCTTAACATAAATAAATAAATTTCGAATATGGACATAATTTCTGTGCGGCTGGGTGGAGGGATGGATAAAGGGAGTAAGTCAGGGAAGTAGGGAGTGGAGGAAGAGGAAAGGAGGGCTTAGTCAAGGAAGGCCTCTTGGAGGAGATGGGCCTTCAACAAGGTTTGGAAGGAGGGGAGGGTTAATCTCACTACGCCATGCTGCTTCACTTTTTGTGCAGTCCTTCAATCAATCAATCAATCAATCATATTTATTGAGCGCTTACTGTGGGCAGAGCACTGTACTAAGCACTTGGGAAGTACAAGGTGGCAACATATAGAGACAGTCCCTACCCAACAGTGGGCTCACAGTCTAGAAGGGGGAGACATCATCATCATCATTATCAGTCGTATTTATTGAGCGCTTACTGTGGGCAGAGCACTGTACTAAGCGCTTGGGAAGTACAAGTTGGCAACATATAGAGACAGTCCCTACCCAACAGTGGGCTCGCAGTCTAAAAGGGGGAGACAGAGAACAAAACCAAACATACTAACAAAATAAAATAAACAGAATAGATATGTACAAGTAAAATAAATAAATAGAGTGATAAATATGTACAAACATATATACATACATATATATATATATATATATATATACACGTACACCCCTTCAAGGGGTTCGAGAGACAGAGTCTGTGGAAATGAAGACAGCAGCCAATCGCGGAAGCACGTCGGCCCGGTAATAATAATAATTTTGGTAACTGTTAAGGGTTTACCATGTGCCAAGCACTCCTACTAGGCACTGAGGTAGAGGCAAGATGATCAGGTGGGGTACAGTTCCTGTCTCACATGGACCCCATAGTCTGCCTAAATAGGAGGGATTAGGATTGAATCCCCATTTTACAGGATGAGAAAACTGAGCCCCAGAGTAGTTAAGTGACTTGCCCGAGGTCACACAGCAGGCAAGTGGCAGAGCTGGGATTAGAACCCAGGTCCTCTGGCTCCCAGGCCCAGTCTCTTTCCGCTGAGGAATGTGTCTACCAACATGTTTGGATCCTCCCGGGCGCTTAGTCCAGTGCTCTGCATACAGTAAACGCTCAATATGTGAGCCCACTGTTGGGGAGGGACTGTCTCTATATGTTGCCAATTTGTACTTCCCAAGCGCTTAGTACAGTGCTCTGCACACAGTAAGCACTCAATAAATATGATTGATGAATAAATACGATTGATTGATTGATTAGGTCACGTGGCTTCTACCCAAGAAGGGTCGATCTGTGTACCTGCTGCCGCTGGAGGGGTCGGGACTCTATCGTATGCTCTTTGGAGCTTAGCACAGCACTCTGCACACAGTAAGCACTCACCGTATACTCTCCATTGAATGCTAGACTGCTTTTACTGAGAGCCCTACTGAGAGCTCACCTCCTCCAGGAGGCCTTCCCAGACTGAGCCCCTTCCTTCCTCTCCCCCTCGTCCCCCTCTCCGTCCCCCCATCTTACCTCCTTCCCTTCCCCACAGCACCTGTATATATGTTTGTACATATTTATTACTCTATTTATTTTACTTGTACATATCTATTCTATTTATTTTATTTTGTTAGTATCTTTGGTTTTGTCTCCCCCTTTCAGACTGTGAGCCCACTGTTGGGTAGGGACTGTCTCTATGTGTTGCCGACTTGTACTTCCCAAGCGCTTAGCACAGTGTTCTGCACACAGTATGTGCTCAGTAAATACGATTGATTGATTATTACTCTATTTATTTATTTATTTATTTATTTTACTTGTACATATCTATTCTATTTATTTTATTTTGTTAGTATGTTTGGTTTTGTTCTCTGTCTCCCCCTTTTAGACTGTGAGCCCACTGTTGGGTAGGGACTGTCTCTATATGTTGCCAACTTGGACTTCCCAAGCGCTCAGTCCAGTGCTCTGCGCACCGTAAGCGCTCAATAAATACGATCGATTGATTGATTTTATTTAGAGAAGCAGCGTGGCTCAGTGGAAAGAGCACGGACTTTGGAGTCAGAGGTCATGGGTTCGAATCCCGGCTCCGCCACATGTCTGCTGTGTGACCTTGGGCAAGTCACTTAACTTCTCTGAGCCTCAGTTCCCTCATCTGTAAAATGGGGATTAAAACTGTGAGCCCCACGTGGGACAACGTGATCACCTTGTAACTCCCCCAGCGCTTAGAACAGTGCTTTGCACATAGTAAGCGCTTAACAAATGCCATCATTATTATTATTATTATAGACTGTCAGCCCCGCCTAGGCTGAGAAGCAGTGAGACATAGTGGACAGAGCCGGGCCTCGGAGTCACGGGTTCTAATCCCGGCTCCGCCGCTTGTCTGCTGTGTGACCTTGGGCGGGTTACTTCACTTCTCTGGGCCTCAGTTGCCTTACCTGTGAAATGAGGATTGAGACTGTGAGCCCCTCATGGGACAGGGACTGTGTCCAACCCGATTTGCTTGTATCCACCCCAGCGCTTAATACAGTGCCTGGCACATAGAGCTTAACAAATACCATAATTAATATTATTATTATAGGCCACTTCAGCCACACTCACACCTCTAGGTAAACTTCCTTAGTGTCATGGTCTTTAATTACCGGGAGACGACTTAATTTAGAAGCATTTACACAGCGTGGCTCAGGGGAAAGAGCCCAGGCTTGGGAGTCAGAGGTCATGGGTTCTAAATCTGCTCTGACACATGTCTGCTGTGCGACCTCGGGCAAGTCACTTAACTTCTCTGAGCCTCAGTGACCTCATCCGTAAAATGAGGGTGAAGACTGTGAGCCCCACGGTGGGACAACCTGATCATCATCATCAACCGTATTTATTGAGCGCTTACTGTGTGCAGAGCACTGTACTAAGCGCTTGGGAAGTACAAGTTGGCAATATATAGAGACAGTCCCTACCCAACAGTGGGCTCACAGTCTAAAAATGATCACCTTGTATCCCCCCACCCCCAGCACTTAGAACAGTGCTTTGCACATAGTTAGCGCTTAACAAATGCCATCATTATTATTATGTACATTTATGCACAGTCACATGGGTGAAGCGTGGTACGAAAAAAGGAGCTGGGTGAATTGTGGGAGAGAGGAGCCGTTCGGCCAGAAGGATTGAGATTGATCACACGAACCATCAGTAGCATTTATTGAGCACTTACTGTGCGCAGAGCAACCGAGACAGCACGATAGCATAAGTAGACACAATCCCTATCCTCGAGGAGCTTCCAGTCTAGCGGGGGGAGACAGACATTAAAATAAATTACAGGTAGGGGAAGCAACGGAATAGAAGGCTATCTTCATAGATGGTATTTATTGAGCACTCACTGTGTGCGGAGCACTGTACTAAGCGCTTGGGAGGGTCCGATACAACAGAGGTCCCTGCCCTCAACGAGCTTACAGTCTAGAGGGGGAGGTGTGTTTAGGGAGAGCTGATTATCCCGATTTGCTTGGATCCACCCCAACGCTCAGTACGGTGCCTGGCACGTAGTAAGCCCTTAATAGAAACCATTATTACTATTATTATTATCAAGGGACACCGGGAATGAGACCGTTGGGTTAAGGAGGGAGGCCTTGAGAGACACCGCAGAACGAGGTGCTTAGACGGAGACGAGGAAGTGTGGGAAATAGCGTGATAAGGGGGGGTGGTCTCCTGGTATCCGTACCTCGCGGCTAGCGGGCAATACTGGTCCAGTTGCCCACAACGTTGGGGGGAGTTTGTGGTGTCCAGGCACCTGGGGGCCTGGGTCAACCCATCCAGAAATCAGTGGTATTTATTGAGCGCTTACTGGGTGCAGAACACCGGACTAAGCGCTTGGGAAACGACCACAGAACCACATAACAGACCCATTCCCTGCCCACGACGAGCTTACATTCTACAGGGTCCCGGGCCAGCCATGGGGCCTGCTTCTCTCCTCCCTCCGGGTCCGTCCAAATGAAATCTCTTGTCACCCCAGAGTCGTCCAAAGGGTCAGGGGGCGGGAGGGGGGTAAATTTTGGCTTGAAACTGAGACCCATCTCCGAGGGGAGGGGAGTGGTGGGGGGCTTCAGTTGGTGCCCACTGCATCTGCCCGGCGCCGGGCTTCCTCTCCTCTTGTCCGCCGCCGCCCGTCCTCCTTTCCCGCTCAGAGCCTCACCAGCCCCAGGAAAGTGCCGTGGGGACTGAGGTCGAACGAAGCCCCCGCCCGGGGGATAACGAGGCTCACGGTGTCCCCTCGGTGCAGCCGGAAGACCCCTGCGACGGCGGCGGGAAGGGGGGCCGAGGTTGGGACAGGCCCGAGGCTGCCCACCCTCCCCGCCGACCGCCCGGGCCCGAGCCCCGCTTTTCCCGCCCTGACCTGCGCTGTAGCAGCTGTTGTAGGCGAGGTTGGGATCCGGAGGCATGCTGCGGACACATCGGGACAGGATCTGCTCTCCTCCCTGGCCTTCCCGGGACACCACTTGACCCATGGTGAACGTCACATCGTGAAACAGCACCTGAGGAAGTCATCATCATCATCATCATCAATCGTATTTATTGAGCGCTTACTATGTGCAGAGCACTGTACTAAGCGCTTGGGAAGTACAAATCGGCAACATACAGAGACAGTCCCTACCCAACAGTGGGCTCACAGTCTAAAAGGGGGTGACAGAGAACAAAACCAAACATACTAACAAAATAAAATAAATAGAATAGATATGTACAAGTAATCAATCAATCAATCGTATTTATTGAGCGCTTACTATGTGCAGAGCACTGGACTAAGCACTTGGGAAGTACAAGTTGGCAACCTATAGAGACAGTCCCTACCCAACAGTGGGCTCACAGTCTAAAAGGGGGAGACAGAGAACAAAACCAAACATACTAACAAAGTAAAATAAATAGAATAGATATGTACATACATCGAAGAGCCCCCTTCCCTCCAGGGCGCATGAGCGCTGCTAAATAGAGTAATAAATATGTACAAACATGTATACATATATACAGGTGCTGTGGGGAAGGGAAGGAGGCAAGGTGGGGGGATGGAGAGGGGGACGAGGGGGAGAGAGTCACGTGCTCCAAAAAAACCGTCGCCCCAACGCATCACCCACGATGCGGGGGACGTCGCCAGGAGGAGGAATCAATCCGGCGCGTTGAGGGCTGGGAATGTGTCTGTTTATCCCTGGACTGTCCCCTCCCAAACATTTAGAACAGGGCCCACAGTGAGCGCTCAATAAATCCGATTGATATTCATTCGATTCATTCAGTGGTATTTTAGACTGTGAGCCCACTGGTGGGTAGGGACTGTCTCTATATGGTGCCAACTTGTACTTCCCAAGCGCTTAGTACAGTGCTCTGCACACAGTAAGCGCTTGATTGATTGATTGATTGAGTGAGTGCTTACCGTTGTTGGAATATCAATCGTGTTTATTGAGCGCTGATTCATTCGATCGCATTTACCGAGCGCTCACCGTGGGCAGGGCAACGGACGGAGCGCCGGGGAGAGTATGATATGACTGAGTTTCTAGACACGTTCCCTGTCCACAACAGCGGCGTGGCTCAGTGGAAAGAGCACGGGCTTTGGAGTCAGAGGTCATGGGTTCGAATCCCCGCTCTGCCGCTTGCCTGCTGTGTGACCTTGGGCAAGTCACTTCACTTCTCTGAGCCTCAGTTACCTCATCTGTAAAATGGGGATTAAGACTGTGAGCCCCCCGTGGGACAACCTGATCACCTTGTAACCTCTCCAGCGCTTAGAACACTGCATTGCATCCCCCTTTTAGACTGTAAGCCCACTGTTGGGTAGGGACTGTCTCTATATGTTGCCAATTTGTACTTCCCAAGCGCTTAGTACAGTGCTCTGCACACAGTAAGCGCTCAATAAATACGATTGATTGATTGATTGCACATAGTAAGCGCTTAATAAATGCTATCAAAAAAAAGTCACTTCTCTGAGCCTCAGTTACCTCATCTGTAAAATGGGGATTAAGACTGTGAGCCCCCCGTGGGACAACCTGATCACCTTGTAACCTCTCCAGCGCTTGGAACAGTGCATTGCACTGCATTGCATCCCCCTTTTAGACTGTGAGCCCACTGTTGGGTAGGGACTGTCTCTATATGTTGCCAATTTGTACTTCCCAAGCGCTTAGTACAGTGCTCTGCACACAGTAAGCGCTCAATAAATACGATTGATTGATTGATTGCACATAGTAAGCGCTTAAAAAATGCTATCAAAAAAAAAAGTCACTTAACTTCTCTGAGCCTCAGTTACCTCATCTGTAAACTGGGGATTAAGACTGTGAGCCCCACGTGGGACAACTTGATCACCTTGTAACCCCCCCAGCGCTTAGAACAGTGCTCTGCACATAGTAAGCGCTTAACAAATGCCATCATCATTATTATTATTATTATTAATAACAAGTTTATAGTCATTCATTCAATCTTATGTTTGGAGCGCTTTACTGTGTGCACAGCCTTGGAGGGAGCGCTTGGGAGAGTATAATAGGACGGGTGCATTCCCTGCCCACAGCGAGCTTCCCCGCTTAGACAAGGAGCACGGAAGATCAGAACGGGGGGTGGAACCGATCGATCAATCAGTTCATCATATTTTTGAGTGCTTACTGCGTGCAGGGCACTGGACTGAGCGCTTGGGAGAGTGCAGCGTGGCTCAGTGGAAAGAGCCCGGGCTTTGGAGTCGGAGGTCACGGGTTTGAATCCCGGATCCCCCACATGTCTGCTGTGTGCCCCTGGCCCAGCCACTTCACTTTTTCTGTGCCTCAGTTCCCTCATCTGTAAAATGGGGATTAAGACTGTGAGCCCCACGTGGGACAAACTGATCACCTTGTATCCCCCCCAGCGCTTAGAACAGTGCTTTGCACATAGTAAGCGCTTAACAAAATGCCATTATTATTATTATTACTATAGAACAATTAACAGACATATCCTCTGTAAGCTTACAGTCTAAAAAACTCCACTGGTTGCCCATCCACCTCCACATCAAACAAAAACTCCTCACCATCGGCT
Organism: Tachyglossus aculeatus; assembly: GCF_015852505.1. Classification (NCBI taxonomy): domain Eukaryota; kingdom Metazoa; phylum Chordata; class Mammalia; order Monotremata; family Tachyglossidae; genus Tachyglossus; species Tachyglossus aculeatus. The sequence continues at coordinate 3,096,906 of NC_052096.1, read as the reverse complement.
TTAAAGCAACTCTTCTCTCCAACCCAGACAGCACATTTCACTCTAATGCCGACCTTCTCACTGGGCCTCCATCTCACCTATCTTACCGCCATCCCTCTCCCACATCCTGCCTCTAATCTGGAATACCCTCCCTCCTCAAGTCCAACAGACAATGAGTTTCTCCCCTATTTCAAAGCCTTATTGAAGGCACATCTGCTCCAGGAGGCCTTCCCTGACTAAGCCCCCCTTTCCTCTTCTCCCACTCCCTTTACAAGTTGCCCCGACTTGCTCCCTTTGTTCTCCCCCCCTGCCCAACCCGAAGGCACTGATGTCCACATCTGTCATTTATTTATTTATCAATAAATTTATAATAATATATTCGTGTCTGCCTCCCCCCACCCTCCACCTCAAGACTGTAAGCTCGTTGTGGGCGGGAAATATCAATCAATCAATCATATTTATTGAGCGCTTACTATGTGCAGAGCACTGTGCTAAGCGCTTGGGAAGTACAAATTGGCAACATAGAGAGACAGTCCCTACCCAACATCGGGCTCACAGTCTAAAAGGGGGAGACAGAGAACAAAACCAAACATACTAACAAAATAAAATAAATAGAATAGATATGTACAAGTAAAATAAATAAATAAAGAGAGTAATAAATATGTACAAACATATATCCATATATACAGGTGCTGTGGGGAAGGGAAGGAGGTAAGATGGGGGGGATGGAGAGGGGGACGATGGGGAGAGGAAGGAAGGGGCTCAGTCTGGGAAGGCCTCCTGGAGGAGGTGAGCTCTCAGCAGGGCCTTGAAGGGAGGAAGAGAGCTAAATATGTCTGTTTATTGTTGTACTGTCCTCTCCCACATACTTGGTCCAGTGCTCTGCACAGAGTAAGCGCTCAGTAAACGCGATTGACTGAATGAATGAAGAAGAAGAAGAAGAACTGTGGCATTTGTTAAGCTCTTACTGTGTGCCAGGCACTCTCCCAATCTCAATCCCCATTTTACAGATGAGGCAACTGAGGTCCTGAGAAGTGACGTGACTTGCTCAAGGTCACCTAGTCGACATGTGGTGGAGCCAGGATTAGAACCTAGGACCGTCTGACCCCCAGGCCAGTGCTCTATCTACTACAGTGCTCTGCACACAGTAAGTGCTCCATAAATACAGGTGAATTGAGTGCTCTGTATACAGTAAGCACTCAATAAATACGATTGAATGAACGGATGACTGGGGGGAACGCGGAGGATCAGAACAGAGGTTGGGGGTGGCCAGGGGAGGCCGGAGGGCGGGGGGTCGGTCAGCCCTGAGAGCACGAAGGGAAGGGGAAGTCGGGGCGTCGGGGTGGGGGTCGGGGGGATCCTCTCGATGACTCGGGACGTACCTGGCTGTAAAGGAGATACACCCCCGTCTCTCTGACTTGCACTCCGTGGACGTGGGGCTCCAGAGCACGCCCCTGCCTCAGAGCCGGGACCCACATCACCTCGGTCACGTCGGAATGTTCTAGGAGGCGGCACCATGGCGGTGGATAGGAAGGAGGGGAATGGGGGCATCAGAAGAGGCTTCGAGTGCCTTCCTCCCCCTTGCCCCCCTCCTGCAGCCCCCACCCCTCAAGCTGGGACTCACTTCTGGAGGTCTTGTTGGTGGGGGCCAGGTGTAGCACAGAGCGCTTCTCTGGAGGAGGAAGAGTGCGGGGGGCTCTCCTCAGCGGGGGCTCCCCCAAACATCGCACCCTCAGCCCCGGCCTCCCACCGGCCCCCCAGAGTCGATCTCCGGGCCCCACCCCCTGACCCAGGACTCACTCTTCTGCTGGTTTCTATGGGTAGGGGCTGCTCCTCTCCTCTGGCGAGACAGGGTCTGGGGTCTCCAGACGGGGGATTCGCCAAGGCTCTGCTGCTCGGGGAAGTGACACTGGGGGTTGTGGCGACTCGGGGCGCCCGGTTCCCCCCTTTCTCACCCACCCCTCATTCCCTTCCAAGCCAAGAGGGGACCAGACATGGGACCCAGGGTCCCACCTCCCCACCCGGCTCTCTCCTGGCATCGCTCCCCAACACCAACCCTGTCCCCTGGCTTCTCCCGAGACCCGGGCAACTCCAGCCTGGGTTGGGTCCGATAAGCTTTAACCTTTAACCTTGCCCTTCTCGCTCCTCTTCCTCCAACCCCCCCAACCCCCCCACACCTGCAAAACTCGGGGTGGGGGGGTCTCCTTCCTTGACCCGACTCAGAGGGAGGACGATGGGGTGGGAGCTGGGAGTTGGCTGTGGGCCTTGTCGTTCCCTCCCACCCCCCGGCATCTCCTGCGTCTCCCCTCACCGGCCCACCGGGTCCCTTCGCGTGCCCCCAGCCCGCCCCCCGCCTCACCCCCAGCTCACCGACTGGTGGAGGGGTCTCTTCCCCATGGGGCTCCCCCCGGCCTCCTTCAGCTTGGCCACCTCAGCCCTCAAGGCCTGGAGCTCCCCGCTCTGGGCCAGCAGGGCCAGAACACAGGCGGCCACCCCCAAAGCCGCCCCCCAGCTCAGCCACAGGGCCACGGAGAGGGCGGGGTCCCGGCGGCTGGGGACCCCCATTGGCCCTGGGGGGTCCCCGGGGGTGGGAGAGGGCAGAGACGTGGCCGGCAAGAGAGCGGCAACGGGCGGCTCTGTGTCACAGGAGTGTGGTGGGGTGGGGTGCGGGGGGGAGACCAGCCAGAGGGGCAGCGGGGGGGGGGGGGGGGGAGAATTACGCAAGGGAGAAGCAAACGGGAACTTAAGAAAGGGAGGAGGAGGAGAAGGAGGAGGAAGGGAGAAGGGTACCCAGGGCACCCTCCAAATTGTCCCCAGCTGTCTCACGGTCCCGGTCCCGGCCACCTTTCCTCAGTCCTGTCCTGGCCACCTATCCTGGCTCCGCCCCGCCCTCCTGGGCTGGGGTTGCCAGAGGAGCCTGAGGTGGCTTCTCCGATGGGCCTGGAGGTGGCTGGCTCTAGGGTGGGAAGAGAGGATGGCATCCCAGCCAACAGCAACACTCCTAAGGGACAAGGGTGGCCACGAGAAGGGACCCAGGGAGCTGGGGGAGGGGGGCCGGACCAGGCTGGGTTGGGGACCTCAGGGGGCCTGAGGGGGGTCAGAGGGGAGCCCCCCCAACCGTGGGAGGACGGATGGATGCGAGAGGACAGGGCCCGGGGGAAGGGGATCGGAACCCAGGGCCCGGTTGGGAGTCAGTCAGTCAGTCAGTCAGTCCTTCGTCTTCATTCCTTGCTTGCTGAGTGCCGAGCGATGTACTAAGCGCTTGGGAGAGGACAACAGAACAGACATATTCAGGGAGGTGGAGAGTAAGAGGAGTATGGGACGGGGCGGGGGAACTGCTCTTTGGCTGGAGGAGACCCCCGGGTGCGGGGGAGAGGGGGCTTGGCGAGGAGCGGATGGGATGGGGGGGAGGGAGGAGGCCGAGGGAGGTTGGAGCCGGGGCCAGGGTGTGTTTGAACAAGGCCTTTATAACTTGTTGCAGAACTTGGCAGGGGGAGACTTCCTGTTTCCAGTGAAAGGCTCTTACATAAGGTTATGAGAGAGAAAGGGAGCAGTCAGACACTCCGACACACTCACACACCCTCTGAACAACCCCGGCCTGGTCTACGGCCTGGAACCTAGGTGCTGGTGGGGGGCGACGGGAGGGGAGGGGTCCTCCCCCAAGCTGCCAGGGTCTTCCGTTCTTCAGCCGGGGAGGGATTCACCCCCTCCTCGGCCCCTGTCCCTTCCTGGGATTCCAGGCACCCTTTGGCCCGGAGCCCCGGGTGAGGTCATCTCCCCACCCCCCCGCCACCCTACCCGGGCACCTGCTACTAAGAGGAGACAGAGGCGGCCAGAAGGAAGAGCTGAATTGAGGTGGCTCCCTCTGCCCGCCCCGGGGGTTCCCCTGAAGGAGGAAGTTGGGGCTCAAGGCCACCGCGGAAAGGTACATGACCCCGGTTTCCTGTATTCACTCACTGCACCTCAATCTCTCCTGTCTCGTGGCCAAACCCACGCCCGCAGCCTTCCCGCCAGTCAATCGTATTTATTGAGCACTTACTGTGTGCAGCGCACTGGACCGCACGCTTGGGAAAGAGCGATAGGACAATAAACAGACATATTCCCTGCCCACAACGAACTTACAGTCTAGAGGGGGAGACAGGCCAACAGGGGTTCTGAGCTGGAATGATAATAATAATAATAATAAATAATGATGATATTTGTTAAGTGCTTGTTAAGTGCTAAGTGATATTTGTTAAGTGCTTGTTAAGTGCTAAGTGATGCATCGGTTTCCCCCAGAGATTGTGCGGACCTCAAAGCTCAGACCCTGCCCGCTTCTCCCCACCTCTGGTCCCCTGATGGGGGACCACCAGGGACCCCAATTTACAGGCTCCTTTGCCCACTGACCATTAGATTCCCCAGTGCCCACCAGGCTTCCAACTCCGGGCCCCTCCGCTCCCCTCCGGGCCCCAGGCCCCAGACCCAGGCTTTCCGCCCCTGCCAATCAGACAGAGAACAGACATAACTTTTCTTTTTTAATAACCAATTTACCGATGTCTCGTTTCAATAATAATAAAAATAATATCTGTAAAAATCCACAGGACATTGTGTGATGGAAGGGATGGACATATGGGGGGGGGAGGCGGTCTCCGTCGTCCACCCTTTCACTCTGACTCAAGAATCCTCTTCCTCCTCAAGTGTCTTCAGCACCCCTCCGACCCCCAACGGAGAGTGGGGAGGTGGGTGGGCTACACGTGTCCCCATCTTGGAGCGGAGCTGTGGGCTGCCCGGGGTCCACCACAGCCCCGCAGCCTCTACCAAATCCTCAGCCCCAGTGCGGGAACCAAGAGGGCGGAGGACAGAGGAGTTGGAGGATGGGGGAGCGGGCATGAGGGGCACAGCTATGGGGATTGGGGAGCCGGAGATGGGGCTGGGGGGCTGGGCAGGGGTGGGTGGACGAGAGGCAGCATGGGTGGGTGGGCGGGGGTGTAGGATGTGGGGGCCGAGACCAGGCTGGGGAGACCAGACTGGGAGAAGAGCTGTGGGCCCCTGCGGGAAGAGGGGGGATAGAGCCATGGTAGGGGGAAGGGGGGGTTCAGTCAGAGGAAGCCTGAGAGCCTGAAGTGAGGGGCTGCAAGAGGAAGGGGCAGGAAAGGGGCAGGGGCAGGGGTGGGTGTGTGTGTGTTGGTGGGGGGGGGTCTCGGCTGGGGGGCTGAGCTGTGGAAAGGGGACAGAGGCCAGAGGGGATGCAGAGAGGTGGGATGGAAACTGTGAGGGAGGGGTACAGCCATTGGGGACTGGGGGGGGTGGAGCCCGGGGGGCACAGAGCCTGGGGGAGGAGGTATGGGGGGGTCAGAGCTTGCGGGGGGGGGGGGGCGACAAAGCCCGGGGGGTCAGAGCAGGGGAAGGGGGTAAAGAGATCAGGGAGAGGGGTGAGGGGAGGGGGACAGAGACCAGAGGGAGGGGTCCAGGGTCTGGGGGTCAGGCAGGGGCGGGGGGAAGCCTGGGGTCAGGGGTCAGGGGGAGGGGAGGGGGACAGAGACTAGGGGGAGGGCCCGGGGGTCGGGGGAGTGGGGGGACAGAGACCAAGGGGAGGGGGCCAGAGCCTGGGGGTCCGGGCCGGGGGCAGGGGGAGGGGAGGAGGCCAGAGACCGGGGGGATCAGGGGGCCAGAGCCCGGGGATCACGGGGACGGAGACCGGGGGTCAGAGGAGGGGGCCAGGGCGCGTCCCGGTGGTGGGGGGGGGGGGGGGGGTCAGTGAACTTGGAAGAGTCCGAAGTAGGTGAGGAACGGGGCGGGCTTGAGCCTGGCCCGGGGGAGGCTGCGGACCCGGATCTTGGCCCCGGGCCTTAGGGCGAGGAGGCCGGCCAGCTGGCAGAGGCGGACCTGGGGCCCCGGCTGGCCGGGCCCGGCCCAGCCCCCGGCCCCCGGCCCGCCCCCCGGGCCCGGCCCCGCCGCCGCCGCCGTGGCCGAGAACTCCTCCAGGCAGCGCAGCGCCGGCCCGCCGTCCACCACCAGCTCCAGCTTCACGTACACCGCACGACCCTCGTCAAAGTGCACCTGTCCGCCACGCGCGGGGACCCCCGGGACCCCCGGGACCCCCGGGACCCCCGCCCGCCGCCGGGCAACGGGGCGGGGAGGGAGATGGGCGGAGAGGTGGGGCACGGGGGGGGGGGGGGCACAGAGACGGGGACAGGCAGAGATGGGGAGGGAGACGGACAGGGAGACGGGGAGGGAGGGGGAGGGAGGGAGATGGACGGAGACACGGGGCGGAGGGGGGACACAGAGGTAGGGAGAGGGAGATGGGGAGATGGGGAGGGAGAGAGAGGAAGGGAGATGGACAAAGAGATTGAGGCGGGGGGGGGAGGGAGAGAGACAGAGATAGGGAGAGACAGAGATGGGGAGGGAGGGAGAGAGGAAGGGAGATGGAAAGAGAGATGGGGCAGAGGGGGGAGGCAGATGTGCAGGGGGACAGGGAGATGGGGAGGGAGGGAGAGAGGAAGGGAGATGCACAGAGAGGTGAGGGGGAGGGAGGGAGACAGACATAGAGACAGAAATGGGGAGGGAGGGAGATGGGGAGAGAGGGAGGGAAAAGGGGAGATGCAGAGAGACACAGAGGCAGAGGTGAGGATGGAGGGAGATAAGAGATAGGGAGATGGGCAGGGAAAGAGGGAGCGAGGCAGAGATATGGAGGGAGGGAAACAGACAGAGAGACAGGGAGAAGAGGGAAGGAGAAAGAGACAGGGAGATGGGTGAGGGAGGTTAAGAGGGAGACAGAGGCAGAGAGAGATAGGTGGCGGGAGGGAGAGGGAGATGGGGAGGGAGGAAGGAAGGCGAGAGACCAAATGGGGAAGGAGGGAAAGAGGGAGGGAGAAATGGAAAGGGAGGGACAGAGGGAGAGCGAGGTGGAAAATGGGAGGGAAGAAGGGATGGGGCGCAGAAGGAGGAGGAAGAGAAGAAGGAGGAGGAGCAGAAGGAGGAGGAGAAGGGGAGGAAGAGGAGGAGAAGGAAGAGACGGAGGAGGAAGAGGAGGAGAAGGAAGAGACGGAGGAGGAAGAGGAGGAGGAGGAAGAGGAGGAAGAAGAGGAGAAGAAGGAGGAAGAAGAAGGAGGAAGAGAAGAGAAGAAGGAGGAGGAGGAAGAGAAGAGGAGAAGGATGGGGGGAGGACAAGAGGGGGAGGGGAAGAGAAAATTCAGAAAGCCCTGTGAGTTTTGAGGTCAATTACACTAAAATCCTACTATGATACAGTGGGAGAAGATCTGAGCTCCCTCCCTCCCTCCCTCCTCCCCGTCACCAAATCCCGAGTTCCTCATGGACTCAGGAGTCCTGTCCCCCTCACTCCTCCTCAGGGACCCAAACGTCCTGTGCTTCTGCCCCCACTCTCCTTCAGGGACCCAAGAGTACTGTTCCCCCCCACCACCACCCAGCCCCTCCAGAGACTCAAGCATCCTGTCCTTCTGCCCTCCCCCAGGGATTCAAGCATCCTGTCCCCCTGCCCCCCACCCCCAGGGACTCAAGCATCCTGTCCCTGTCCCCCTGCCCCCACTCCTCCCCAGGGACCAAGGCGTCTTGTCCCCCGTCCCATCCCCCCACCCTGGGACCCAAGCGTCCTGCTCCCCTGCCCCATCTCTCCCCCAGGGACCCAGGTGTCCTGCCCCCCCGGCCCAGCTCACCTGGCAATATAAGTAAAAGAGGCCGGGCCTGGTGACTGTGAACTCCCCATGGTGGGGGTCATAGCTCAGAGGATTGGAGCTGTTTATCTTCGCTTCCACCCAGCCACTCACCGTGCCATCTGCACCTGCACGGGCCAGGGAAAGGGAAGGAGAGGGAGGAGGAGGAGGAGGAAGAGGAGGAGCAGGAGGAGAAAGAATAGGGTCAGGAGGAGGAGGAGCAGCAAGAAGAGGAGGGGGAGCAGGAGGAAGAGGAAGAGAGGAGGAGGAGGAGGAGGAAGAGGAGGAGCAGGAGGAGAAAGAAGAGGGTCAGGAGGAGGAGCAGCAAGAAGAGAAGGGGGAGCAGGAGGAAGAGGAAGAGAGGAGGAGGAGGAGTGGCAGCAGGATGAAATGGCAGAAGAGGAGGGAAAGGGAAGCAGGAGAGAAGAAGGAAAGGAAGAGGAGCAGGAAGAGGAAGGGAAAGGGAGGAAGAAGAGGAGGTGGAGTAGCAGCAGGAGGAAGCGGAAGATGAGAAGGAGGAGGGGAAGCAGGAAGAGGAGAAGCAAGAGGAGGAGGAGGAATAGTAGGAGAGGAGGAGCAGAAGGAGGAGCAGCAGGAAGAGGAGGAGAAGGAGGGCCTCAAGCAGATCCCCCCAGCCTCACCCCCCACCCTGGGAGTCCTCAGGGAGCTGGGAGCAAGGGCTGGGGACCAGGACACCTGGGTTCGTCAGAGAGAGGGCAAGGGAGTAGGGCAGCCCCAGGGGGTCAAGGGTCAGGCTTCGTCTGCACTCCTTACCCGCCTGAGCCCCGTCCTGTCCCGGCCGGGAATGAACTGCAAACGGAGGGTGGGAAAATCGTCCTTGGCTCCTCCCCGCCGGACCCCCACCACCTGGACCCTCCCAGAACCACCGGCCCCCTCCCTCCCCGTGCCCGCCGTAGCCCGGCCCACCGCAGCAGCCTTATTTCACCTTCGTAGTGGGCTGCGGTCACTTTGCGAGCTCTGGCCTTCCGACCTTTAGCAGCTGAGAAACCAGGCAGAGGGGGAAAGTCAGGCCTCGCTCCTCCCCTCCCTCGCCCTGCAGGCCCTTGGCGACCCTGGCCCCCCCAAACCCAGGCAACCTGTCTCCCCGCCCCCATAGCCCTCATTCCCTCCCCCGGCCCCCTCTCCCTGTCTAACGGGCCCTATCTTGTCCAGTGCAGGAACTGGGGTCTGGAGGGTTTGGTGGGGAGGGCTGGGGGCAGGTCTAGAGAGGGGGCACTTACCACTTCGGGGGGGGCGGGCTCTCCTCTTCAGGGGAGGGGCCGGGCCCTGGGGAGGGCCCCCCTGAGAACGCATTTGCTGGGGAGAGGAAAGCAGAATTACACCCGGACTCCAGGCCGCCCCAGCCCACCCACCCCCAGCCAGGCCAACAAGAGCTTGCAGTCCGGAGACACCCACATCGGGTCAGAGACAGAGACACCCACGCCGAGAGAGCCAGAGACACCGTCCCCGAGAGCTACATGCCCACACTGAGACAGAGACTTGTACAGAGAGCCATCTGTACAAGTACAGATGTAGTGAGAGACATCCACACCAAGAGAGACAGGCACTCACAGTGAGGGACAGAGACACCCAGTCAGTGGGGCAGAGCGTTTGGGGCACAGAGAGTCCCCACCCTTCACACTAGAATTAGGATCCCCCAGAGACAGGGAGATGCAGAGGAGTGACGCTCACGTACACAGAGATAATCCTCCAGAGACAGAAGTCCTCTCCGCCAGACATAAGGAAATATATGAAGAGAGAGAGAGAGAAAAAGAGATCCGTACACAGAGCTGGGGCCCTAGAGACAGGAAGAGACCGAGGTGCACACACACTGAGAGACACAAACAACCCCTCACCCAGAGACAGGATCACCCAGAGTCGGGGAGACACCCACAGACACAGAGATCGTCACCTAAAGACAGGAAAAAAACAGAGATAGAGCGAGACCACCCTCCTTTCCCTCCTCTCTGCGTGGGGTTGACAAAGAAATAGTCACCCAGAGGCAAGGAAAAACACAGAGAGCAGATGTGAAGACTGAGGCAGAATCTCCTCCTACGCAGATATTGAGGAGGGAGGGGGAAGGGGGAGAGGGAGGAAGGGGAGAGAGAAAGTGGAAGGGGGGAGGGGGACCAGGGGGAGGGGGCAGGGATAAAGAGGGGGGAACAGAGAGAGAAGGAGAAGAAGAGGAGAGGAGGGAGAAAGAGGAACGGGAGAGAAGAGAGAGAGGAAGAGAAAAGCAAGAGGAAGAGGGGGAGAAAGAGGAAGAAGGGGAGAGAGGAAGAGGGGGAAAGAGAGGAAGAGGGGAGGAGAGAGGAAGGGGAGAAAGAGAGGAAGAGGGGGGAGAGGGGAAGGGGAGAAAGAGTGGGAAGAGAGGAAGGGGGAAAGAGGAAGAGTGGGGAGAAAGTGAGTAGAAGAGGGAGAGATAGGAAGAGGAGAAAGAGAGGAAGGGGGAAGGATAAAGACAGAAAGAGGATGGAAGGGAGAAAGACTGGAGGAGGAAGAGGGGAAGAAAAAGGGAAGAGGAAGGAGGGGACAAAGAGAAGAAAAGGGATAAAGGGGGAAGAGAGGAAGAGTGGGGAGAGGAAGGAGGGGAGAAAGAGAAGAAAAGGAAGAAAGGGGGAAGAGAGGAAGAGTGGGGAGAGGAAGGAGGGGAGAAAGAGAAGAAAAGGGAGAAAGGGGGAAGAGAGGAAGAGTGGGGAGAGGAAGGGGGAGACAGAGAAGGAATAGCGGGGGAAGAGGGGGAAAGAGAGGAAGAAGGGGCAAAGAAGGATAAAGAGAGAAAGAGATGATGGCAGGGAGACAGAGTGGAGAGGAAGAGAAGGAAAAGACTGAGAGGGAGGTGGAAGAAGGGGAGAAAGAGAGAGAAGATGGGGAAGTAAGTGCAGGGAAAAGGGGAGAGGAGAGAAAGAGAGAGAGAAGGTGTACCTCACATCAAATCAGGGTGCACATCCATTTAAGGGGTGGCAGGTGAAAGGAAGGGTGGAGCCCAGACCCCCATTTCTCCCCAGCCTCAGCTTGGCTCAGACTCAGAGGTGGAAGAAGGGGAGAAGGAGAGAGAAGATGGGGAAGGAAGTGAAGGGAAAAGGGGAGAAGAGAGAAAGAGAGAAGGTGTACCTCACATCAAATCAGGGTGCACATCCATTTAAGGGGTGGCGGGTGAGAGGAAGGGTGGAGCCCAGACCCCCATTTCTCCCCAGCCTCAGCTTGGCTCAGACTCAGGGCTTCCCTCCCGCCCCGGCAAAAAACCTGACGTCCTCGTTTCCATCCCAGCGCTTAGGACGGCGCTTGGCCCGCCGTGCGAAAACCCGATGACCTCGTTCCCACCCGAGCTCTTAGGGCCGTGCTTGGCACCCCTCGGTCCTTATCATCATTAGCACGGAGCGGAGCGGGGGCAGGCCTACCCATGGAGAGATTCAGCAGGCAGAGAAGGGGGGGAGAGGAGAAGGGACAGGCTCACATGAACGCACACACACACTATCCTGTCCGGCAGTTAACCCCAAAGTGTCCACCCCCAAATCCACATTCACCTCTGCCTCCTCCTCCTCCTCCTCCTCTTCCTCCTCCTGCTCCTCCATCAGGGTCTCCTGGGGTGGAAAGAGGCCGCAGGTCGCCCACTCCGGTGGCCTCCCCATCCATCCCACCTCCAGGCCAGACCCCATCTCCCCAATCTGGGCCCCTCGGCTCCATCCTGTCCTCCTCCAGCCCATCGCCCCGTCTCCCCCAGCCCAACATGGAGCCTGTCCGTCCGTCCGGGGAGGGGAGCCTCACCTGGGGGAGCGAGGCGGCCTGGGTCCCCAAACTGACAGCCATCAGAAGGAGGCCGAAGCAGGCCAGAGAGAGGCCCAGGGCGAGGGCTAGTGGGGGCAGCAGGGCGGTGGCCGCCTCCCCTCGTCTCCCCCTCCGCCTCGGGCTCCTGCGGGCCGTCATCCGGGGGGTCAAGCCTCACAGCCCCCCCCATCCCGGGGCCGGGCCGGAGGGGAGCCGGGGGGGACCGGACCGGACCGGGCGGCCGGGAGGGGAAGCGGCAGAGGAGAAGGAGGGGCGAGGGAAACGCGGGAGGGAGGGCCAGCAGCTGGCTCTGTGTCTATGTGTGTCTCTTGGGGGGGGGGTGGATGTGAGGGACAGGAAGCCAGACACGATGTGTGTCTGTGTATCTGCATGCGAGTGTGCGTGCCAGTGTCTGTGCGTGAAGGCGTGTGTTTGCGTCCGGGTGCAAGTGGGCCCCTGCACGGGACTGCGTGTGTGCCCAAATGGGAGCGAGCATGTGTGTGTGTTTGCATCCGAGAGTGTGTTTGGGCCTGCGTGCGACTAGGCCTCTGCATGGCCTTGTGCCTATATGGGAGCGTGCGTGTGTGGGGGTGGGTATCATCATCATCAACCGTATTTATTGAGCCCTTACTGTGTGCGGAGCACTGTACTAAGCGCTTGGGAAGTCCATGTTGGCAACATATAGAGACGGTCCCTACCCAATAGTGGGCTCACAGTCTAAAAGGGGGAGAGCGTTTGGATGTGAGAGTGGGTTTCTTGTCTGTGTGTGATTTTTGCCTCCGTTTGGGGTGGTGCGGGTGGGTCTGTGCCCGCACGGGAGCGGGGGAGGCCGTAGGTGAGGGTGTGTAGGTGAGCTTGGGCGCGCGTCTTTGCATTTTGAGAGTGCGCTTGGGTCCGTGAGAGGGCATCTGCATGGATGTGGGGTGTATGTGTGTGTATCTGCATGGGAGTGTGCGCGCCAGTGTCTGTGTATGAAGGCGTGGGTTTGCGTCTGGGTGCAAGTGGGCCCCTGTATGAGATTGTGTGTGTGCCCAAATGGGAGCGAGCATATGTTTGTGTGTGTGTGTGTGTGTGTGTGTGTGTGTGCGCGCGTTTGCATTTGACAGTGTGTTGGACCTGCGTGCGAGTGGGCCACTGCATGGCATTGTGTGCGTGCCTATATAGGAGCATGTGTGTGTGTGTGTGTGTGTATGAGTGTCTGCATGTGAGAGTGGGTTTGTGTCAGTGTGTGATTTTTGCCTCTGTTTGGGATTGTGCGGGTGTGTTTGTGCCCTTATGGGAACGGGTGAGTCCGTAGATGAAAGTGTGTAGGTCAGCTTGTGCGAGGGTGTTTGTATTTTGAGAGTGTGCTTGGGTCTGTGAGAGGGCACCTGCGTGTGCCTGTATGGGAGTGTGTGCGTGGGTGTCTGTATGAGAGCGTGTGTGTGTGTATGAGTGTTTGCATGTGAGAGTGGGTTTGTGTCGGTGTGTGATTTTTGCCTTTGTTTGGGATCGTGTGGGTGTGTGCCCTTATGGGAGCGGGTGAGTCCGTAGATGACAGTGTGTAGGTGAGCTTGTGTGCGGGTGTTTGTATTTTGAGAGTGCGCTTGGGTCCGTGAGAGGGCATCTGCGTGTGCCTGTATGGGAGTGTGTGCGTGGGTGTCTGTATGAGAGCGTGTGTGTGTATGTGTTTGCATGTGAGAGTGGGTTTGTGTCTGTGTGTGATTTTTGCCTCTGGGATTGTGCGGGTGTGTTTGTGCCCTTATGGGAGCGGGTGAGTCCGTAGGTGAGAGTGTGTAGGTGAGTTTGTGCGTGGGTGTTTGTATTTTGAGAGTGTGCTTGGGTCCGTGAGAGGGCACCTGTGTGTGCCTGTATGGGAGTGTGTGCGTGGGTGTCTGTATGAGTGTGTGTGTGTGTGTGTCTATATGAGTGCACATCTGCATGTGAATGGGGGGGCTGTGCACGTGTGTTTGCCCGAGTCTGTACATGGGCATGGGCGCGACTGAAGTGTGTGTTAGTAGGGTTGTGGTTTGGTGTGTACGTGTGCATATGTGTATGTGTGCGTGACACTGGAGACATCAGCTTGCCCTGGTGCACAAACAAAGATGAGTGGGTATGCGATGGGGGACGTATGTGTGAGAATAAAACCCAGCTTTAGAGGGTAAAACCGAACTTTAGACTGTGAGCCCGCCGTCGGGTAGGGACTGTCTCTGTATGTTCCCAACTTGTACTTCCCAAGCGCTTAGTACGGTGCTCTGCACACAGTAAGCGCTCAATAAATACGATTGATGATGAACAGAGAGATTGAAGGTGAAGCAGGGAGTGAAGGAATGCGTGTAGGGGGTGGGTCAAACCAGAAAACCAAGGCAGGCACAGAAACCCCCTCCCCTCACTCCCCCAGAGGGGAGGAAGGGAGCAAGGGAGGGGCAGCAGCTAGTAGGATTTAGGGTCATCAGCCCTCCCTGCCCACCCCCCACGGGGTGGGGAGGAGCAGGATGAACAGCTGGAGGGGGGCCAGAACAGGAGGGGGGATTGCTGCAGCCGGAGGGATGGAGGTTAGACTGAAAGCCCGCCTGAGAGGGAGGGACAGGGAAGCAAGGGAGTCTGAAGCATTTCGGGAGATCTCAGGGTGGGGGGGGCGGATGGAGGGAAGGGAGAAGCAGCATGGCTCAGTGGAAAGAGCCCGGGCTTTGGAGTCTGAGGTCATGGGTTCAAATCCTGGCTCCGCCACTTGTCAGCTGTGTGACTTCGGGCAAGTCACTTCACTTCTCTGGGCCTCGGTTACCCCATCTGGAAAATGGGGATGAAGATTGTGAGCCTTACATGGGACAACCTGATAGCCTTGTATCCCCCCCAGTGCTTAGAACAGTGCTTTGCACATAGTAAGCACTTAACAAGCATTATTATTATTATTATTATTATTATTAAGGAGCGTGGCTCAGTGGAAAGAGCCCGGGCTTTGGAGTCAGAGGTCATGGGTTCAAATCCTGGCTCTGCCACTTGTCAGCTGTGTGACTTCGGGCAAGTCACTTCACTTCTCTGGGCCTCGGTTACCCCATCTGGAAAATGGGGATTAAGATTGTGAGCCTTACATGGGACAACCTGATCGCCTTGTATCCCCCCAGTGCTTAGAACAGTGCTTTGCACATAGTAAGCACTTAACAAGCACCATTATTATTATTATTATTATTATTATTATTAAGGAGCGTGGCTCAGTGGAAAGAGCCCGGGCTTTGGAGTCAGAGGTCATGGGTTCGAATCCCGGCTCCACCACAAGTCTGCTGTGTGACCTTGGGCAAGCCACTTAACTTCTCTGAGCCTCAGTTACGTCATCTGTAAAAATGGGGATTAAGACTGTGAGCCCCACATGGGACAACCTGATCACCTTGTATCGACCCTAGCGCTTAGAACAGTGCTTTGCACATAGTAAGCGCTTAACAAATGCCATCATTATTATTATTAAGGGAGACAGGAGTCCAAGAGGGGCGAGGCAGAGGGGGCAATCAGTCAATCGGTGGTATTTACTAAGTGTTTACGGTGTGCAGAGCGCTGGGCCTTGGGAGAGTCCAATGCAGCAGAGCTGCTAGACAAGTGTCCTGCCCGCGAGGAGATGACAGTCAAGAGGGAGAGACGGATATTAAAATAAATGACGGATCTGGATGTGAGTGATTTGAGACTGAGGGTGGGGAGAATAGCAAGTGTTTCAAAGGCACAGATCCAAGTGCAGAGGGGACGCAGAAGGGAGAGGAAGTAGGGGAAAGGAACTTACTTGGGGAAGGCCCCTTGGAGGAGGTGTGACAGGAAAGGGCTTTGAAGGTGGGGAGAGTCATTGTCTGATTCAATAAATAATCAATAAATACGATTGATGATGATGATTCATTCATTCATTCAATCGTATTTATTGAGCGCTTACTGTGTGCAGAGCACTGTACTAAGCACTTGGGAAGTCCAAGTTGGCAACATCTAGAGACGGTCCCTACCCAACAGCGGGCTCACAGTCTAGAAGGGGGAGACAGAGAACAAAACCAAACGTATGAACAAAATAAAATAAATAGAATAGATAGGTACAAGTAAAATTAATGTAAGGAGGGAGGGCGTTCCAGGCCAGGGGCAGGACGGGGGCCAGAGGTCGAGGGCCAAATAGACGAGATCAAGGTACAGGGAGAAGGTTGGCTCCGGATGGATAAAGTGTGTGGGCTGGGCTGGAGTAAGAGAGTAAGGAGGTGAGGTGGCGGGGGGCAAGGGGATTGAGGGGTTTAAATGCCTCTGCCAAACGTGTAA